>NC_137888.1:69987104-70462058 GCF_963455335.1 Martes martes | reverse complement strand
CTTGATTCTTTTTCGTCACTCAATACTAAGCTTTGTTCTGACTTTAGTAACCCTGCACCGAGTTCACTATATCCTGGAAGCAAACCTGACACTTCTATCATGAAGTATATTTATTTTTTTTTTAAAGATTTTATTTATTCGACAGACAGAGATCACAAGTAGGCAGAGAGGTGGGGGGGGTTGGGGGGGGGGAGCAGGCTCCCTGCTGAGCGGAGAGCCTGATGCGGGTCTCGATCCCAGGACCCTGAGACCATGACCTGAGCTGAAGGCAGAGGCTTAACCTACTGAGCCACCCAGGTGCCCCATGAAGTATCTATTTTTCTATAACTTGTTTTCTGTAAGAAATTTCAGTAACCTTTAAATTTCTTTTAAGATTTTATTTATTTGACAGAGAGAGACACAGCAAGAGAGGAAACACAAGCAAGGGGAGTGAGAGAAGGAGAAGCAAAGACCCCCTCCACCCCCCACACTGAGCAGGGAGCCCGATGTGGGGCTCGACCCCAGGACCCTAGAATAATGACCTAAGACAAAGACAGATGCTTAATGATGGCCACCCAGATGCCCCATAACTTTTAAATTTCAATTGCAGAATACTCATTTTCCTATTAAGCAATTTCTATAATTTGTTTCTATTGCAAAATTTTTCATAAGAGGATATAACTTGCTTTATAAGTTGTAAAATAAACAATATTTTAACCCAGTGTTGAAAATTTGAAGGCATATTTTTCCTACCATAGCTATGTGATTGATACCTAGCTGCTGATAATAAAAGCTAGAAAATTAATTTATGCTCATGCCATGTTTTCTCCAAAACAAAATTTATATTATTTGAGATATATTTATTGATAACATTTGAAGTCTTTTTAAAAAAACTATTACTTGGTTGTATTTGTGGGAAGATAGAAATCTAGAACCTTAGATTACTTGGCATGGTTTCAAACCATAGAAATAGTTATAGGAATAAACTCTTATTAGTTTTTTCATACCCAGTTTTTTAATAATTTATTTCATAGCAAGGCTATGGATGGAATAAACAACAGCTTAAAATCTGCAATTAAGAAGATATTAAAGCTATAGTAACCTAAACAACTCAAAATGAAATAAATTAAACACAAGATTAGTGAACTGTGGGGAAGATTGAAGTAGGCAAATAAATGTATTATTGGAGTCTCCAAAGGAAAAGAGTGAAAGTGGAGACCAAAAAATCGAATAATGGCCATAATTTTTTAAAAATTTGATGAAAAATTTAAATTTGTATTTATGAAGCCAAGAAGTTGGGAAGTGAGCTCTTAGTAGAATCATACCTCCTATAGTCACCCAGAACACAGACCCAGATTATAGAAAATGACAAAACTGTAGACTGTATAACCCATAGAAGGTAACTCTAGGTCTTTAAAATCTGTTCCATCACTGAAGAATCAAAGAACAGGCTAAATGATCCCAAATTGTTTTTTAGTTTCAGATTATGTGATTCTGGTATAATGGACAAAATGAACATTGGGCATGGTTGTGAAACACAATAAAGTAGAGGCAGCCTCTCCAGGAAAGATGTGCTCTCAGTCAAAGCAAAAACTTAATTCTCCTGAATGAATGATGTGATAAATGTTTGATCTCTGCTCTACAATCAAGATTCCATTAGAAGGCATTAATATCTTCTGGAGCTTGTCTTCTGTAAGTCAATGATTGTGCTGTGGGAATCTTCCCCCAATCATATTATATATTATTAAGTCATTCATTAAGGGATATAATTATTCACACAAAAATGGGTTCATTTCACAGTAGCTTTTAAATATACTTTATAACATATGATTTATTTTTAATTAGAGGTCATCTGTTACAACTCAGTTTATTAATGCTTAGCCTTCTATGGTTGGAAATCGGCTCCAAATTAGCAGTCTATAAGCCTAGAATCCTCTTCATCATAATATAATCTACTGTAGATGTATTTAACAAAAATTGAACAAGATTGTTGGGTAAAAGAACAATTATAGTTCTACTTACTGACTTCATAAACCATTATTTGTGAGCAATTCATATTTTCTTTATGAAACAAAGACAATTCATTTCAGTTTCTGTATCTAAATAGTCAGAATTCTACTACTAATACTTTTGCTAGTAATTTTGTTATAAATAAATTAACAGCTGACATTGAATTTGATTATGTACATTTATAGCATTTAAATCTCCTCATAAAGGAATTCCTTTGAAAAAAAATAAATTTTATCATGAAATTTGAAGTTTTTTACAAAAAAAATTTCCAAAGAAATTTTTAATGCTTTTCAAGGAAGCATGGCTCAGTGACTAACAGGGAAATTGAAATTTTAAATTCTAATCTCAGCTTTTAATTCACCTATTTGGTGGTGCGGGGCAAGGCACTTCACCTCATTGACTCTTCATCTGTAAAACTGGACTGGTAAAAACATGGCTGTAAAGAGCTGTAAATAAGTATAAGTAGCTATTAGAGAATGAATTCCAACCTTTACTCCATAAAAATCAAAGGAATCTAATGGCTATTGTTTAGCATGAATCATCAACCCTGAAGAAAAGTAGTTAATAGAAGTATTATGAGTCATAGACCCTTTATAAGTCTTTGGAACTCATTAAACTGACAAAAAGCTGATGAACGAAATTAAAAAAAAAAAAAAAACCTGCATTGATTAAAAACACACCATAAAGTAGAATTCAATATTAAGCTAGAAGATAAGTTCCCCAAACATCAGGAACATTATAACCCATAATCTGTATCTCTGCTTATGCTGGTTACTATAAATATGATTTAATGCTTCTTACACTTAGCTGGGTCATGGCAGAATAATTAAGTGTATATAATACACAGTACCATGAACAACATATGCCTGTATCGGGAAAAAGGAATTTTAATCCCTTTGCCTCCATAAAATAAGGGAAAAATTATATGTTATCTCGGAACCACCCTTCCCAATCCTGTGGGGGGCGGGGAGTCTAGGGGATAAAAGAGAGGTGTCATTCAAGTTGCTTCTAAATAAATTGGCATGGTAGTGTCCCCTGTCATAAACTTCTCACTCATCTGAGATGTTTGTGTTGGTTGTGAAAAATCCTGAATTTGAATTAGGTCCTTTTTAGTGAATTTCAAAAACATAAAAAGATTGTCCCAGAAGAGAAAGTGACTATGTTTTCTTAGAGGTTTAATTCATAACTTCAAGTTTCAACTTGTTATTTATTACTATTAGTGTGCACTATTCGAATGTATTCATAAAACAAGAAAACCACAGGATTTCTTTGTGAGAAGTCAACTATACAGAAGTAGGACGCCTTCTTCCTTTCTATACTCTTTTCCAAATATTTTAAGATACTGATATTGATCAGAAAAAATA
Source organism: Martes martes (assembly GCF_963455335.1). Lineage (NCBI taxonomy): Eukaryota > Metazoa > Chordata > Mammalia > Carnivora > Mustelidae > Martes > Martes martes. The sequence goes on along the minus strand of NC_137888.1, from coordinate 70,458,705 downwards.
TATCCATTTTCCCATAACTAAACATGTCAGGATTCATACTGGTGACAAATCCAACATTTTCTGTTTGAAAGTGGTAAAATGTCTAACTCTCCATTTGTGCCTGCCATTTCTTATTGTACTTGCCTTGATCTGCTGCTCCTTTGGGGAGGGATGGATTTTAGCTCCAACACGGATGGTTGGGAGTTAAGTGAGAGAGAGAAAGCATGCATGGATCCTTAAAATTCTGTCATGACTTAAGACACTGGCACAGACGGGTGCCTGGGTGGCTCAGTCATTAAGCATCTGCCTTTGACTCAGGTCATGATCCCAGGGTCTCTGGGATCGAGCCCTGCATCAGGCTCCCTACTTCTCCCTCTCTCACTCCCCTGCTTGTATTTCCTCTCTCTCTGTGTCAAATAAATAGAATCTTTAAGGGAAAAAAAAAAAAAAAAGATTCTGGCATAGATATCCAGACAGAATTTCCCTATTGCCATCCTCATGGCTGGAAACTGAAGCTCAGGTCAATGGCTTGAGCATTCACTTATCACATTGAAGACAACCATCAGTACATTGGAAGCATCTTATTTAAAATTGTATTTATGTCCTCTTTCTTAGATTTGCCTTGAAGTCTTGACATTTAGGAAAATATAAAATCATTAACCAAATTAAGGTCATTTGAGATTTCCCAATAAGTATAATAAAAACAAAAACAAACAAAAAACAAAAAAAACTGCCATTGCAGCCACATAAAAATCAATGAAAACAAAATATTATTTCACCTCAAATTCTGCATGAAAGTTGAGAGTCACAGTTTCTGACATAGCAGGTACTATTTTCTTTTTTTGATTGTGTTTGAGGTTATAAAACATGCTGATACTATTCATATCTTTGTATCCTAGTTTTTTTGTCTTTTATTTACTGTACATCTGTGTATTTTTCTTCCACTGATTTTTTTTTTTACTTTGCATTTAGAAAGCATACTTCTAGCATTAATAAAAAAGGTAGCTAAGAATTCAATGAACATATAGGTTACTGACATGAGGATCTTAATTTTAAAAATTATCCTCCTGGAATTTCTATCATCATATTGTATGCTTTAGTTTTGAAATCACCTTAAAATCTGAAATACCATAAATTCTCTGATATACATACACACCTGTTAAGAAAAAGAATACCATAAACTTAATTTCAGCAAGACTTGATTATCTTGCTTGATATTATACACCTGTGCATTATCTTTCAAAAGCTTAAAATGCAAGGTCTTTGTAGAGAAGAGGTTAATGATAACATTAGCCTAATGAATTATTTAAAGCAAACCCATAAACCTGATAAACATTCATCTCTTCTTATTAGATAACACAGGCGGAGACATGGGTTTTGGGTTTGCACTGAATCGAATTCAAATTTCAATCCCCCCCTAACTCTTCCTTATCAGTAAAGTAAAATATAATGCTTCACCTTCAAGATGAAAACTAGAAATAAAAAAAAGTCATCTAGCCTAGAATTGATCACATAGAAGGTGTTGAACAGATATTAACTCATGTTCTTACAATTAATACATAACTAGATGCCATTTATTAAATTTTGCTTAAGTTCTTGAGCGCTGCTAAGCCAGAAGCGGCAGCATGTAAGGGCAGTAAGCACTTCGTATGCCCTGGAGGAGTCCAGGCACAAGTATCTGTTAACAAACAAGATTTCTGAGAGAACCTGGGACCAAATTACGTTCCCAAGAACATCGTGGGTGTTACCATTTTCCCACCATATAGAGAAAGTCTCCAGTGGAAGAGAATCAAACCACTCTGTAGAGAAAGGCAGATGCCTTTCTATGTATCTCTCTGTGTGTAAATGAAGGAAAACCAGATTATCCTGAGTGTTCGAGGCACTTTCAGATTTATCCCTGCACTTCTTGTAGTTTAATATTTTTTTAAAAGATTTTATTTATCTATTTGACAGAGATTACACGTAGGCAGAGAGGCAGGCAGAGAGAGGTGGGGATGGGGGGAGCAGGCTCCCTGCCGAGCAGAGAGCCCGATGCGGGGCTCAATCCCAGGACCCCGAGATCATGACCTGAGCCGGAGGCAGAGACTTTAACCCACTGAGCCACCCAGGCGCCCCAATACTTTTCCATCTATTTAAATTTATGAGCCAACAAAAGCCTCAATTTTTAACTTAAGCGAGGACACTGGGTTTCTACCTTACAAAGACCAAAAAAACAAAACAAAACAAAACAAAACAAAAACACTAAATAGTTTTATTATGTCAATGACCTATGAACTTGGAGAAAACCTACATTTAAGTACTGACTCGGTTTATACTAGCTATCTAAAATGGAGAAAATCACAATCTCTTGAAATCTCATGGTCTGCATATAGCAACTGGGAATAATTACATCTGCCTCACAGTACTGGGCTGTGTCAAAATTAAGTACTTTTATTATCATGATTGCTACTAAAAGTAATTTTTAAAAACTCTTTTCCTAGTTACTCACATGCATATAACCAGGGAGGTGTTGTTTAACGTGAAGACTGCAAATGCCAAGTTAACAAAGCAAAACCCACGGAACCAATTCGAAGTTATGACCAAGGACTCCTGGCTCTCATTTTGCCTTCATTGTATTATTGTGAGATCACAAGTAAATAATTCAACCTCTGTTTCCTCATAGAGGATGAAAGCCCAAAGTGATCTCTCTACTGATATTATCAAATGCCTCATAAATGCTTAAGTTTGTTCATATTAATTCTCTTGATTAAATGTGAGGTTCAAGGGTGTTAAATATACTGGCAATTATTTCCCATTAAAGTTTAAAAAATGTTTCCTTCTGGCTTATCATGGTTTTATTCGCTTTTCATACTCTTGTCTTTTTTTATTGGTAAGAATAAATGTCAAAGCTTGTCAGTAATTCAAGATGAAATTAGATTATTTTAAAATACAGTATCACCTTTCCTTGAAAATATACAAACTAAACTCTGGATTCATTTAGGTCCTTGTGAGGTCTCTCAAAATAAATATAGGATATTTTGAGTTCTGCTTTCCTAATGTAACTCACATAGTTGGTTGCTACCATGTAATTAATATGAAACTATTCTATTTCAAGTATTAAAAAAGAAACACATATTTGACAGCTTGCATTTTCCAGTTCAGCTACTAATTAAAAAAAGGAAAAGCTCAGCATTTACTTGAGAATGTCACTTTGTAATATCTGCACAATGTGCAAGATATATATAGTCCTTCATAGAACCAAAAATAAAATACAAGGTGACATATGCACTACACAGCCTCACTGTCATCTACTTAGAGATTAAGATTTTTTGATAATATGGAATTCTAGAGACAGAGCTTGGAAAAGAGAAAAGACAATGGACCATGGTCCCAAGCCATGGGATTTTGTTTTTGTTTTCAATTTTGTTTTGTAATTTAATTTTGTTTTTGGCAACTTCTACAATACCAGAACTGTTAGGTCTTATCTGGACATGACTTTCCTAACCTGTAAATAAAAGAATTTGGGATAAATTACTTTTAGTATCCCTTTGAGTAATACATTTTTAAGATCCTAATTTTAGGTATCTTATTCACATTATGGAAGGTTTACATTTTTCCAAATATGAAGTAGAATAAAATATAGTTAGTATTTAACTTTTTGGAACATGATATAACCTTTCAATTATGCTTCTGATAGATAAATAATTGAATTGCATATACTCATATATGTGAAAAATTGTTCCACCACCCTGTCACATATTCATTTATATGAGATTTTTTTCTTACGCCCAACAGAAGAAAATGAACATTAACTTTTTTATGTGTGAGAAGAATTCTCTATCAGGTATTTACTGTTAGTAGCTTAATCAATGTAGCATTATTTAAGGAATGTTTTACTCAATACGGTTTATATCCTAAAATTACAATCATAGGAATTTTTAAGGAAAATTCAGATCTGTCATGAAGATTTATGGACAAGGATATTCATGGCTGAATTATTGTGAAATAAGAAAATTTACAAACATGTAAACTGAAGGACTTTTTTTTTTCTCCCCAACACATTGGGAAGGTATCTCTTATTTACTTTTTGCCTATTACTTTAGAAATGACCCTTCTGTCTCCTACCTTACAGAATATTTTCTATTTTTGCAAAAGATGTTCATATCATATATATTATACTGCAACTTTACATATCACATATACTATTCTAGTTACCTCAACAGTCCTAATGACTGTGAAATAAAATCTTACTATTGAATTTAAGAACTCTCAGTGGTTCCCAATGGTAGACATAATGAAGTCTGCAGCTGTATGATGTTACAAGCAATGCTTCAAATACTTTTTTTGACAATAAAGTGGTTTTCAAATACTTATTATGTATATACTTCACACTGCATATGAAAAATCACAATTGATAATTCTGAGTTATTAGCCACTTGAAGTGTTTTTCCCAAATCTATTCCTAAACTCCCTTGAAAATAATGTCATTATTACTTAGTAAATGAAATAATATTTTAAAGGTAGATAAAAACTTACTTTTAAAAAGGTTATCATACAGCTGATGGATGTAGAGAGTACCTTGTATTTTGTTATACATAATATAACACCGATAAAAAGGATAAAACTAGAAATGAACACACATTTTACGAAATACTGTACCAAGTTTCCACTAATTTATCTAAGTAATTTTAAGTCAAAAAATAAAATTTAAAACTCTGATATTTAAAATTATATGCTCTTAAGGATCTTCTCCATGTTGGAGCCATAGAAATAAAGATAAAATTGGAATCAAGACATGTTTGTGATGAATTTGATGGAAAGAAATTAACATTTCAACACATTACGTATTTAATTCCCTTGCCAAACAAGAGTTTTTACACACAACAGTTGAAAAACGAGGTCTTTAAAAAATTTTTCTCATGACAGAGATTTTTACTCAAATACCAGTTTAATAACTTGAAAAGTTAATAAGAGATTGACAAAAACTTAAGGTATTTCTCTACTTTATCAAAGAACTACTGGCTATTTCAGGAAAATATTTGAAAAGCTTTGATTCTATGTCAACATAGACCTTTAATGCCCCCACAAGTAACTCTGAATTTAATCGTCATATCTCTATACATTAAGAAAACAACAATTTGTCTGATGATATAGATCTTGGTAAGCTCACCTTTATTCTTTATCTGTCTGTAGCTCAGAGAATGGGCTCCAAAGCGTGAATCACAGCGTCCTTCAGCTGTGGCTCATAGGCAAATGACTGGCTCTTCAAGCTTTCCCTCTTTTATAGGAAAACTATAAATACTAACACATGTTTATGAATAACATATTGCATGCATTAAATATGATCATGGCTACACAGACATGACTTAGCACAGATCCTGATAATAATAATATGCTCAATATAATTATATTTAAGGTATTATATCAATGAATCCAGCTTCTAAAACATAAGTAAAAGCAAATCAATCACAAGCTCTGTAATTTAAATACTGTTAGTTATATTTTTATGTAACATACCTCACAATCAAACAAAACATACTAATACGCTGTGACACCTCCCAGAAATAATGTACAAATTCCAGAACAAATATTTGGACTTGATTACAGGTATCTTAATTCCTAGGCCACAGTCGATAATGCTTTTCTGCTTGTATTCAGAAAGTTTTATGGCACTAGTGAGCAGCCGTCAGATGCCCTTGCAAGTGAAATCAATAAGCAGATACTTAGGGCAGTGGAGCTCAAGTGGGGCACCCAGACCAGCAGTATCAGCATCACCTGGAACTTGTTAGAAACACTAATATTTAAGCCCCAGCCCAGACCTGCTAAATCTGAAGGCTGGGGTTTGCGCTGGGGTCCTGCAGTGTGATTTTGAGCAGGCCCTTCAGGTGATTCTAATGCATGCTCTAGTTTGAGGGCCACTGGTTCAGGCTAAACACCAGGGCATCGTTGGCCAGAAAAACCTGGCACAGAGTGTTTGTGCAAGCTCAGCTCCTGACAGCCCTCAGGCCTCAATAACCTCCCCAATAGGAAGGACATAACTTGTTCCACACCAGAAGGGTAAACCTGACCAACCCCCCAGGAAGGAATAAACACAAGAAAAATGGAGAAGGAAGATATTCTCACGATTTAAACAAACCAACCAAAAATAATATGAAACAACAAATAAATCAGCCAAACTGACAAGGAACATAACTCCATTGCTAGAGAGGCAAGTCGACAAACACTTTACATTTTTACTGACACTTTCCCCCTAAGTCCATTAATTTGGAGGGACAATATTTTGAAAACATATAATAAACTGGTTCATTTAGTAATTTGTTTTTAAGTCACAAAAAATGAGCTGCCTTGATTTGTAAAGTCCTGTAAAATGAACAGTGTTGTGATTTCCTGTGCAGTCCTACATGGTAACCATTGACCACATGTGGCTATTTATTTATTTATTTTTCATATGTGGCTATTTAAATAAAAATTTTAAATTGCTTAAAATTAAAAATTTAGTTTCTCATTTGCAATAGCAACATTTAAAGTACTTAAATAGTTGTGTCTAGTGGATGCCATATTTGAAAATCCACATATAGGAGGACATTTCCATCATCACTGAAAATTTTGCTGAATATTACTGACTTAGACAAATGTTATGATTCATACTTTGTCTATGATAGGCACTTTGTTCATTTATTTATTTCTTGGCCTAATTACTTAATTATTTATTTCTACCCTGCTTTGTTCCATAAACAATTAAAGCAACACAGATAAAATATGAATGAGCACCTGAAGTAAGTGATAGAAAGACTACATAATTATAAAAAAAGATAAGAAATATAAGATGAAGTTACTGGACAGGAATCCAAGTTTCCTACACATTTTCTATAGGTAAAATTAGAAATTATGATTTCTAGCAGCCAATCTAGGTAGGAAGCAAAGAAAACTGTTAGATTTGGGAAACTCACAAAAGAGAAACTAACAAGTACCTCATGCTCCCAGTACAAACACTCGAGTTCTAAAACATCAGATATTTATTTTGTGAGTTCTCATAAGAAAACTTAAATTAAGTATAAAAATACGGTCTTACCATCAATTCTTTACTAGAATGATGAATTTCATCAAGCTATTTCATATAATGTCTCTCTGTGATATCGGCAATCATGCCAATGCTCATTTAAGATAATAAATCCTGTGGGATAACAAATGAATGGAAGCATTTAGCAAACAATGGAGGGTCTAAATTCAGAGAACTATTTTAGAATTAGTCTGACAGAGCTTCTCTATATTATTTGATACACATAAAATTCTGAGAATCTTATTAGTATTGTTACTGTACTCCAAAATGAATATTCAAATAAATTTGCATACAATGTAGGGGTTTCATATAACTTGCACATATGTGTTCACACACCAAGTGGTTATTATCCAAGTAATGGGGGCCGATAAGAATTCAAAATGTTTAGGTTATATTTTACAGAGAGTCATTCTTATTCACTTAATATTTGGATAGATATAATTAAATAGTTATCTCAAAATTATGTTCTTTGAAAAGTCCCAGAACATTGTGTCCCATTTTTGGTTAAAAATAAGGTTATGAAAAAATAATAATAAGTTTATGTACTTTACATGCCAACCAGGAAAGGGGCTTTACTGGTCTCTTGTTTTGAAACTTGATGAGATTGAAAATTATGTGTAACTGAATAGAAAATCAGCCTATTTCTCAATATAAATAAGCTAAGGGAATGATCAGGGACTGAAACCTTTGCAAACACTCAATGAATACTTGTTTACTAGCACCAATGACATCACTAGCCACCAGTGACCTGGTGGGCAACTTATGTTTAAAGATAACTGATTGGTAGCACAATGGTAGGGTCTTGGATCATGCCAAAGAACTCTAATTTGGCCCTGTCCATTTCAATGGAAAACAATTTCAATATAGTTGCAAAACACACAAATATAGAAACACACAGATATATAGTGGCTGAGAGAATTTAAATTTAAAAACTATATAAGATAAAAACATTCAAGGGTGCCTCGATGGCTCAGTGGGTTAAAGCCTCTGCCTTCGGCTCAGATCATGATCCCAGGGTCCTGGGATCGAGCCCCACATCCGGCTCTCTGCTCAGCGGGAGCCTGCTTCCCCCTCTCTCTCTGCCTGCCTCTCTGCCTACTTGTGATATCTGTCTGTCAAATAAATAAATACAATCTTTAAAAAAATTCAAATATAATTATTTGTTAATATTTAATATATATGAAAGTGTTAATATGCATCTAAGTGTTAAACTTAATTAACTAAAGGCTTAAGGGAGGGCTTTTGTTTTTACAACAACTCTTGTATATATTTTGTTTAAAAGTAAATTCAGGATGAGCCATACATGATATGCACTGCTACAAAGTCTAATGCCATTTTTTTGCCATAACAATAAAAACCCAATGTAAAGTTTAAGAAAATACCAAGAAATTATCACTGAGCCCTTCACTGATATTTTGTTTGTCTAAACAGCAAGTTTTAAAACAGACACTGACAAATTATTGATGTCTAAGAACATATGCCAAGATTGATGGAAGTTGTGTAAACTCTGTCATCTGTGTAGCACTTACAATAACAATGAGATTGAGACAATAATCAGAATTGTTAGAGGAAACGCAACCTGGGAAGCCAGGAATGTTATTTGTGAATGGTGAGACACAGAGTAATGAATCCACGATTAATCAGGTAAATAGTCCTCATTGTAGAAAACCACTATAATAGAGAATGACAGTATCCAGCTAAGGACAGTGAAATTGTCGAGAGAAGGCAACGTCTTTTTCTTACAGGGATTGGTTTCCAGAGAGGACAGAAGTTTTCTGGGGCACATACTCAGGCAGCCTCTGACAAGGAACAAACTGGGTATTTAAGACTAGGTAGAAACCTAGATTTAGAATTCAAGTGTCAATATAGAGCTAGACTAATACTACCAGGGGTAAATGTAGGAACTACTTAAGTCATTTCCATTTAAGTTTAGATAATGATTTATAACTGTTAACACTAATTAAATGACAACCGAACCACAATTCTACCTTACTGCATCCGTGGCAGCATTTGCTACATATCCATGATACTCTTACTCACTGAAGAATCACACAGCCTCAACATCATTTTGATTTTTGAAACAGCACTCCAGGTCAACATTACGATCAGAAGGATTAGTGGGCAAGATGAAGTGTGGGGACTGGGTAGACTGGGATCAAAGAAGGCAAGAAGGATTAAAAACAAGGAGAGAGAGTGTGAACAGGCACAATATTCATGCAGCATATTTTCATTCTCGAAAGGGGCTCTCACCCAGTATTCATGAAGACAATAATCAGAGTAAATATGATGGTTAAGAGCCCGGACTAAGGAATCAGTTTGAATCCTGTCTCCAACCATTATACATGCCCTAAATTAGCAAGTTGGACAACCTCTCTATACCATCCATTATCCATAAAATAACACAGGCATGTTATGAGAAGTAATGAGTTAATACATTTGAATCAGTGATAGCAGGACTGGCACAAAGTCAAAGCTGTAGAAATAGCAATCATTGTCATCATAAATGTTTAAATATAATTTTAAAACAGACAAAGTAGACAAGACAAGGTAGTAAAGCATCACAGGCTATGTCTGGGGTGAAACTAAGCTAGAGTTGAATTCTGGCTCCACTATTTATTAGTGGAATCATTTTAGCCAATCAAAGCATTAGTCTCCTCACTTAGAGAGGGGAAATGATTCTACTTGTCTCTTAATTTATTGTAAGGTTTAAGCACAACACACACACACACACACACACACACACACACACACACACACACACACTTCATAATAAGAATTTGAAGTAGACCAGAATCTTGATAAATGAAAGGTATGCTGTTAACACAAGTTATGAACTCGAGTCAGCTCACTCTTTTGTTATAGAATGAATGAACTAGAACCTTTGTCAAATAAAACAAAAGTCAAATTTAATATGAACCTGGGGTGCCTGGGTGGCTCAGTTGGTTAAGTATCTGCCTTTGGCTCAGATCATGATCCGGGAGCCTGGAATGGAGCCCTTGTACAACGCTCCTTGCTCAGAGAGGAGCCTGCTTCTCTCTCTCTGCCTGTCGCTCCCCCTGCTTGTGCTTGCTCTCTCTCTGACAAATAAACAAATAAAATCATTTAAAAAAATTAACTTGAAATAAAGCTCATTTGAAGTTGAATCCTTGCCAGATTTTCAGGAATATAAAACTTCTGAATTTGTCGACAATATTTTTCACATACTTTGCTCTCCTTTCAAGAAAGAAGAAAGGCAAATATGAACAACGGCAGTCATACACATTCATCTGTCTCTCTATATATATCTATCTATAGACGCATGTGGTGCCAATCAATGAGAATTGCATTTCAAAATGTCCAAACAGCAGTTTTAAAGAAATAATTATACATTTACTACTATTGCTATTTAAAAATATCTCCTCAAACTTATCTAAAACCTTTGGCTTTTAAAAATTTTCCACTGTAATATCCAAAGCTAAAAATAAGTGAATAATGTACGATCAAAGGAGTGATTTTAATTGCATTTCTGTGACTTTAATAACTTGAAGCACAGAATTTAATAACCTCAAGCACTGGAGGAGTCTATCAAAATGTCAATGAAATGCCTATTAAAACAGAGATAAACAAAGCACAGATAGCATACTATGTGTAGCCCAATCCTGATAAGTGGTAATAAAATTTAACTGGGTGCATTTGTATTGAATTTTATCTAAAAATCTCAGTGACTTTTAGAAATGTTAATTTGGTCCCAGGTCATTATTTTGAGGATGTTTTGAAAGAATCAGGGTATCCTTTCTTCTAAAACAGAAGCACCATGGGGGGGAAAATGCTTATACACCCATACTTTGACTAAAAAAATTTATATATATATATATATATAGAGAGAGAGAGAGAGAGAGAGAGACTAGAAAACAGAAACAGATCCAGAAATTATCCATGGGAAATAGAGAATTTTTCCTGAAGATTCTGAGGTGTACATTAATCTGCTGAGGAGTTTGATATATGATTATTACTTATAATTATTATTGAAATCATGGTAAAAAAAGGTTGACTCAGGTGAGGTATGGACCTGAGGACTAGATGCCATTCTGAGACTCTTTAGAACAATAACTGTGTGACTTTCTTTTCTTTTTTTAAAGATTTTATTTGTTTGACTGAGAGAGAGAGCACAAGCAGGGGGAGCTGTAGGCAGAGGGAGAGGGAGAAGCAGACTCCCTGCTCAGCAGGGAGTCCAATGTGGGGCTCCATCCCAGAACCCGGGGATCATGACCCAAGCTGAAGGCAGACACTCAACTTCACCGAGCCACTCAGATGCCCCAGCTGTGTGACTCATATAAAAATGCAGGGAATTGTTCCATAGTGGTGTGATATAGTGTTTGTTCTACCATTCTTCTTTCTATAACTTTTTCTCCTTTATCTTCAAATACGTTCTTTAAAACACACCCTTTCCTGAACAGCATTTCCTGACTGCTCTCTGCATACACAGCTAGATGATGATGTGAAGGAAATGTGCATTAAGTAATGGAACTGTGACCTACTTTTCAGAAATGTGGGCTTTTAGCATATGTTTTTATTATTGTGGGTAACCTTGGGCCATCTCTTCACTTGAGTTATCTTTGTGAAATAAAGAGCTTGGGTTAAACTTTCTTCTGAATCTAGCCCAATTACTGTTATTTTAATAATCTGATATTAATGATACATAAATATGCAAATGCCTACCACACTGACTTAGAGGTCATTCAAGGAAAAGCTTGAGTGATTTTTATTTTTATTTTTTTGTTTAGTGTTGTTTTATTTTTATACAGTGTAAAATACTGGTGTGGCAAATTTGAACCTGTAAAGAGTTTCTTGTTTATGAAGGAAGAAATATTTCCTTGTATTCTTTATGAATTGCTACCTGATAATTACATAGATATCCATCTCCATCTTTCTTTCTTTCTTTTTTTTTCAAGGTTTTTATTTATTTGACAGAGAGAAAGCACAAGTAGGCAGAACGGCAGGCAGAGGGAGAGGGAGAAGCAGGCTGTCCACTGAGCAGAGAGCCCCATGCGGGACTCAGTCAGAGGACCCTGAGATCCTGACCTGAGGTGAAGGCAGACGCTTAACGACTGAGCTACCCAGGTGCCCCCCCCATCTTTCTATTAGCCAGATAGGCTAAGTTCTGCTACCCTAATATATGGACTCAGTGATTTCTGCAAAAAAAGGTTTATTTCTTCATTATCCTACATTCCTAGTGTGGCTTGACAGTGGAGGCCTCTGCTCATTGCCATCACACAAAACCAGGGTATTTAGAGGTGTCATTCTGACACATGTTTCACAATTATTATAACATGAGAAGAGAGAGCCAGGAAACTGGCCATCAAAAATAAGCTGTCCAGAAGTGACACACATTTCTTCCACACATACATCGCTGGTTAGAAATAATCACATGGCTGTATCTGTAACATTCAATGTTGACTAAGAACAGCAAGTTGATTATCTACGTAAAATGTGCCTAATTGTGCATCGACCTATTCATCCTTCCCTGCACAGTACAATGCACTGGATATCTTTTTCTTCGAATGTCTCTGGCGACTTTGAAAGTATTCTCTAAACCTGGACCAACACCTGAGAGATTAAAACATCAAAATGCGTTACAAGGATCATTGAACAAAGGAGAATTTTGAATATGAAGCTAGTGTTTCATTTTGAAAGCATCAGAACTTGCCAGTGGAGTAAGGACCCCGGAGTACTATAACTCACAATCCATGCCCTAGAATTTCATGCCTGTTGAACCAGAACTCAACAATAAAAAGAGATCTAATTGCTCACACTAGAGATGTTTTCTAATTCTTTAAGATCAATCATTCATGAACTGAGATTTATTGAAACACACCCATGGCATGAAAGGGTCCATGGTACTTCTAAATATAAGATGCTCTATCTCAAAAACAAAAATTGAAATGGGATACTCTTCCCCACATCAAAATTAACTTACAAATAAAATAGAAAGCTCATGCTTCTACTTTGCAATTTTATTTCAAATTCATCAGATTAGATCCGAAGAAGCTATTAACAAGTGTTCTTCCTTTGTCACTTAAATATTATTTTAAAGAAAATTATAATGAATAGGCATTCATTTTTTTACAGTATGGCTGAATCATAGCTACAAAGCAAACCCATGGCCTTACTGTTATAATTCTATACACCAGTACCTTGATGAGTTATTTATTTCACCATAATAGCAACCCAAGCTAAACACATTATCTTGAGAGAATAAAAGTCTCATATCATAACATTTCAACGTATCTATAATGTTTCACAACACAGACTGAAACATTCCAGAAATACAAAGAAAATGTTTAGAAGAGTCATATCTTACTTTCAAGAAAAGTAGTATTTATTTTAGTTAGGTGAACAAGTCCTCATTTGTAGACATTGTTATAAAACTTTATTTATAGGTATGTTAGGTGGGGTTCTAAACTTGCTGTCTCAAAGGTACAATGCAATGTTATGTCTAGTAGTTTCTTCCCACAAAATTCCACTTAACCCATATTGTATCTGAGCTAAATTACTGGTATAGTTTCTCTATCCTGGATTCTAACATAAAATTTACCAAAAGATGCATGGGGAGAAAAGAGAGAAATGGAATCTCTTAACTATTGAAATAAGAAGTATTTGTCTTCAGCTTTTCCCTGCATAATTTCTTCTGCCCGCTCCAACCTCCATGTACTCCTATCCCTGCTCCAAGCATCATCTCATACCCCTGAATCACCTTAGCCTACCACAATAGGTCATGATGTTTCAGAGTTAGTACAGTAAGCAAAAATATGGAGGTTAATTCAGGTAACTTTCCATATTTCCTCTGATCTTAGATTTCATGGGGACAAAGACCATTAAAAATAATTTGCCTTAACATATTTATGACTAATAAACATAACAGATCTCAATCGGCTTTGCAGAAAGTTCTAAAAAGAGAAACAGAATTCCAGGCTCTGTTAGAGGTAAATTTGTATTAGCAGCCTTAACACTTATGGTATATTTTTGGGAGTCTGTACTTTTCCTCAGTACTACTAATTTATTAGTGTTTTTAATAGCATTTTCATCTACATATTCATCTACAGATTCTCTAAAAGTTATATGCATATCATAATTATAAATTTATTTTAGGACTTACATTCATAGTCTATATCATAAGTTAATAATCCAATATTAAAGCACTATTTTGATGAACACACCAAATATTTAATTAGAGGTTAATAGATTAATATAACTTTCAGTATTCAATTTATTTTTATGATTTACTTTGTATTCTGATTGACATACACAGTATTATTATTACTACCATTATTTATATTTTATTTATTTATTTATTTGTCAGAGAGAGAGAGAAAGAGCACAAGCAGGGAGAGTGACAGGCAGAGAGAGAAGCAGGCTCTCCACTGAGCAGGGAGCCCAATGCGAAACTTGATTGCAGGATCCTGAGATCATGACTTGAGCAGAAAGCAGATACTTAACCGACTGAGACACCCAGGCATCCCTGACATATTTAAATGGTAAAATGTTATTTTTTAAGATTTTGCATCATAAACACAAGAAACTCTCCCATTAAAATTATTCATAAACTTGATAGAAAAGTAACAGGAAATTTGAATATGAGTTGAGCCATGCAAAATATCTGTCTAAAAATCCATATCATATTTAAAATTTTAAAAAAGAAGTACCTCCAATTTATAATAAATACTAAAATTCTATGTAGTATGATATAATGGTGATGGCATGTATTACGCTTTTTTACAAAACGATAAGCCAGGACTGAGTACGTACCCAGAACAGCCCCCAAAAGAAAGTGAGAGTAAAAGACAAAATCTGAAAAAGATATTAACACATGCAAGTGACAAGGGTTTAATATTCGGAAATAATACAGGACTACAAAGTACAGTAAGAAAAAATATAAAGAAGTATGCCACATTAATATGGAAAAATCTGATACCATAAGGAACACTAGATATTTACCATAGTTTTTGCAACAGCTTAGAACTTCCTTAAAATTTGAACCTTAAAAATGAAATCATTTCCTTATTACTTTAGCCAATTTCCATTCGGCAAGCATTGCTTTTTCCTCAAAGGAAATTTCCTGGGTAGCTTCCTAATCTTTCAGAACTGAGTGTTGTACACTATCCAATGCACTACATACATGGCAGATGGCATGGGTGTAAAATCGAAGAAGGTGGGAGAGCTTTCTGCCCCAAAACAGGCCTGACACCTGTAAAAGAAAAATGGGATGGAAGGAGAAGGTAGGAAAACTCTCAGGCTATATAGTACAGTACAAAGAAATCACTGGCTAGACCAATGGGGACTCCTCAGGTCAAAATTATTTTTGCGTTCCTGAAGCTTAAAGATGTAAATAAATGTTTACATGTTACCAAACTAAATATACTCTAAACATACGATTCAGCAACAGATCTTGTTGTGTACCCAAATGAGTGAAAAATACTACACAAATATCTATACAAGGATATTTATAGCAGCTTTATTCATAATTGCCAAATTGGAAACACCAAGATGTCCTCCAGTCGGTAAATGGGTGAACTATGACAAATCCACACAATGGAATATTATTCAGTACTAAAAAGAAATGAGTTATCAAGCCATAGAAAATGGAGGACACTTAAATGCATATCACGTACTAAAAGAAGTCAGTTTGATAAGGCTGCATAGTATATGACTCCAACTATATAGCATTCTGGAAAAGGCAAAACCATGGAGGGAATGACAGATTCAGGGATTAAGGAGAGTAAAAGGTCAGGGGTTGGGGGAAGGGAGGACCAAATAGGTGGCACTTGGATGACTTTTAGGGCAGTACAGTGAAATGATTCATATGGTAGGAAACTACAATGATAGATCCATATTACTATACATGTGTCAAAACACATAAAATGTACTAAGAGTGAACCCTACTGTAAACAATGGACTTTCAGGTAATAATGATGTGTCAGTGCCATTTCATCAACTGTAAAGTTCATAGCACTGTGGTAAGGGATGTTGGCTACAGGAGAGGTAAGGAGCATACAGGAAATCTCTGTAACTCTGCTCAATTTTTCTGTGAACATAAAACTGCTCTAAAAATTGTTTATTAAAAAAGATAAGATTAAGAAATACACAGAAACAGATGAAGTGTTCCATGGGGTGGAAACCGGAGGTAGAGGAGAACTGTCATTCAGGAAGTCTGGCTGATTGTCTACTCAGATCCATGCCAAAAAATGTTTATTTTTGTGACATGATCTTTTTTCAGGATCTATTCCTCAGATAAGTCTGATACTCAATCTTATCTCTATCCAGAATTAATGGAATGCTAGAAATCATTTACAACCCTGATATACAGATCTCTGTAAGTGGATATTTCACGAAGATCAAAGTGTTGCATTGGTTTGAAGAGTGCATTGTCTACCTGTAGGCAAACTATACCAAAAGTCAGTGTATTCAAACAGTTCTTGATGAACATAGGATTCAAACAAACAAAAAGTTAGACAGTTCTATGTTCTTCTTCATACTGTGCAACGCTGAGGCAAAACTCATGTTTACTGGATAGGATATCCATGTGTTGTCTGGATAGGTGCTGGTAAAGGTTTCTTTAGTGATGTCATGTCTTCTATTCTTCTAAGGCTGACCTGTCACACTTCTGAGTGACACT
Organism: Martes martes; assembly: GCF_963455335.1. Classification (NCBI taxonomy): domain Eukaryota; kingdom Metazoa; phylum Chordata; class Mammalia; order Carnivora; family Mustelidae; genus Martes; species Martes martes. The sequence continues at coordinate 70,442,035 of NC_137888.1, read as the reverse complement.
ATGTCGTAGTTCACATGTTAACACTGACAATCGATTAACTATAAACTGTTTTATAGGACTAGCTCATTTGATCTATTTGAGTTCCGATAAACTACATTTGATATTTCATATAGTACTTCTCTGAGGAAGAATAGTTCACTCCTGAGAGAACTTTACTACTACTTGCATGCATCACACCTGCTTCTTAATTTACCAAATGCTTATGCTGATTACATATGTGTATGTATATTTATGCACATATATACCATGGTTATTAGTAACTCATCAAGATTACTGATGAATGTGTTACATGGTAGAATCATAAATATAGATGAAGCAAGGTAGTTTCATTTGATCATTTGTTTTGCTCTACCAAGTATGTTCATTATTTCCACATATTTTTTTGAGCACTTACATAGTGAAAAAACAAAACAAAACAAAACAAAAAACCTTGCTGGGCCCTAGAGAAATAACAGCAAAGCAAAACTGATTTGACACTTCAGAGCGCACTTCCGGGTGAGCAGTGGGTCACTTACTGCCATAGAAGGCAATCTAGTGTAAGTGACGGTTTCTTCTTCTTTTTCAAAAGCACACTAATTTTACTCAGACTTTATTAACTATTTTTAATTGATGTTTAAAATTATATAAGTAACTTGTCTTGGAGCATCAAGAGCAAGATCCATCTCTTTCAATCTCATTCATTTCAAAGATGAATAATTATATGTGTTAGTGTAATTGATGCTTTAATTTGTGTCATAATTTTCATCGGGTTCTTCTGGGTGGAGCAAATTAATTAGTATTTGTGTCAAGAGATCTAGCCTGTTCTTTCTCATTTTATTTGTCAAACAAAATGGATTTTATTTTGTCAACAAAATGGATTGTAGCAATACTCATAATTGGCCTGATAGCTGATTTCCCTGCCACTCTGTAAGTATCTTAACCAACTTAATATTTGGTACACTGTAGAAGGTAAGATTATATGATAAAATTTTAAAATTCAAAATATTCTATTAGGATCCTTGATCTGAGAACATCATTCCTTAACATCACATGAGTTATGTGAGCTTTAATTGAATCATGACCATGGTTTAAATTGTGAACTTGAAATATTGGCAAGAGAGTAAAGAATTATTACAAAATGTACATCAACTCAAGTCAGCAGTTACCATTCAATGTGTATCAATCGAGAAATCACTAAGTTTAATGCAGTAACAAATAATTCATCAAATGAATTTAGAAAATCTTGTGTTCAACCAAAGTATGAATAGATTTGTTTACTGAACAATTTCTCTGAAAATTTATTATATCAATGTGCATTTAGAATTTTTAGAAAAGACACTAATCCATAGTTTTTTTTTCTATTATTATTATTATTATTATTATTTATTCCTTTTCTCCATGGTATATAGAATCTATTGACAATGTAATAAATTTAATTTGTTCTGGCTTATAATTATAAAATTTTCAGAATTAAAAATCCAGCTACATAATTATGTTTAAATAATGGAAGATACAAGTCTAAAGTTTCTTTCTTACTTAATGTTCTTATTGTTTTGGAACCAACCGAAGTAAAATTGGGCAAAGAACCAAGGAGAGAATACATGGTGTTTTATTTTTAATCCAGGACCATGAACAATATCTAGGCTGCCTAAGGTTTGAGAAATAAACAAAACATATGTAAATAACTCAGAAAGAGGACAGAAATATTAGAAATAAGAGAGGTTAGCACGGAAATAGTTAAAGTCAGTATGTGTGGCAAAAAACAATGGGAAAGAGTCAAAGCCATAATTAAAAAGTCCTGGATATAATTTAAAAAAGAAAACCAGAAATGATTGGGGGATAGAGAGACTGCTACCTGATTTTTGTCAAATGCTGAGAGGTGAGTTGCACAGGTAAGGTTTTAGATCTAATGCAGATTATTTAACTGGACAACTAAATCTTTCCAACTATCCCTCCAGGTTTTATAGTAATAATTGTTGTAGGATATATTAAGGACTCCAGTAAAACTTGAATATCTTTACCACCTCAAGATATATATAAAAGATATATTTTAAATTATAATAAATTTCAATAAGATGCAGTAGGCAATCATTTCCTGAAAAATGCTATGCTTGTTACAGAATTACTGAAATATTTATAAAGTTGGAAGTTAGTTATTTGCATATATGAGCACTCTTAATTGCATTTGCATATATGTCATTATAATTATTGAACTTGTATATAAATTGAATGATTGAATTATATTATTTGAGTACTTCAGAGGAATCACAGAATTATGGCAGTATTTTGCAGGAAAGGACATTTTAACCTGCAAATACATGAATAACTGTTCTCTTAAATTTTATTTTATTAAGAAATATGTCATACACACTAGTTTGTATATATAAGGAACATTTTTTTGCTTGAAAAAGAATAATGAAATAAATGCCTTTGATGCAGTACACAAACTGGCAAATAAAATGTTATCAGTATCTTTGATGTCCTCAAAGTAGCTCTACCCAAATGCATCCCTTTTCTTCCAAAAAATGTCAATCACTAGCTTATGTTGTTTCACCCATTATTTTTTTTTAAGAGGGAGAAAGAGAGAGAGAGACATGATAGAGAGAGAGAAAGAGAGAATCTTAAGCAGGCTCCACTCCTAGCATGGAGTCTGATGCGGGACTTGATCTCACCACCCTCAGATTCTGACCTAAGCCGAAGAGTCAGACACTTAACCAATTGAGTCATTCTGGTGTCCCTGTTTTATCCATTTTTTAAAAAAGATTTTATTTATTTATTTGACAGACAGAGATCACAAGTAGGCAGAGAGGCAGGCAGAGAGAGAGGGGGAAGCAGGCTCCCCGCTGAGCAGAGAGCCCGATGTGGGGCTCAATCCCAGGACCCTGGGATCATGACCTGAGCCGAAGGTGGAGGCTTTAACCCACTGAGCCACTCAGGTGCCCCTGTTTTATCCATTTTAATCATGAAATAATTACACATAGAGAATACACACAGAGAAAAGTGAAGAAAATCAAAATGTCAATCTCAATTTATCAGAAAGCAAAACCCATTTAACCCCAACAGGAAAAGGAAATATGATGAGCACCATTAAGTCCCTCTTCACTCACCTCCCCCAACTTTAATGGTATATTGGCTTTTATAATAATTACAACCATGCATTTCTTTAGAGTCTTATTATCCCAGCAAAGCATCTGTTAAGATTTTGGTTTAATCTTGGTAACTTCTGAATTTTATATAAGTGAAACCTGCAGAATATATGCTCTTTTTGGATCTGGATTTTTTGTTCAATATTATGCTTTTTAAGTTTAACCATGTTTGTATATATAGTTGTAGTTCCTATATTGCAGTATAGAATGCCCCTGTAGGATTCCATCATGATTTATCCATTCTAAGGGCACATTTATAATGTTACAAGTTTTTAATTATTAGGTGGCTCGGTCAAGGCTATTTTTGTATAAATACTCCGTGCACACATGTAATAAGTTCATTTGCCTGTATCTAAGTATGAAGTTAAAAGGTCATATGGCATATACGTACCAGTACTAGTAGATAGTGGGGATCTGTTTTCTAAACCAGTTGTACAGTTTGTCCCTAACTAGGGATAAGAGCCATCAGAAGCATAAAAGTTTTCCTATCCACATCCTTAACAATGATTTTAAATTATTTCAATACATAACAAATCTTGTGGTCGTACAATAATATATCTTATTTTAAAATTATAGTTCTCATATAATTTTTAATCTTAAAATTTTTATGCTGTAGGTTTTTTTAAATTTTTATTTAAATTCCAGTTAGTTAACATACTGTGTAATATTAGTTTCAGGTGTACAATTTAGTGATTTAACACATAAGACAAATACTGTATGATTTCACTCATATGTGGAATTTAAGAAACAGTACTGTGGGTTTTTTTAGTGAAAAATATAAGTGTCTTATATAAACAAATATGTATACAGCTCAATGAATTTTTACAAACTAACATACCTATGAAAACTGAAGTTAGATCATGGAACAAATATTACCAGCATCCCAGAAGCAGTCTGTACTCCTTCTAGCAATTTCCACTGGTAACCATTATTGATATCTAACTCCATAGGTTTTTTCTGCCTGAAATCATCAATGTTTCACATCTCCCTATATATACATTCTTATCTGGTAATTTTTTGTAACTTTCCATTCTAATTCTGGCTTGATTAGGAGACATATTATGGGATGATAGCAAAAATGACTTAAGCACAGACTTAAATGCACTTCCCTGATTGGGCTTACCTTTGTTTTTTCTCTTAGCCATTGATATGAAAACCTCCCACAGATAACCTGATAAAGAATGAGAAACACATAAGGAAAAAAAAAAAAAAAAGGTGTCTCTCAGTATTCCCAGATGAATCCAAATTTTTCACTGATGTCTAGTCTTGTTTCGTTATTTCCTTTCTTCTACTATTTTTGAGTGAATTTTCTTCCTTTTCAAGATTCTTACAGTGGATGCTTAGACCAGTGTTTTTTAGACACTCTTCACTAATGTGTGCACAGTAGGGAACATATCTTCCTCTAAATATGGCTGAGGTACATCTCTCAGATGTTGACATATCATAACTTAATATTAATTCACTTAAAGTGGTTTTTAATTTCCCCTGTTTTATTTTACTCACAAATTATTTAGAAGTATATTCCTTAATTTCCCATCAGTTAGGGTTTTCTACTTGTCATTTTGTTACTGATTTCTACTCTACTTAAAGAAAATACTTTGGATAATTTAAGCTTAGTGAAATTAATATGGGATTTATCTTATGACTCATTACATGAGACAAATTTTTTGAGTTTTGCACTTATTTGAAAAAATCTTGTATCCTGTCATTGTTCAATACAATGTTCTATAAGTTCTAGTAGACCACTTTATTAAATTGTGTTTTTCATAAAATTAGTCTATTCCATTTAATTTTTTTGCTGCTTGTCAATTGAGTGAAGTATATTAATGTTTTTCCTACGAGTGCGGATTTTTTTTATTTCACTTTTCAGTTTAGTACATTATTTTAAATGTATTTTAAATGTATTTATATTATTGTATGCACACATATTTAAAACTATTATACAACTAAACTCACCTTAGTTCACTGATATTAGTACAAATGTCCTTTATGTATCCGTATTAACTATTTCTTTGCCTTAAACTTTACCCTATCATTAGCATAGTTACACCAGATGGTTTTGTTTTATCTACATTTTCTACATTTTTTGAATCCATTTTGTAGCTACTGTACTTTCAAATTTTTAATTGGGGCATTTATATTTGATGAAATATGTGGTGAAACTGCTTGGTTTTGAACCGAAGAATTCAAATATGGCCTTCTGTCTCACTGGCCAATTAACTGAATGAAAGTTATAGATACTGTTTTCAGATCGAAGCATGAAATTTCCAGTTAAGATATTATAGAACTCTTTTGCCCTAGCACACCAATCATGGAAACACAAGGTTAGAGCTTCCATAATCTGTGATCCTTGGTGAGGGCAGGGGAGGATTGTGCAGAGCAGAATCTCAACCTCAGATGATACCATGGGCATGAAATGAATATTTGTCCTTTAAAAGCTCTAAGATTTTGAGTAATCTGAGCCTCATCTATGTTTAGTAATGCAGGGAGTTTTAAATTATGGATTCAATTATGGAATTATTTAAATTTGCTACTTTATTTTCTCTTATAATATCCGTGCTCCATTTTTAAGTTTCATTTTTCATTTTTTCTAGGACCTTTCTGTATTTTTTTAAATTTGGCATAAAATTACTTCCAACTACTCTCATGATCTTTTTAATTTTATTTGTAGTGATTACTCTTTTGTTTCATGATGACCCACTGTTTCACAGTGTTACTGTGCCTTCACTTTTTTCCTATTTAATCATTCTTGCAAGATATTTATCTTAGAAGATACTGTCTAGGTTAACTCTTTCTATGTTTGTGATATACATTATTAATTTCTGCTGTCATATTTAATATTTCTTTTTAGTTACATTTTCTGGGTTTAGATTTCTTCTTGAATAACTTCTTGAAATAACTCACTGATTTTATAGCCCTTTTTTTTAAAGATTTTATTTATTTATTTGAGAGAGGAAGTGAGTGAGAGAGAGAAAGCACAAGCAGAAGGGAGAAGCAGAGGGACAGGGAGAAGCAGACTCCCCGCTGAGCAGGGAGCCCAATGTAGGGCTCTATCCCAGCACCCTGGGTTCATAAACTGACCCAAAGGCAGACACTTAACTGACTGAGCTATGCAGGTGCCCCACCTTTCTCTTTTTCTAATATATGCCTTTATAGTGGTATGTTTTCTTTAAATATGTTTTTTTTCTCTGTTCTGGATATAAATATTTTAATTATTCTTCAGTCCAACAAATTTCCATCTAGATTTCCTTTCTGATGCATATTTCTAGAAGTATGTACCTTAATTTCTAAATTTCAAACATGAAAATGTTTTTATTCTTGTTATTTTTTTCTTACTAGATTTTGCCCTGGTCAGGAAACACAATATAAGTCATTTAAATCCCTTGAGATTTGGAATCTCCCACGAGAAATCACAGCACAAACTATATTCTTGTGGGATTCTCTGCTTAAATTTGTGTGACTTTTGAGGTCTAAGACATCCTGAATGTTTTAAATTGTTTGTTTTAAATTGGTTCTGTCTTGCTAGTGCTTCTATACACCTACAGAAACAGATCCTCTCTGACCATAAAGTATTCCCAATGAAAACATTTCAAGGAAAATGAGCAGATGACCTAACAAAGTATCTGAGGAAACTAGGTACTTTGGGTTAGAAATAGCAGAAAAATAATAAAAGCAGAAATAACCTCTCTCATAAATCATCTATTATTATTTCCAGACAAGGAATGTTAAATAACTGTATAATATATTTAAAACAATGATCAATTTTTTAAAAATAGGATTAAAAAGAGTATAGATAAATGCCAGGTCTTTAAAAAAGGATTTTTTAAAAAAGATTTTATTTATTTATTTGACAGAGAGAGAGAGAGAGAGATCACAAGTAGGCAGAGAGGCAGACAGAGGGAGGGGGGAAGCAGGCTCCCTGCTGAGCAGAGAGCCCCATGCAGGGGGCTCAATCCCAGGACCCTGAGATCATGACCTGAGCCGAAGGCAGAGGCTTAACTCACTGAGCCACCCAGGCTCCCTTAAAAAAGGATTTTTTAGAATAACCAGAGCTGAACAAAATTCAATAAACTGTAATATAAACCTCAGTAAGTTTACTCATAATCTAATTGAGAGAAACAAATAGAAAAATAAAGGGATAGAAGACATGAAGGATAGGGTAGGGAGTTCTAAATCACCTCTACTTCTAGAGAGATAAAATAGAATGTAGAAATGATATGAAGAGTGAATAAAAATGTAATCATTAAATCAAATTTGTGGGAAAAGGCTTAAAATAAAATACTGGACAATACAATAAGGGTTGGTTAGAATTTCTCATATTAATTGGGAAAGAAATAAAGAAGGTATGTTAAAATAGCTAGTATACGGGGCACCTGGGTGGCTCAGTGGGTTAAGCCTCTGCCTTCGGCTCAGGTCATGATCCCAGGGTCCTGGGATCGAGCCCCACATCGGGCTCTCTGCTCAGCGGGGAGCCTGCTTCTCCCTCTCTCTCTTTGCCTACCTCTCTGCCTACTTGTGATCTCTGTCTGTCAAATAAATAAATAAAAAATCTTTAAAAAAAAAAAATAGCTAGTATACTACAAAAGGCTTAGGCAGAGGGTATTCAAACAACTAGAAGGCCGAGCAAAGCCAGTGTAACACAAAGAGAAGACATGACTAGGTCTCAGGAAGTGATTAACCATCAAGAAATCTAATCAGTATACAAAAATGTCCCACAATGAAAGTCTCAGGACTAGAGGATTATAAAATCTTCTTAAAAACAAACTGAAAGAAAAAGAGACAGAAATCCCCAAACTCATTAGGTGAGACTTACATAACCATGACACAAAAATTTTGACAACCCCAATGACACAACTGAGTATAACTCCAAACATATTAAATCAATTATCAGTAAATCAAACTTGAAATTATTTATTAATATGTTATGATTAACATATTATGTTATGGCTAACATGGTAATCATAACAAGTAATCAAGTTTGAGATCTAACTCAGAAGTACAGATGATACCAGAAAACCCAACAATGCAATTCAGTTTCTTAGTTATTTGAAGGGGAAAAATCATATGACTATCTCAACAGCTAAGGGAAAAGTTCTGGATAAAGATTAAAAATTTTAGTTGTATTAATTTAAAAAACAAAACACTTATTAGAAATAGAAGAGGGGTGCCTCGGTGGCTCAGCTGGTTAAGCCCTCGACTTGGTTTCATTTCAGGTCAGGATTTCAGGTCCTAGGATGGAGCCCAGCATTGGGCTCCATCTTAGTGTGGAGTGTGCTTGGGATTCTCTTTCTCCTTTTCCCTCTGCCCTGTCACCCTCCCCCAACTTGTGCTTGCTCTCTCTCTAAAATAAATAAATTAGTAAAATCTTTTTTTAAAAAAAGAAATAGAAAAAACTTCCCTGACTTAGTAATGATTGTATGCTAGAATTCTAAAGCATATATCAAAATTATTGGTGAAAATAATATTAATAATAATTATTATTGGTGAAACTTTAAAGGATTTCTTTTTAAAAAAGTATTTTATTTATCCATCTGAGAGAGAGAACAAGCAGGGGGAGGAGCAGAGGGAGAGGGACAAGCAGAGTTGTACTTAGCACTAAGCCTGACATGGGGTTCCATCCCATGACTCTGAGATCATGACCTGAGCCAAAATCAAGAGTCAAGAGGCTCAACCAACTGAGCCACTCAGGGGCTCCAAGGATTACCTTCTGAAATCAAACTGATGGTTATTATTAATCCTTTTGAAATCAAATAAATGACACTTATTAGTAATCTTACTATTGGGGATGGTTCTGCCATACTTTGTGGGTAGATTCAAGAAATGGAAAAAAATAGATGTAATCATTGTAACTGAAGGAAAAAAAAACTATTATATTTAAATATAACATAATTACCAATGTGGAGAAAAATAGATGATTTGAGTTCTTACAGGGTTGTCAACTGCAAACCTTTTTGTATGTCAGTGACATCTATGTAATAATGTAATAAAACATAAGATGTCATCCACACACTAACAAACTTAACAAAATGTTTAGCCATGAACTAAGATCATGTATGTACTCTCTGGAATGGAAAAAAAAAAGAATTTTGATGACTAATTAAAAGATAAGACAATTTATCTAAATTAAAAGAATAACATTCTTTATTTTCTGATAGGGTATTTTAGAATTGTTAAGATGTGAATTATCCTCAAAATAACCAATAAAGTCCTTATACTTTTAGCCCATTCACACACTTTGGGCTAGAATAAAGGGAAAATAGACAGTATCAACTATTGTGGAGGATATAGAACAAAAGGAATTCTCATAAACTCTTATGAGGTTATAATATATTTACTCTATGACTCAGATAGTTTATTCCTCTGTATTTAACTGAAACAATATGTGAACAAGAACGTTTTTATATTCTTTTTCCAAAAAGCCCCAAACCTAAACAATCCCAATATCCCTTAAGAGGAAATCAGATAAACAAATGTTTGTGGGGGCGCCTGGGTGGCTCAGTGGGTTAAAGCCTCTGCCTTCAGCTCGGGTCATGATCCCAGGGTCCTGGGATCGAGCCCCACATCGGGCTCTCTGCTCCGCAGGGAGCCTGCTTCCTCCTCTCTCTCTGCCTGCTTCTCTGCCTGCTTGTGACCTCTGTCTGTCGAATAAATAAATAAAAATAAAAATCTTTAAAAAAAAAAAAACAAATGTTTGTGTATTTATGTAATAAAATACTGCTACGCTTTAGAGATGAACGCACTGTTGGTAAGTGTAATGCCACAAATGAATCTCAACAGCTCTATGTAGACACAAAGTGCTTATTTCTTCAAATGAAATATTAGGGCCATAAAACTCATCAACGTCCTTAAAAATCAGAACAGCAGTTGTCTCTTTGCCTATGGGAAGGACTGGTTGGTTCACAAGTATTGACTGAGAAAGAACACAAATGACTTTTTTTTTTGCATTGATATAAATAAATTCTATATAAATATAGAATATAAATATTCTATATTTTGATGGAGGAATATTCCTAAGGATATATGCATTTGTGAAAACCCACCGAACTATACACTGAAGATTTTTCTATTCCACTTTATTTAAATTACACCTTAATTTAAAAAGACATACATTTAGGAGTACCTGGGTGGCTCAGACAGTTAAGCATCTGCCTTAAGCTCAGGTCATGATTTCAGGGTCCTGGGATGAAGCCCCTCCCCCTCCTTCTGCTGTCCCTCTGCTTGTGCTCTCTCTCTTGCTTGCTTTCTCTCTCTCAAATAAATAAAATAAAATAAAATAAAAATAAAAAGACATACATTAAGGGGCACCTAGTCACTTTAACTGACTGGCTCAGTCAGTTAAGTGTTTGACTCCTGATCTCAGCTCAGGTCTTGATCTCTGGGGCATGGAGCATACTTAAACAAAGCAAAGCAAAACAAAACAAAAACATACATTTAAAACATTATAGGAACACACACAAGCAAAGATATACATTAAACAATTTAGAATGGTTTGTTGTGGACATTCAGAGGAAAAGAAATGGAGAAAAGAGAAAATAAGTGGAAAGAAGGAAATAAAGAGAAAGTACAGATTAGTAAAACTGATGAAAATATGTTATTCAACGAGTATTATTCTGAAACCTAAAATACCTGATGTCCCAAAAAGGAAATGAAACAAAAAAACATGTGTTTGGGGAATTATTGTTTCATGGGTATTTTCACATATCTGTAAGGCCAGGGCTTTCTGATCAAAATCACTGGCAATCTGTGTTAAAGGATGATTGAATGACAACCATGACTTAGAAGTCAGAGATGGTGAATTTCCCGGGAGAGATTTACAGATTTGTCACTTCTAGAGCCACTTATTTATATTCCACAGGGTAACAGACAGAGAGGACTGTGGTTGACCACAGGTGACTAAAACCTTGGAAAGCAAAACCGCAGAAAAAGGGCAGCTCTTGTAAATACCTGATCTCTGATCCAGAAACATCATGTTTGCTGTCAGGATAAATTATATACAGATAAACTTCACTTTTTAAGTAAAAATTTAAGAAGCAGTCATGTTTTGACTGACTTTATGCTAAGGTAGAATATTTGCCAGATGGTTGTCAACGAACACAGTATAGTGCCCAGATAAACATATTCAGCACTGGAAATGTTGGAAAGCAAATTATGTAAGTATTGGGAAATAGCAAACACTGTTAAAAAGGGAATGAGTTTTCTCCCTAAACAAAATGTAGCTGTGAGCCAGCAGGATCGCCATCACCTGGGAGCTTGTTAAAAATGCAGAATCACAAGATCCACCTTGGATACTAAGCCCAAATCCATGTTATTTGTATGTACACTAAAGTCTGAAAGGCATAAAATTAGAGAACAAACTAGACTCAAGTGAAAAATATTAAAATAAAAAATAAATACAATAAAAAAACAAAGGTGGAGAAAAACTGGGTCCCATGGGTATCTAATTAAAAATAAGGGATCTTGGAAAGCAAAGTGAAATTATTACTTTAACAGAAATTCAGATCAAGGATCTTATTAAGAGGTGCCCAGTGAAAGCTGGAGGAAAGAAAGAGTTGATAAAAAGAGTAACGTGGGATTCTTCTCTTGATGGATAGAACTACATGGCACCTGAGGGTATCAGACATTTCAACTAGAAAGATCTGATGAAATACATCAGGAATTCATATTTTTTAAGTAGACCCAGTGATTACAGCCGAGAAAGTGGTGTTAAAGTTTCTCTGAGTGAAGAGGTATATAAAATTTTATGGTATTGGTAATTAAGAAAAATCACTTAATACCTGAGACACACTACTGGAGCACCAGGCAGGATTATAATTGACTTCAGACTTGCTTAGTTACTGGACTGATGTCTGGAAGATATGTTCTCAATAAAAGTGAACATGGGTGTTATTTGTCCAAAAGAGAGATGTTTTGAACAGCCATAATTAATTTAGTTCTTTCTCATTGAGTCATTACAAAACAAAATATAGAGTAATATATTAAGAAATTAAATGCACGATGAAGAATAAAAGCTTTCAGAAGCTAGGATTTTCTGACTAGGATTATTTTTAAATATTTAATTAATTTTTTTGATGGGAGAGAGGACGTGGCAGAGGGAGAGGGAGAAAGAGACTCCCTGCCGAGCAGAGAGCCCAATGCCGGGCTTGATCCTGGGACTCTGGGGTCATGACCTGAGGCCAAAGCAGACGCTTAACTGACTGAGCCACTCAGGTGCCCCTAGGATTTTTAATAACAAAATATTCTATAATAAAAATAGAGACATAGAAGATGTCATCATCATTATCATTACAATTAACCCCAGGATGCAGATTTACTAGGAGTGTCCCTGGTGTACACTTGTCTGTCTTCCATGAAATAATGTATCACCTCAGGATTCCGTTAATGTGCACTCTTTTCCCCAACACTTCGGCTCCAGCTCTATGAGTTTCCTGCAGCTACTGGTAGAAACTACCACAACTTTGGTGGCTTAACACAACAGAAATTTCTCTCACATTTCTGGAGTCCAGAATTCTAATATGAACGTGTCAGCAAGTCTGCATTCCCTGGGAGCTCCAGGAAAGGACACTCGGCGGCTGCCGTCATTCCTTGGCTTCCTCGGCTTGTGGCCATACTGCTCCACTCTGCCCCCTGTTCCCGTCTTCACGTGGCCTTCTCTGCGTGTCTTCTCCTTTTCTCCCTTGTAGAAGGACACCCATCATTAGCTCATTAGATTTAAGGTACATTTACACAATCCAGGATGATCTCATCTTGAGATCCTTTTCTTAATGACATTTGCAAAGTCTTTTCTTTTTCCCCCTCCAAAAAAGGTAACCTTCACAGGTTCTGGGGATTAGAACACGGATATATTTGGGGGGTGGGGGAGAGCTTCATTTGACTCATTACATAACCCTTCTTCCATGTGTTGCATTCTGTAGAGGGATGGGGAAGTGGAGGGAGTTAGAAATTTAGGAAATCCTTAAAATAAAATAGAAGAGTGCCTTCCTTTTAACTATTAACCCAGCAACAGTAGATACACGGTGAAGAATGAACCAATGTACCGTCCCAAAATACTATTCCATAATGTACCACTGTTACTTCCAGTTAATTTCTGACCTTCTGTGAATCCCCCACACCCATCAGTTTACTGATTGGCAGGATTTTTTTGATTCATGAGACATTCAGGACAGTATGATTGTTTTTTTAATTGACCATCAAGTGTACATTATGAAAATTGCTCCGGATTTTTAAAAGACGTTATCTGTCATTCTGAGTTTTGTGTTGTGAGTTTTTATCTTTGATACTCTCTTCACTGGTACGTTAATGGGAAATTCGAAGCCACACCAGAAGCTGTCATCTAGAAGCTACTTTATTTTTTTTTTAAGATTTTATTTATTTATTTGACAGACAGAGATCACAAGTAGGCAGAGAAGCAGGCAGAGAGAGAGGAGGAAGCAGGTTCCCTGCTGAGCAGAGAGCCCAACGTGAGGCTCGATCCCAGGACCCTGGGATCATGACCTGAGCCGAAGGCAGAGGCCTTAACCCACTGAGCCACCCAAGCGCCCCTAGAAGCTACTTTAAAAGAGACATTTGAATCAAACTTTCATAACTAAAAGGATAGATGATTTTTATTTATTATTAATGCTTTCTTTTATATCATTAGTAACTTAGGACAATGAATGCATTTTGGTGCATAAAGAAAAGGTAGTAATTAACAATAAAAAAAAAAAGAAGAGTTTAAGATTCTCCTAAAGCTTAGTTTTTCTGCCTTTTTACCAGTTTCAATGCAAAATTTAAATTATTTTAGATTTTTTTCTTTAGTAGATTGTAAATATTCAATAGTGTTCTTATTTCATTAAGCAGTTTTCCTGGAAACCATGAATTATATCTAAATATAAATGTATCAGCAATGCAACAGTTCAATTCAATTATCATTAAGCTTTTGTCTACCCTCCAGTACAGCCTGTGTAATTTCTTTGCCATGAAGTACAATGCTTAGCAAAGTAAAATAGAACATATTTTTCTTTTCCTTTCTAATTTGGAAATATACATAGCTAATGTCCCTGGCTTTTAAATACATTCATCTCTTTCTAATGCTCTCTCTAGGTCATAAATTTGATTAAGATATATCATACTATCAAAAGAAAGTAGGCATATAGTCATGCAGAATTGAATACTGCCCATCTTTAATGCTTTGATGCCATTTTATATCTACATCTTTATTAATATTTTAGACATATTATATTGAAAATGCAACTGCATATCCCAATATATCAAGTTTATGATCAGCCTAGCTCTATCAAAATGTTTCTATGGTTGATGGTATTAGATATTCATTCTGTATTTTCAAACTGCCTAAGAATGGACTATTAAGTAAATAATACAGTTTTTTAAAATTATTTTTGTGCACATTTTGAGCATAATCTGAAATCGTTCTTTGAGACTTTGCTTATTATAGTACTCACAGCCACCATGGGAATGTTTCTGATAGCTATTATGCCATCATAAAAATACAAAGAGAATTTGACTCGAAATGCATACAAATGAGTTAAACCATCTGATTTATTTCCATAGAAGGAAAGAGAAGAAGTAGTTCAGGTTATAGTGTTTCACTACATTGGGCAATACCCACCAACAAACTCTCAATATAGTGAGTAAATAAGTGAAGAAAATGACATTTGTACAAAATGCATGGTTTCAGAGATGCTAAGAGCAGCTTCAAGCACACAAGAAGATTCCTGAGGAAGTGCAAAGGATGCCATAAATCTGATTCTTATTGTTCCCTATAGCACACATCACCACAGTTTGACATTCCCAGTTCTGCTGCCTCATCACCACTGTGTGGAAAGCCAGGTCTCTCCAGCCATCAGTGGGTCCCAGGGTGCAAGTTAGGTACTTTGAGTTTCTAATATTATGTGATTCAAGAAATGAAACTCTAGGGTCATGAAAAAGCCAATGCATCTCCAATCAGTCTTTAACTTACTCCCCAAAGAGTCTTTGGTGTTTTGGAAAAGTCTAGCTTAATATTCCTCAAATACCATGGATGGTCTTAACTTTTGCTACATGTCATAAAGACCTCATTAAAAAAATGCTAATACTGCCTTTGGCATCACCAAGCTTTAAGTAATGAAATGCCTTTATAAATATGCACTTTTCTATTCCAATTTCTCAACCCCTCTTCTGCTTCTCTTTAGTTGTATCACTTTGTACTTCCAAGTTGTCCATATCATTGTACAAAGGTGATTGGGCTGTGCCTTATGCAAGATCACACCATAGATGGACCTCTGTGACCCAAAATCAATCTGAGAAGCTTAATATGGCCTTTTATCAGCATGGAATAAATACATATATTTATATATGCCAAAAGGATATCTAAAAGAAATTCTGCTAATAAGTGTCCACATTATAAAAACACACTTATAGTGTTAAACTTTATTTGGGATGTGATTTCATTCAATAGTATTTACTGATTTTTAATATTAAATAAAATATTATACATATATATCAGTAAAGCATATATGTATGTATATGTATATGTAAGAGCATATAACTCTTGATCTCAGGGTTATAAGCTTGAGCCCCATGTTGGGTATAGAGAGTGCTTAAAAATAAAATCTTAAAATAAAAAAAAATAAATAAATACATAAATAAATAAAACTCAGTGGCTTAACAACCACAGTTTAATGTGATGGTTGGTAGCCTGTGCTCCATGGTGGTCTGGGCCCTTGGTCCTTCCATCTTGAGTTATTTGCTTCTTCTCATGGTGATGCAGGCTGAAAGTTTTATTAATGTCTTTGACACCTCTCTTGTTTTTATTTCCTCATTCATTTGGTATTTTCCTCTTATAAGAATCGTTCAAAGAAAATGTGCATGTTTTGATACCCCCAGACCGTCTTACCTCACACAGCATTTCATAGTAATTAGAAAATTCTTATTTTTAATTTGAAATATGCATTTCAAATTAAATATATAAAATTAAATTAAATATATAAAGTATATTTTATATAACACATTATTCTAAAAATTTTAGTGCAGTGACCTTACAAATCTCATTCAATATACATTTTCATTTTTTTGGTTTATATCATTTTTAATATTTTATAAATATACTGTTTTCTAGAGTCTACTTTTCCACAAAATCAAAAACATTTTAAAGTCATGTTTAATTTAATTTTGAATAAGGTATACACTCAAATGGTCAAGAACAAAAAAATACATAAAGAGTACATAGCCAAAAGAAAGACTTCTTGTCTCTGTCTCTTGGTTACCTATTTATAACCTCAACCATTTGCTGGAACAAAAATCACTGTTATTTTCTTATCTATGTTTCCTCTTTCTTTAAGTACAAACAAGCAAATATAAACATAGATCCATATTCCCCCAATTTATACAAAGAATATATTATTTTGTTTTGTTTTCTACTACCCATATATCTCAGAAGTCTTCCATAGCAAGACATAGAGATCTGCCTCATTCCTTTGACAGCTATTCAGTATCCCATTAAAGGATGTTTGTACCTTCATTTTATGCAGGCAGTTCCCAGCTGATGGGCATTTAGGATACTTCCAATCTCTTGTTATTATATGCAGTTCTGTTATGTCTTTCCTCAGGCATGCAATTTTATTTTCAGGATACTCGGTTTATGGATACATGCATCTTTATTTTGATAGACAATACCAAATTCTCTGTGGAAGGGTTATATCCATTTACACTTCCTCTAGTAATATGAGCATTCTTATTTCCTATCAACCTCATGAACAAAGGGTGTTATGAAACTTCCTGAATTTGGCCAAAAATCAAGGTGAAAAATCATATTTCAGTATGCTTCCCTCATTACAAATAGAGTGGCCCACTTTTTCATATATGTTTGAGCCACTTGTATTTTTTGAGATTTATGCAAACACATCCTTTGGCCATTTTTCTATCATGTTATTAGTCATTTCTACACTAATTGTTGTGGACTGAATGTTGGTATCCTTCAAAAATTCTATGTCGAAACCATAACCTCCAATATGATAGTTTTTGGAGATGGGCTTTTGGGAGGTAATTCAAATTAGATGAGGTGATGACGGTGGGACTCTCATGATGAGATTAGTGCCTTTATAAGAGAGATAGGAGAGAGCTTGCTTTCTTCATGGGCATGCACCAGCAAAAGGTCATATGAACACACAAGGAAAGCAGCAATCTGCAAGCCAGGAAGATAACTCTCACCAGAAACTGAACTTGGACTTTCCAGCCTTCAGAACTGTGATAAGATATATTCCTGTTGATTAAGCTACCAGTCTATATTTTGTTATGATAATACAGAATTTGATGCTGAGAACTGGGATGCTTTTGTAATACCTAAAAAGTTGGAAGCAGTTTTGGAACTGAGTGATGGAAGAGGCCAGAAGAGGTGCATGCTAGAAATATAGATGTTAAAGCCAATTCTGATCAACAGGAAAAGCATCCATCTTCTTAGAGAATACATAAATAATCATGAACAAAATGTTGGTGGAACTATGGATGTTAAAGGCCATTCTAATGAGGTCTCAGATGGAAATGAGGAACATATTATTGGAAACTAGAGGAAAGGGAATCTTTGTTATGAAGTGCTAGAGAACTTGGCTAAATGATATTCATGTTCTCATGTTTTGCGGAAGGTAAAACTTGTAAGTGTAAAACTGGATATTTAGCTAAGGAGATTTCTAAAAAGAGTGTTGAGAGAGTAGCTTGGGGCCTCCTATTTATGGTAAAGTGTAGGAAGAAAGGAGTGAATTGAAGAAGGAATTATTAAGCAAAAAAGGAACTAGAACTTGAAGATTTGGAAAGTTCTCAGTTTGTTCACATTACAAAAAATAAGAAAGGGTATTCAGAAGAGAGCAACAAGGGTGTGGCTAAGCCATAGAATGAGAAAGAGACTATGGGTTTACACAAGCAGAAATATTGCCAGTTTGAAGTCAAGGAGATAGAGATGGGATGAAATGAAGGAAGGTTGCTGGACTTCTTAGATCCTATAGGAACTGATCATATTTAACAGCAAATATGTGCTATTCTTAAAGAAGGGAAGAAAGTTCCCAAAGGTTACTCAAAGATCACCAGGCTTTTCAGTTTCAAAGGGCGAGCATTGCCTCAGGTTTTAACAGGCTAGAAGGTGGCTGCCTAGAGCCTTGGGAGCGGGCTCCCTCCCAGGAGAGCTATAGAGGCAGGACCACTCACCCACTAGATCCAGAAGGCAGAGCATAAAACAAAAGAGGATTATTTGTGAACCTCAAGATCTAATGCAATTTGCCTCACTAGGTTCTGGACTCGCTTGGAATCCACCAACCCCTCCTTCTCTCCTATTTCTTCCTTTTGAAATGAGAATGCCTGTCATATGCTTGTCCCACCATTGTATTTGGGCAGCATGTAACCTGTCTGCTTTCATAGGTTTGCAGCTAGAGAGGAATTGTGCCTTAAGATGAATCACACTTTGAGTCTGATTTGGATGATATTTAGATGAGACTTTGAAATTAGATTTTAGAGTTGGTACTATAATGAGTTAAGACTTGTTGGGGGAGGGGCTGTGGGGATGGACTGAATGTATTTTGCATATGAGAAGGCCACGAATTAATGGGGGAGCTAGGGCAGAATATTAGTCAGGGGTAGCCCAAGCTAATGTATCACTCTTAGCAGTTCTTTGATACATTAAGGAGATTAGTCCTTTGTCTATAATAGATTATAAACATAAAATTTGCTTCCTGTTTTGCTCAAGATGGCTTCTTTGTGTTTAATTTTTGCAGGTATGAGGTGTTGATGCTTATTATATAACTGAATATGTTAGTCTTTCTTAAAAGGATTTGGATTTTGAATCATAGACAAGTCTTCCATATTCAAAACTTATAAAGAAATTCATCTATTTACCCAATTTTTTATTAAATGATATGTTAAATGTACATTTTTACCTATTTAAAATTAATTTTGGTATAAGTTATAAGGGATATACCTAAATTTATTTATATTTTTTAGATGCTGATCCCTTGCCTCATCATTATTTCATAAATAGTCTATTTTCTGTCTATTTGTTTGAGATGCTATCTTTAACACTTAACAATTTACATTTGTATTTGTTCCTATTTATGGATCTTTTATTCTATTTGCTCAATATGTTTATTCATGTGCTAGACCATACTGAACAATTGTTAGTTTCATAATTGCTTAACACTTAGTAATTGTAGTCCCTATTCAGATTTCTTCTTTTCCTAAGTTCTCCTTGTTATTCTTTTTTTTTTTTGGTAAAGATTTTATTTACTTATTTGACAGAAAGAGAGAATGAGCACAAGCAGGGGGGAGGGACAGAGGGAGAAGCAGGCTCCCAGCTATGCAGGGAGCCCAAAGTGGGGCTTGATTCCAGGACCCCAGGATCATGACTGGAGCTGAAGGCAGATGTTTAACTGACTAGCCACCCAGGCACCCCTCTCCTTGCTGTTCTTGATTCCTGATTTTCCATAAATCTTTTCACAAAAAAATGATATAGTTAAACAAAATCTGTATTTTATCAAAATTTCTTTAATTGTACAAATTTTAGAGAAAGTTGGCATCTTTATGATATAGTTTTCTTACTTAGGTACAAGGTAGATCTTTTCATTTCCTCAAAATTTCTTTGAAGACTATTTTAAAAAATAGAAATTGATGTCAATCAGCTTTCCAGTTTGTATCTTTGGAAAACCACCAAACAATATAGCAGCTTCATATTGATAATAAAACAAATTATAATCACCATCAGTTAATAAATTGAATATATCTAAGTAGTACATCTTTTCATATTTCTAGCTTTCTGATTTGATTCTGGAGCCATGTATAGAGTCTGAGTAAATATCTAAGGCTGTGTTTCTATGTGTGTTTCAATGTGTATCTATGTGTGAGTGAGATGAAATTCCTTTCTTTGGTCAATTGAGTTCACCTGGATCCTTGATTTAACTCTTATCACATAGGATACAAATATTAACTACCAAAGTATACTTAATATTTTCTGCGGGTTGTATAAATACTTATTAGAGATATACCTTGTACTTTTCAAGATAATCTTAATTTTAAAATATTTTATCACTGAACAGGTTTTCAAACATGTACCTGGATATGTTATACAACAATATAGTTATTCTATTTTTAACTCCAGCAGGAAAACTAAAACTCGTTCTGACACCATGGATGATGACTAATGAGGGTCTTTTATTAACAGAAAACGTCAATGTGCTCAAATTACAAATCCAATATTGTCAGCACAAGTAACTCTACTTTCTTCTACTGCTGTTTGCAGGTTTTACTTTCTCAGTCCACTCTTTCAGCAATGTTTGAGGGGCTTCCTACAGCATATTGTCATTGCTTTCCCTCAGAAGAAGAGAAAGCAAAATCTAGTTGTTGTTGTTTTTTTCCACTTTGGAATATTTTTCTAAGAAAATAAATGAGTGATAAGTTTATATCCATGACCAAGATTTGGCTACAAAATTATTTTAATGCTTTACTAAAATGGTAGAAGAATGAAAAATGGCATATAATGATTGGCAACTGGCTCCAGTCCTCTGTTTAATCCACATTCTCTAATTGAAGATAAATAGGTTAAAATTTCTCCCTTATAGTCAGGGAGGGATTCTCTTGGAAGGTATATACATCTGGATCATTTAGCACTTTTTAAATTCAGACTTCATCTATTTTTGTGCAGTGTAACATTCCTTCTTTTAATTTTTTCTTTTTTAATTTTTGTGAAAATTTAAAAATGACTAAAAATATTGTTTACCATTATATTCTCATAGCGTAATCCCAATTTCATGTGATTGAATTTTTGAACCCCATTTATTGTGTTTTAATGGGCATTTGTTGTACTATGTATGTCTTGTCTCTAACTCTCCCCCAAAACAAAACAAAATACCACCTGGAAGTTAACACAAAGCATTGCTCTGTAAATTGCTGTTTGTCATGGAATAATCATGGGAGAAAGACCTGCATATCCACGAAGCATTATGTGGAAGGAAGGAGGATGCTGTGAGACAAGGAAGGACTGACTATTGGGTATAGAAGTTTCCCAGGAACTTCTCCAGGGACATACTACAGCCAAATCAAGGTCCAGTAGCAGCAATTACCACAACATTCATCACCAACCACTTCTGTCGTGAGTGGAACCTTGAGGACATCTTTCTCTGGGATTATAGGTGAGAAAAATGAGGAGGGTGAGAAATCAAATATCATCTTTACCTTCTCACTTCGATGTTATGCTCACTTTCACCATCTGAATCTCTTGTAAGTTTATTATACTGCATCTGTCATTTAACATGTCCTCCGTCTTACCCCCCCCCCCTTTTTAAGTCCCTGGTATTAAGTGGCACTAATTGGACCATACGAATGGATTAGGGAGTCTAATTTTTTTAGTCTTGATATTTTTGCAGTGATTTACCACAGTTGTATTTTTGCTTCTTTGACCTAACTGAAAAGCCACAGAAGCCATATATTTTTTAATTGCTTTATACCATGTACTCTCCCATCTTAGTTCCTAGACCCTCAATATAATCCCCCTCTCAGATCATTTCATCACATCTGCCATTTTTCAAGCTTTCCTTTTTCTCTTTTCACAGTGACACTTAAAGCAATCAGAGACCAGAGGCCACAGAGCAATCACTAGTTTGAAACTAAAGTAAAGACAAGGAGAAATGAAATTGAAACTGGGTTGCCTGGGAAAGACCCTTGATGATGCCAAACTGGTAAGAATAATTTAGCTAAGATTTTTAACAAATATGAATGGTCAGGGTGCCTGGGTGGCTCAGTGGGTTAAAGCCTCTGCCTTTGGCTCAGGTCATGGTCTCAGGGTCCTGGGATCGAGCCCTGCATCGGGCTCTCTGCTCAGCAGGGAGCCTGCTTCCTCCTCTCTCTCTGCCTGCCTCTCTACCTACTTGTGATCTGTCTGTCAAATAAATAAATAAATAAAAATCTTCAAAAAAAAAAAATAACAATGGTCATATGTGGGCTAACTTGAAAATATAAAACCCTAAGGAACTGCAAATGCAAAGGAATCCACCACCTCTTATAGGTTCTTTGACCCAAACCTTACTAAATTACTCATTAAAAGGACTGGGGAAGGGAGAGACTAGAGAAAATTTCCTGGGAATGCAGAGAACAGCCACTATGGAAAAGCACAAAAATCTCATCTAAATCTCCTCACCTATCTCTTGTACTACACAAAATACTTAAGCCTCTGGACAAAGGGCAGAAAACTCTATCACTGCCAGGATACAGGTGAGGATAAATTGCTAATGGGGGAAGAAAAGAGAAAAAAAAAATTGTCTGTGGGACTTTCAGAAAAATATCTTTAACTATTATACAGTCCCTAGCATGAGAAGTGCTTACAAAGGGCCGCCTGGGTGGCTCAGTGGGTTAAGGCCTCTGCCTTCAGCTCAGGTCATGATCCCAGAGTCCTGGGATCGAGCCCCACATCGGGCTTTCTGCTCAGCGGGGAGCCTGCTTCCTCTTCTTTCTCCACCTGCCTCTCTGCCTACTAGTGATCTCTGTCTGTCAAATAAATAAATAAAATCTTAAAAAAAAAAAAGTGCTTACAAAGTCTCTGAGAAGACGCCTGTGAGATCCAGCAACACAGCCCCTTCTTAAGATGGAGAAGAATACAAATAAGAGATAAGACCCTTTCCCCACCCTATGCCCCACACTGGCAAGTCTCGAGAAACTAGCAACAGCAGTTTATTCCTGCTACCAGGCAAGACTGTGGAGCAAGAACCTCTCTGAGGTGAAGCACAAAGACAAGACCAAAATTAAGGTGATCATGGCCGACTTTGAGGAAAACCTTTCCAGCAAACCAGTGCACATACTAATGCTAGGGAAACTTAGAAATATGTTGTCCAAGGAAATTAAATACAGCAACAACAAAACCCAACCCCATATTGATTCCTAACAAGATTGACCCCACCCCTCACATTAAAGCCAAGCTAAAGAAGAGACGTGCCCATTTCTAGTATAAATAATATTTACCTCAATCTCTACTGTACCACAAAACATGTCTAGGTTTTAACCAAAAATTATGAGATGAAAAAAAAAAATCACTGTCATTGGATAAAGTAACCTACAGAATGAGATTCAAGTATAGTATAGGGATCCTAACTATCAAATAGGGAATTTATTTATTTGTTTATTTATTTATTTGAGAGAGAGAGAGAGAGAGAGAGAGTATAAGCAGGGCAGAGGGAAAGGGAGAAGCAGGCTCCCTGCTAAGCAGGGAGTCTGATACAAGGCTTGATCCCATGACTCTGAGATCATGATGTAAGTTGAATGCAGACGCTTAACCAACTGAGTCACCCAGGAGCCCCTCCTATACAGAATTTAAAAACTAATTACAATTAATATGTTAAAGGTACAGAGAAAAAGGTCAATACCATGCAGAAAAACACGAGTAATTTCAGCTGACAAATGTAAATTCTTAAGAAAGAATTAAATTAAAATGCTGAAAATAAAAAACACAGTTAAGAGATAAAGGAGGTTGCCGGTGGTCTCATAAGTAGACTTGATAAAACTGAAGAGTCAGTGCTCTTAAAAGTAAATCAAGAGAAAATACGTAAACTGAAAGAGAAACAAATAAAAACTTTAAAACAAAACCAAAAACACTGCACCCAGGAGCTGTGGGAAAATATCAACCATATACATATTTCAAATGCAAGAATGGAGAGATAATGATAGAAAATAATTAAGGAAATAATGGTTGAGAATTTTCTAAAGTTAATATAGAAGAACAAATCAAAGACCCAAGACACACATACCCCCAAACACACAAGGACACAAAATGCCCAAGGTGCTAAAATACAAACATTGAAACAAACTTTTTGAAGACAACTACAAAATAAGATACACAACATGAGGAACAAGTTAAGAATTATACATAGAAGACTTCTCAGCAGAAACTACACAAATCAGAAGACAATAAAGTGATAGAAGACAATAGAGTATATACTAGAAAGGGGGAATTTTACTGTATGTAAATTGCACTTTTAAAAAATGACAACCCCTAAACTTCTATCAAATACAATTATTTGGAATGTCTTAATCAGATTAGTAGTAGTATTTTATTAATATTTATCATAATATAATAAATAGTTTCTACATAAGGCAAAATAAGAGCATAAAAACATATTGAAAAGAATAGCAGGAAGATTTATAAAATGGAAAGCATCCTTGTTCTATGCTAATATACTGAATATTTTACTTTTTTCATTTTCCTGAAACTTTAAAAAAAGAGTCAATAAAAATGAGCACATTACAAAAAAATGAGCACATTGCTAATTATAAGATATGTCATTCTACCACTTTAACACGGTTCATATGGGCTTGTGAAAAATGCATTTCATTTAATCAGTAATTCCAGTCTTGAAATGCAATTATCATGTCAACTGTTTTTTTCCCCCACTATTACTTTCAACAAGACAGCAGCCTTAAAATATCTTGATATTGCATTCATGTTTAGACTTTCAAAGCAAGAATATTTTGAAACTGATATCACCTCTTGTGTTTTTAACTAACTGAACCACCCAGGCACACCCCCCACCTCTTAAATATTTGTATTTATTTATTTATTTGGGGGGCTGGGGGAGAACCTCTTACGTTTTTAAACATACTTTCTTAGACTTTGTAATGCAACTTGTACTTAAGCTTCAGATATATACAAAGATAATTAGGATTCTATAGAAAATAACTGGATACGTTGAAGAGAAATGTATTGAAAATAGGTCACTTAATTCACAAAACTGAAGGAAGTATTGGAGCATGAGAATGAAACAGGTCAGGATTCAAGCAAGAACTGAACCCATGGGTATGGCAAGAAATAGGTTAGTTAGGATGTCATTTCTTCCCTCACTGTACCATGGACACTAAACACTAAACCTTGAGATTGTTGCCAATAGGCAATGGATGCTTCCATCACTGGATTTATTTACAAAGGGTTCTGATGTTCTTGTGCCTCCTCCTCAAAATTCAGTGTCTTCAACAAGAGCGTTTCCTTAGGTTATATGCCTTCAACTAATATTTTAAAGTCTTTCTGTCTTCAGTTGATCTTTGGTCCAACTGCCAGAACCTAAGTCGTCTCTTAAGTAAAACCGATTGTGAGTGTCCCCTATAAACACTTTATTAATTTTGAACTTGCTCCTGAATAATTTACAAACCCTTTGCATTGCATTCAAGTATCTTCATGAACTGGACACTACCTACATTTTTTTTTAAAACATATAATGTATTACTTGCCCCAGGGGTACAGGTCTGTGAATCATCAGGCTTACACATTTCATAGCACTCACCATAGCACATAACTTCCCCAATGTCCATAACCCAGCCACCTTATCCCTACCCACCCACCCCTCAGCAACCCTCAGTTTGTTTCGTAAAATTAAGAGTCTCTTACGGTTTCTTTCCCTCCTGATCCCATCTTGTTGCATTTTTTCCCTACCTACCCACCATGACCTACTACTCTGCCTCTCAAATTCCTCATATCAGAGAGATCATATGATAATTGTCTTTCTCTGATTGACTTCTTTTTGCTTGGCACCATACTATCTAGTTCTATCCACGTTGTTGCAAATGGCAAAATTCCATTTCCTTTGATGGTTGCATAGTATTCCATTGCATATATATATATATATATATATATATATATATATATATACCACATCTTCTTTATCCATTCATCTGTTGATGGACATCTAGGCTCTTTCCATAGTTTGGCTATTGTGGACATTGCCGCTATAAACATTCAAGTTCATGTGCCTCTTTGGATCACTACATTTGTATCTTTATGGTAAATATCATTAGTGCAATTGCTGGGTCATAGGGCAGCTCTATTTTCAACTTTTTGAGGAAGCTCCATGCTGTTTTCCAGAGTAGTTTCACCAACTTGCAGTCCCGCCAACAGTGGAGGAGGGGTCCCCTTCCTCTGCATCCTCACCAACATCTGTTGTTTCCTGACTTGTTAATTTTAGCCATTCTGACTTGTGTGAGGTGGGATCTCACTGTGGTCTTGATTTGTATTTCCCTGAGTCCGGGTGATGTTGAGCACTTTTTCATGTGTCTGCTTTCCATGTGGATGTCTTCTTTGCCAAAATGTCTATTCATGTCTTCTGACCATTTCTTGATTGGATTATTTGTTCCTTGGGTGTTGAGTCTGATAGGCTCTTTATTTGGATACTAGCCCTTTATCTGTTATATCATTTGGGAATATCTTCTCTCATTCTGTCTGTTGTCTTTTGCTTTTGGTGACTGTTTCCTCTGTTGTGCAAAAGCTTCTGGTTTTGATGAACTCCCAATAGTTCATTTTTGCCTTTGCTTTCTTTGCCTTTGGCAATGTTTCTAGGAAGAAGTTGCTGCAGCTGAGGTCAAAGAAGTTGCTACCTGTGTTCTACTAAAGGATTTTGATGGATTCCTGTCTCACATTGAGGTCTTTCACCCATTTTGAGTCTAATTTTGTGTGTGGCGTAAGGAAATGGTTGAGTTTCATTCTTTTGCATCTGGCTGTCCAATTTTCCCAACACCATTTGTTGAAGAGATTGTCTTTGTCCTGTTGGACATTCTTTTCTGCTCTTTGGAAGATTAGTTGACCATAGAGTTGAAGGTCATTTCTGGGCTCTCTATTCTGTTCCAATGATCAATGTGTCTGTTTTTGTGATCTATGTGTCTGTTTTCATATCTGTTACAAGCTCATTACAGCTTTGAAATAGAGCTTGAAGTCTGGAATTGTGATGCCACCAACTTTGGCTTTCTTTTTCAACATTCCTCTGGCTATTCAGGGTCTTTTCTAGTTCCATATAAATTTTAGGATTATTTGTCCCATTTCTTTGAAAAAGTTGATGACATTTTGATAGGGATTGAATTAAATGTATAGATTGCTTTAGGTAGTATAGACATTTTCACGATATTTGTTCTTCCAATCCATGAGCATGGAATATTGCTCCATTTCTTTGTGTCTTCCTCAATTTCTTTCATGAGTACTTTATAGTTGTCTGAGTACAGATTCTTTGCCTCTTTGGTTAGGTTTATCCCTAGGTATCTTATGGCTTTGGGTGAAATTGTAAATGGGATCAACTCCTTAATTTCTCTTTCTTCTGTCTTGTTGTTGGTGTATAGAAATGCAAATGATTTCTCTGCATTGATTTTATATCCTAACACTTTACAGAATTCCTGTATGAGTTCTAGCAGTTTTGGAGTGGAGTCTTTTGGGTTTTCCACATAAAGTATCATATCATCTGCAAAGAGTGATAGTTTGACTTCTTCTTTGCCAATTTGGATGCCTTTTATTTTTGTTGTCTGATTGCTGAGGCTAAGACTTTTAGTACTATGCTCAATAGCAGTGGTGATAATGAACATCCCTGCTGTGTTCCTGACCTTAGCAGAAAAACTCTCAGTTTTTCCCCATTGAGAATGATATTTGCTGTAGGTGTTTCATAGATGGCTTTGATGATATTGAGGTATGTACCAGCTAGGCCTGCACTGTGAAGAGTTTTGATCAAGAAAGGATGTTGTGCTCTGTCAAATGCTTTTTCAGCATCTATTGAGAACATCATATGGTTCTTGTTCTTTCTTTTATTAATGTATTGTATCACATTGATTGATTTGCGGATGTTGAACCAACCTTGCAGCCCAGGAATAAATCCCACTTGGTCTTGGTGAATAATCATTTTAATGTACTGTTATATCCTACTGGGTAGTATTTTGGTAAGAATTTTTCCATCCATGTTCATTAAGGATATTGGTCTGTAATTCTCCTTTTTGATGGGATCTTTGTCTGGTTTGGGGATCAAGATAATGCTGGCCTCATAAAATGAGTTGGAAGTTTTCCTTTCATTTCTATTTTTTGGAACAGTTTCAGGAGAATAGGTATTAATTCTTCTTTAAATATTTGGTAGAATTCCCCTGGGAAGCCATCTGTCCTGGGCCCTTTTTATGGGGGCAGGGGGTGGGGTTTGATGACTGCTTCAATCTCCTTACCGGTTATGGGTCTGCGCAGGTTTGTGATTTCTTCCTAGTTCAGTCTTGGTAGTTCATATATCTCTAGGAAAGCATCTATTTCTTCCAGAATGTCAAATTTGCTGGCGTATAGTTGCTCATAATATGTTCTTATAATTGTTTGTATTTCTTTGCTGTTGGTTGTGATCTCTCCTCTTTCATTCATGATTTTATTAATTTGGGTCCATTCTCTTTTCTTTTTAATAAGCCTGGCCAGGGGTTTATCAATCTTATTAATTTTTTCAAAGAACCAGCTCCTAGTTTCGTTGATGTGTTCTACTATCTTTTAGTTTCTATTTCATTGATTTCTGCTCTGAAACTTATGATTTCTCTTCTGCTGGGTTTAGGCTTTCTTTGCTGTTCTTTCTCCAGCCCCCTTAGGTGTAGGGTTAGGTTGTGTACTTGAGACCTTTCTTATTTCTTGAGAAAGGCTTGTATGGCTATATTACTTTCCTCTCAGGAGCACCTTTGCTGTGTCCCACAGATTTTGAACGGTTGTGTTTTCATTTTCATTTGTTTCCATGATTTTTTTCAATTTTCCTTTAATTTCCTGCTTGACTCATTCATTCTTTAGTAGGATGCTCTTTAGCCTACATGTATTTGAGTTCTTTCCAACTTTCCTCTTGTGATTGAGTTCTAACTTCAGAGAATTGTGGTCTGAAAATATGCAGGGAATGATCCCAGTGTTTTGGTACCAGTTGAGACCTATTTTGTGACCCAGTATATGGTTTATTCTGGAGAATGTTCCATGTGCAGTAGAGAAGAACGTGTATTCTGTTTATTTGGGATGGAATGTTCTGACTATATCTGTGATGTCCATCTGGTCCAGTGTGTCCTTTAAGGCCTTTATTTCCTCATTTATCTTTTGCTTAGATGATTTGTCCATTTCAGTGAGGGGGGTGTGTTAAAGTCCCCTACTCTTATTGTATTATTGTCAATGTGTTTCTTTGATTTTGCTATTAATAGATTTATATAATTGGCTGCTCCCATGTTAGGGGCATAGATATTTAAAATTGTTAGGTCTTCTTGTTGGACAGACCCTTTGAGTATGATATAGTGTCCTTCCTCATCTCTTATTATAGTCTTTGGCTTAAAATCTAACTTATCTGATATGAGGATTGCCACCCCAGCTTTCTTTTGATGTCCATTAGCATGGTAAATTGTTTTCCACCCCCTCACTTAACATGTGGAGGTTTTTTTGGGTCTAAAATGAGTTTCTTACAGATATCATATTAATGGGTCTTGTTTGTTTGTTTGTTTTTAATCCATTCTAATACCCTGTGTCTTCTGATTGGGGAATTTGTCCCATTTACATTCAGGGTAACTATTGAAAGATATGAATTTAGTGCCATTGTATTGCCTGTAAGGTGACTATTACTGTATATTGTCTCTGTTCCTTTCTGGTCTACTACTTTTAGGCTCTCTCTTTGCTTAGAGGACCCCTTTCAATATTTCCTGTAGGGCTGGTTTGGTGTTTGCAAATTCTTTTAATTTTTGTTTGTCCTGGAAGCTTTTTATCTCTCCTTCTATTTTCAATTAGAGCCTAGCTGGATATAGTATTCTTGGCTGCATGTTTTTCTCGTTTAGTGCTCTGAATGTATCATGCCAGTTCTTTCTGGCCTGCCAGGTCTCTGTGGATAGGTCTGTTGCCAATCTAATATTCCTACCACTGTATGTTACAGACTTCCTGTCCCAGGCTGCTTTCAAGATTTTCTCTTTGTTACTGAGACTTATAAGTTTTACTACTAGATGATGTGGTGTGGACCTATTTTTATTGATTTTGAGGGGTGTTCTCTGTGCCTCCTGGATTTTGATGCTTGTTCCCTTTGCCAAATTAGGGAAATTATCTACTATAATTTGCTCCAATATACCTTCTGCCCCCTCTCTCTTTATTCTTCTTCTGGAATCCCAATTATTCTAATATCGTTTTGTCTTATCATATCACTTGTCTCTCGAATTCTCCCCTTGTGGTCCAGTAGTTGTTTGTCTCTCTTTTGCTCAGTTTCTTTATTCTCTATCATTCGGTTTTCTATACCATAATTGTCTCTTTTGCCTCATTTATCCTAGCAGTAAGAGCCCCCTTTTTTTTATTGCACCTCATTAATAGCTTTATTTCAACTTAGTTAGATTCTAGTTCTTTTATTTCTCCAGAAAGGGATTTTCTAGTATCTTCTATGCTTTTTCCCAAGCCCAGCTAGCACCTTGATAATCATCATTCTGAGCTCTAATTCTGACATATTACTAATGTCCATATTGATTAAATCCCTAGCCATTGGTAGTGCCTCTTGTTTGTTCTTTCTTTCTTTCTTTCCTTTTTTTTAGGTGAGTTTTTCCACCTTGTAATTTTATTCAGAAGTGTAGCAATAACCCCAGAAAAATATATACTAACCAAATCAGAAGAGACCTGAAACCAGGGGGAGATGAAAGGGGAAAAAAAGAAAGAAAAAGAAAAAGAAAAAGAAAAAATATATATTTATTAATTAGACTGGTGAATAGAACAGAGCCACACACACTTGATTTGGGTCTGTTAGAAGAAACTATATCCCAAAATTTTAAAGAATGAAAAACTTATATATATACAAAAATAAGTGTAAACATGATGAAGGGATGGAGTGTGACTGTAAAGATGAAAATTTCAAAAGATTCTGAAAAAGGAATTGATAAAATAAGACGTTGGTTGAAAAAAGGAAAAAAAAAAGAGGATAGAATGTGATCAAGCTGGAAACTAGAATAAAGCTGTGTGCAACATGTAGGGTATATTTTGATCTATTAGAAGAAATTCTTTGTCAAAATTTTAAAGAAAAAGAAACCCTATATGTATACAAGAAATAAGCTTAAGTACAATAAAGGGATAAAATAGAACTGTAAAAATGAAAATTAAAAAAGATTTTTGAAAAAGGTATTGATAAGTTAGAAAACATTAAAATAGGAAAGAGGAAAATTTTTTAAAAATAGAATAATAAAAAAATTAAAATTAAAAAAATTAACTTTGAAAGACTAAAGATCATGGGGGAAAGCCATGAATTCTATGTGTTGCTTTCCCCTAGCTCTGGAATTCCACAGTTCTCATTGATCAGTGAACTTGGTCTTTGCTGGATGTTCTTGCTGATCTTCTGGGAGAGGGGCCTGTTACAGCAATTCTCAAATGTCTTTGCCTGAGGTGGAATTTCACTGCCTTTGCCAGGGGCCAGGCTAAGTTATCTGCTCAGATTCACTCTTGGTAGCTTTTGTTCCCTGAATGCTTTCTGTACAGCTTTGGAGGATGGGAATGAGGATGGCGGCCTCCCATTCTCCAGTCCTGTAGGAGCTGAGACCTCAGGGCCCCACTCTTCAGTGCACCCTCAGAGAAAAGCAGTCAATCCCTCCCATCTCCCTGGTCTCCAGCCGCACTCCTGTGCTCACCGGGCCTGTGACCAAGCATTTCTATCTCCGGTGCATGGCCCCATTTGGAGTCTCCAAACCCAGAAGATTCCTGCCACACACTCTTGTGCTGCTCCTCCCAGAGAAGGAAGGAGGGGTTCTCCCCTGATCTGCTGCTTGTGGGGCCCCTGCTTGAAGAGCAGTGGTCTGAATGTGCCTTGGATCACGGTTTAAGGTAAGCCCGATCTGAGAGCCCACTGCTCAGCTCTGTCTCTGCAGTCAGCTTCCCTGCTCTGATACCTGGGACCTCTGTCACACCTAGGCACCCCTGGTCTTTCTGTGACCCCATGGGTCTTGAGACCACTCTGTCCCCATGAGGGCTCCACCCCCAATTTAGCCTCTGGAGTGAAGTCCCTCAGTGGAGCACACTTTTAAAAGTTCTGATTCTGTGCTCTGCTGCTCTTTCACTCACCGGAGGCCAGCCCTTCCCCTGCAGTCTATCTTCCAGAATGTTGCCTTGGATTCACTTCTCCACATGTCCTACCTTCCTGAAAAGTGGTGGATTTTCTGTTCCTAGAATTGCTGCTCTTCTTGTCTTCTATCTCCTGTTGAGTCTGTAGGTGTTCAGAATGGTTTGAAAACTATCTAGCTGAACTCCTGGGACCTGATGATATCTCAGTCTTCTACTTCTCCCCCATCTTGCTCTTTCCTCAGTGCCTACATCTTTTCTACTGAGTGCTCCCTCACATCTCATCTTAAGTTCTACTAAATACCTTTCAGTTCTTATAATATGCCTTGAACTTTCACATCTTTGTATTTTCACTCATGCCTTATTTTTCATATAAATGTCATTCTTTGACTCTTCAACCTCACCAGTTGCATTCATCCCAATTCAAATGCCAACTCAAAATGCAGCTGGAATTTCCTTCCATCCACTCCCAGGAAAATGAATTACCACTTCTTTTGCTATCTCAGTATCTTGTATATATTACTATTATTGCACATTTTAATTATCTACGTACATATCATTCTTGGGTGACCATGAATTCCATAAAAGCAAGTGTTTTTGTTTTATTCAAATTTACTTTCTTTGTACCCAATAAATTATTTGTCACATAATGCTTGCAAGAAGATGCTGTTCTAGTTTAAAAGTAGGAGAGAAAATCATGTATACAGAGATAACCTTAGTTCTGATTGGAAAATACTTACTTTATAGAGGTACAGATAAAATTTTATGGGATTTCAGAAGCAGAAGAGATTATTTCTGGCTTAGAGGAGAAATCTTTAAACAGATGTTCAAACTAGTAAACACATCAAGTATATGCTGAGATATTTTGAAAGAAGATGTATAAAAAACCACAAAGTTATAGGTGTCTCTAATGCTCTAATGGATTTAGCTAAATAAAATATATCTAGAAGGTGGATAAAATCATTCATTATACTTTATAAAAGTGAAAACAAGAAATACTTGGTGTCAAAGCTAAATGAATAGTGATTTAGAACCAAGGAAAGGTTGATTGTGAGTAAGCAATGAGGCTATTGGAAGGTGATGATGGCAGATAAATATCATTTTTTTTTTAGTGATGAACATCAAAATTTTTGAACCTAAAATTCTGTGACTGTACCAAAAATAAATACTTGACATAATCTGATAACTTATTAAATAAATATCTCTAGAGGAAGTCAATAGTTTGATAGAACTGAGAGCACATGTTGTGATCAAGAATAAATTCCAGTAGGAGCACCTAGATGGCTCAATTGGTTAAGCAACCAACTCTTGGTTTCAACTTGGGTCATGGTCTCAGGGTCGTGGGATTGAGCCCCTTGTCAGGCTCCGTGCTGGGTGTGTTTTAAAAGTCAAAATATTTTCTGATCAAGTAATATTGCACAAATACTTAAGTATTTACCTATTCCCACTTATAATTTCCCGCTTACATTACTCAGATAATCAACTGGTTATTAAGCATAGTAAACATTTCTCCTTCTTGAGCTGTGTCCTGTCAGCTTCTGACAGTATGGACTATCAGAGGAAGGAGGGAATGGACTCTTTCCTGTTGATTCATTGTTCCTGTTAGCATCCCACCTGTAACAGGAAGAGACAATTGTAGTTTTCCACCCGCTGAACCAGTGTCTATGTACCTCCTCAATGGTGGTACAGTGCAGCAAGCCCTCCTATAAGCTCCCAGAGTAAAAGAATCCAAATTGCTTTCCTCTTTGTACCATAGCTCAAGCATTGGTACTTCTTTCTATATTTATGGTGTATGTATGTGTGTTATTTATCTTTCCACCCTGTCCTTTTAACCTTCCAATATTTCTTTATCTAAATCCTTCAATTAAATTCTTTCTGTTCAAGTAACTGGTATGGTTCCTGTTTTCCTAAATGTCTCTTAACATTTGAAGGATTTCATTTCATGATTGAAGGATTTCATTACATAAAATGAGACACGGTCAGTTAGTAATTGGTTGAAGAACTTTGCCAAGAGTTATAAATGAACAGTTCTTTAAGGGAATTAAATGAAATCTTTAGGGTCATGCTCTATGAGTTTTTATTCAGTTTTGTCATTTTTTTTTCAAAATTTCCAATATCATATTATTATTGACCATTTTTAGTATTATCAATAACAATCCTGGGGCACCTGGGTGGCTCAGTCATTAAGCATCCGCCTTCAGCTCAGGTCATGATCCCAGGGTCCTGGGATTGAGCCCTGCATCAGGCTCCCTGCTGGGCGGAAAGCCTGCTTCTCCCTCTCCCACTCCCCCTGCTTCTCTTCTGTCTTTTGCTGTGCCTCTCTCTGTCAAATAAATAAATAAAATCTTAAAAAAAAATTAAGAATCCAGTAAGTAAACCTGGCAGTGATTTCACAATTATCATTAGTGTTAAGCAAAAGATAAATGACAGTTGGTCCAAGATATTTGAAAAACAATTTCTAAAGTGAATTGTTGGTCTGGATCTCCATAAAGTGCAATTAAACCTCTAAATCTAATGAATAATGTAAGCCTGAATTTGTTTCCCTCCCTCAGAGACTAAATTGATAATTATTTGTTCAATTTATATATATATATAATTTATGTATTTGAGAGAGAGAGAGAGAGAGAGACTGTGAGAGGGGAACACAAGCACAGGGAGTGGGAGAGGGAGAAGCAGGCTTCCCGCAGAGCAGGGATCCCAAGGCAGGGCTCAACCCCAGGACCCTGAGATCATGACCTGAGCTGAAAGCAGACACTTAATGACTGAGCCACCCAGGTGCCCCTTGTTCAATTTATGTTTAAAGTGTAGTTTACAATCTTGAAAGATTTAATCCACTGGTTTCAAATAATATTGGGAAATGTTTGATAAAAACTTTAATATTATGGTACAGTTATGTTAAATACAAACACATAGACAAAAGCTGGCAAGTGATATATTAGGATTAGTGTTCAAATGGTGTGTTTATGAGTGATTTTTGTCCCTCAGTGGCCTAAACATGAACCTGGGCAGAAGTGTCCCACTAAATTTATTTAAAATATTACCCCCTCTTCCTTTTCTGGGACTTTGGCCTAGAGAGGAAATATCTAAATACCTGCATTCCTACTTTCAACTAAAATCTATTTCCCATTACCCCTAAGAGCCAAATTAGCTAATTAAAAAATAAAAATCTAAATTTATAAATATTTCAGGGGTTGGTTTTTCTTTGTTTTGCTGTTTTGTTTTTGTTTGCTTGTTTTGTGGGTTTTTAAAAAGTATTTCTTTCTTAATATTAATGTGCTGTTATCGAACACTTTCCATGTTTACCTAATCTTGGTCTTATGAGTATTTTTCTGGGCCCTGTAGTTCCTGAATAGACATAAAACATGTGATGAATGGCAGGTGTGAAAATGATAGTGTATTTTTTTACTTTTTAAAGGAAGCTCCTATAATCTGGAACTATAGGAACAGCTGGAGCTTTTTGTGTATTGCAGTCAACCATGGTGTCCTCATTAGGAGAGCAGTGTATGAATAGGCATCATTGATGTGATGTTTATTAATTGCATCTCATTTTAAGTGCAATCATGAGAGGCACAGCAAACCGTCTAATAAAATTTATGCCCCCCCACCTTAATCATGGAGTTATGACTGGCAAGAAGACGAGTAATCTGCAACTACATATTCCAACCTCCTTGCAATCTGAGTGTGGCTATATAACTAGATCTTGCCAAGACAGAGGGAGAGAAAGATTATTTTATGTGTGTGTGTGTGTGTGTATTTATATGTATATATATACATATATATACACATACATATATATACATATATATCTATAAATGCATATAAATACATATATATATAAATACATATATATATGTATGGTTATATAGTTATATATACATGCATAAATAACATGCTGACCAAAGTAATTAAAAAGAGGAACTGCAGTTTCCATCTTTTTCTTCCAAAAGGTTTTTGCAAAGGAGCACAACAACCTTGAAAACATTGTGTTGAACATGGCAGAACCACAAGATGGAAAGACCTGGGCGCCAGAGATACCTACTTTTTGAAGAAGGGGGGCCTGCCAGTCAGGAACATCTGTTTTGGGCCCTGCAAAAATAAAAATTATTTGTTATGCTCCACAAATAAGTGAAACAATATGATACTTGACTCTCTCTGCTTGACATAACAAATAATATGGAGGACAAGGGTAGATGGAGAGGAGAAGGGAGTTGAGGGAAATTGGAAGGGGAGGTGAACCATGAGAGACTATGGACTCTGAAAAACAACGTGAGGGTTTTGAAGGGGTGGGGGGTGGGAGGTTGGGGGAACTAGGTGGTGGGTATTAGGGAGGGCACGGATTGCATGGAGCACTGGGTGTGGTGAAAAAACAATGAATACTGTTACGCTGAAAAGAAATAAAAATTTAAAAAAAAATTAACTTTAGTTATTCTGGAGACATTACGTATTTTAGACTTGGGCTTGTTTGTTAAAGTATATACCAAAGTACTGAACTCATACCCTTACTTCACAACAGTGTTTTGGGCAGATTTTATATGATTTCATCTTCAAAATCCATCATCATTATTTTACATATCTTCAGGCACTTTAAAAATAGGAAGGTTAGAAAGGTCATGAGGGAACCTACAAGGTTTCTTTTTCATTTGGACCTAGTCTAAGTGCAAGTCCACAGTCTTGCTGTCATAGTTCTGAAACACAAAAAAAAACATTATTTTGTTTTACTTTGTTGTTGTTGTTGTTGTTATTGTAACTGCTTTGGTGCAAAAAACATTATTTTGTTTTACTTTGTTGTTGTTGTTGTTGTTGTTATTGTAACTGCTTTGGTGCAAAAACTCAGCTTGACCTGTACTCAGTTAATATCTAACTTGAACTGATATGAAGCTTTATACAATGTAAATATTCATGAATTTGCTACAGTAAATGTGTCTGGTTGCAGGGTGCATCCCTAACCATGCTAGGAGCATTATGTAAGAAAGGCTATTTGTGCCTTATTCTTTTCAGTCATTCTGAAACATTCTGAATTCTGAAGCAATTCTAAGCCTGGATATTTCAGATGAGAGTTTGTGGACCTTCATTTTCTAGCTGCTTTAGAACGGCATGTCCCCCAACACAAAAATAATAAGTGGATGATAGATAGATAGATAGATAGATAGATAGATAGATAGATAGATAGGAAGGATTAAACATTATTTCATAGGCTGGTACAGCCAGAGGTCTATAAATTTCCCTTCTGTTCCTTTTACTTGCTTTATAACGCATAATGTAAGCAAAATATTTGATATTCTGAAATGATTTTTTGGGGTGCCTAGGTTGCTCAGTGGGTTAAGTGTCTGCCTTTGGCTTGGGTCATGATCCCAGGGTCCTGGTATTGAGCCCCATCCTAAGCAGGAAGCCTGCTTCTCCCTATCCCTCTGCTGCTCCTCCTGATTGTGCTCTCTGACTATCTCTCTGTCAAATAAATAAATAAAAATCTTTAAAAAAATTATTTCTTTAAGGTAAGAGGCTCTATCTTCTGTTTGAAGATTTATGACAAGTTCATTGAGAAGGCAGGTTTTCAGCTTTTCTTAGAAATGTCTGTCATTATTCCAACATCTGTGGTGAAGTGATGATTGCTTGAAAGTTCTCTTTAACCTGGCAGAGGTGTGGTAATATTTCCAATGGACCATCTCCAGCTCTGTTGCCCAGTAATTAGGGAGCAATTTTAATGTGAACTGGAACTTCAAGACAAGTGCTTCAGGGTTATCTTTAAAACAAGGGATCTGAGACTTTCTTTGAATATTTCCCAGCTTCATAAATCTTTCATAATTCCATATGTAATATTCTCTCCTGCTTATTTTAAATTTGAATTGGAGCCCAAGTTTACAGGCTTGTCTCTAACTCGGTATATATTATATATTAAATATTATTCCCTGAATAAATGTAGGCTTATTGCCTTAAAGTAGGTCTCTATATTGTTTGGTTCTCACAGATGTTTTTGAGAATAATGTCTTATGGCTGTCATTGTTCTGTCACATGTGAGGTATATTGACAGCTGCATGTAGTAGAATCACCACTGTTTGGGAAGAGAAAGAAATAAATCCATATCATTTATATTTAGTATATAGTGACTCGTGGTAATATAATCTACTCTTTTTTTAAAAGATTTTTTTTATTAATTTATTTGACAGACAGAGATCAAAAGTAGGCAGAGAGGCAGGCAGAGACAGAGAGAGAGAGAGGACGAAGAAGTCTTCGTTGAGCAGAGAGCCCGACATGGGGCTCCATCCCAAGACCCTGAGATCATGACCTGAGCCGAAGGCAGAGACTTTAACCCACTGAGCCACCCAGGTGCCCCAACATAATCTACTTTTTTTTTTTTTAATTTATTTTTTTTTAATTTTTTTTAAAGATTTTATTTATTTATTCGACAGACAGAGATCACAAGTAGTCAGAGAGGCAGGCAGAGAGAGAGGAGGAAGCAGGCTCCCTGCTGAGCAGAGAGCCCAATGTGGGGCTCGATCTCAGGACCCTGGGATCATGACCTGAGCCGAAGGCAGAGGCTTTAACCCACTGAGCCACCCAGGCGCCCCCACAATCTACTCTTGAAAATCTTACTCAAGTTCTCTTTTTTTATCTGAACTTCTAACTTCCTAGACGGTCTTAATGAAGTCAAATTTCAGGCTATTTTCCACTTGAGCTCAAATAGTTCATTGAGTTTCTCTGAATAAACAATCAATTCCTCCAAGTCCATTTCCCTTATACATGACTACCCAGATGAGTTCAGCCTGTCTTGAGATCTCATTTGAAAAAAGTTGTGAAGTCTGCTCGATCTTAACAAAAATAATGGTCTTAATTACCTAGCTCCTCAGTTATTTAGAACTGGCAGTTGATCCAATGAGTAGTATTCAATTAAAGTTGATATTTATCCAAAAGAGTATTCTAGTATATTGTAGCTAAATGTTATTCAACCAAAGACTCCTAAGAAACATTCAACTAGCATTAGTATAATCACAATTTAAATGTCTACTGATTCTTCTTGAATTGTGTATCTGTAGCAATTAAGCAGAATTAAGGCTGGCAAAGGCAGTATCTAAGGGAAACATCAATTATATTTTGTGTTCTTAGTAATTCTATAATGGTCAAGGATGTTAAACACAAAATGGGCCATAGATAAAGTTAATTTATCTCTCCAGTTGTTCAAAATACATTTTGGAACTAACCGTAAGAACTCTGAACAGGTATCTCTCTGGTTTACTCTGTGCTCTTTAGTTCTGTGTTGCCTTCACCAAAGCGGAAGGGAGGGTGTCTTTATAACACAAGATATGGTTACGTGGATGTTCCTGACACTTGTCTTGAGCATCTTGGAAGCAATATATTACTTTTGAATTATAGGAAAAAACATATTCTAAACTGTAAGGATGTATGACTTCCTATACTATAGTAGGCAAATACAAAGTAGTCTACAGACACATGGGCAAGCTGATTTGAACACCACAATTTTTTTGTTCAACTTTAACTGACATAAAAGAATTATTCTTGTAGAAAAATATACACCCTATCCTAAGATTGTAGCTAATATGAATATATTCATCTGACAATACCAAGAAACATTCACTTCCCCACTAATCTCTTATTTGAGCATACTGTTCGCATACTGTACCCTATAGTCTCTCTTAGCCTCCGTCGGTCTCTCTCCCATATATGTTTTTTACTAGTGTGATACACAACTGATCAAATTATAGCTTAAGTGCTTGTGACAGACAACTAGCTTTTCATATATTTTACATTTGTGATATTGGCTTTAAATTATTTATATCTTGTTCAGCAGTCATATGAATTTATTACTCTCCTTGGAAACTATCTTTTGCAGAAACTAAAAATACAAATGTAATAATCATAATAATATGTAATTAAAATCATTATTATAACCATTTTTCATGATAAAAATATGACTTCTGTCAGAACATTTTGTTTAAAGAAAATTTCTTTTTTTAAAAGATTTTATTTATTTTTTTGTTTGACAGAGAGATAGAAAGGGAGCACAAGTAGGCAGAGCAGCAGGCAGAGGGAAAGGGAGAAGCAGGCTCTCCACTGAGCAGGAAGCCCAATGCAGGCTTGATCATAGGACCCCAGGATCATGACCAGAGCTGAAGGCAGACACCCACTGAGCCACCTAGGTGTCCTTAAAGAAAACTTCTAATGACATTTTCATGTACATGAAGATAACACAAACCTTTCTAATATATGAGCATTTGAATCAGAAAGGCTGGTTTTGAATCTCATTTTTCCATTTACAACCTACATAACCATGTTGAAGTTTCTGAACATCTCTGTGAATCATATTCTCCATCTCTAACACAAGGATAATCTTTTATATTTAAATGGATTTAAATGGATTTAAATAAGTTATATGAAATCCCTATGCTACTTGGCACATGGTAAGAACTTACTAAATGCTCACTACACTATCAGAGTAACATGGAGATATTTTTGTTTGCCAGATATCCATGAAGAAATGAAAGAAACAATATTGGTTCTTCAAAGCCACTTGCCAACAAGCCAAGAAGTTAGAATAGAGCAGTAGTTCTCAAAGTGAACAAGCAACATCAGCATCACCTGGTAACTTGTTAAAAATGAAAACTCCCAACCATTGACCAGACCGACTAAATCAGAAATTCTGGGGGTAGAAGTCTATGCTTTAACAAGCTCACCAGGTGATTCTGATGTGTGCTAAGGTTTGAGAAATACTTGAGTAATGAGACAACTCTCCAAGAGACCATGTGTACTGGGGACAAAGTTCTGCAGCACAGGGTTTTAGGTGCTGAACTGTGAGTTATAGGGCTTTGAAGTAAAGTTAAGATATGTGGTTAGGACTGGTAACACAGCTCTCCAGGACCTCATAAGACTCCACAAAAACTTGTGAAATCTAGTGAGGAACAGAGTTCACTTAACGCCACAGGGTTTGGAGGATGATGAGAAGGTAGGGACTAGTGAGGTGGAAAACCTGAAAAACAAGGCAGAAGTCAGTGGCCAGAACTAAAAGTCAAGGAGCCGGGAGCCAAATTCTTATACCTGGGGCACAAGATCAGATCTATCTGTACTGCTCCATCCAA
This sequence comes from Martes martes, assembly GCF_963455335.1. Classification (NCBI taxonomy): domain Eukaryota; kingdom Metazoa; phylum Chordata; class Mammalia; order Carnivora; family Mustelidae; genus Martes; species Martes martes. The sequence continues at coordinate 70,401,023 of NC_137888.1, read as the reverse complement.
GGCTTAATCATCTGTAGGTCACATTAGAGGGGTATGAGTTCACCTGTGGTCTAGAGCCTAGTGCAGGTGGTAAGATGCAGTCAGTGGCTCCCACTGAAGACAGAGAATGAGGCATTGCCAGGGATACAGAATACACAGATATGCCAAAACCTTAATCTTCCCTTTTGGATATTAAGGAGTATCTCTAAAATGACTTCTGAGATTACTGTTCTAAGACTTAGAATTTTGTTATTAGCATAAAATGATAGACTAGTAAGAGAGTGAGAGGAAAAGAAAAGATGGATTGGGGGAGAACATCAGCAACAATGACAAGAATCCAGTCATGAATTCTCAAAAATGAGTATTTATGTTATTCTATTTTGAACAAAATAAATTCAGAACAAGTCCATGCAACATCAAAATGATAGTCAAAGACATACTGAAATTGCACAGTTCAGTTTACTTAAGAATAAAACGAGGCTTAAAAAAAAAGATTAAATGATGCTAACTTATTTACCCACTTTCAGCCCTTTGTCATGATGGTACTGTTGTCAAAACTTAAACCCAATAGCCACCAAAAGCAATTGATCTAAAACCATTATAAAGGTATTACTTCCTGCTTTTTAGCAAATGAAATTTAAAATATTATTTTCACAATTCAGTACCATCATTTCTATGTTATCCTTACATAAACACCTCCTACATGCCAGATAACATGTTAGAAACTCAGCACACAAAATAAATAGGCTGCTGTCCCTATCCCAAAATCAATGATTTTTTTTTAAATTAATTATCATTCCAAATTTTCTCTTTTCTTGTTCAAGTGCAAAATAGAATCTTAGTGACAAGGACTTCTGACTGCTCAAAAAATCTCTGGTAAGTGCTCTGGATCCCACTGGACTCACAAGTTCACCTAGTAAATATAGTAATTCACTTTTTAGGGTTCCTATGAATAAAGCTTGAATTTTACATATTTCTTTAGAAACATATTGAGAAATGACCTCAGGTAACACACATATGTGACTTTAATAGTGAAGGAAAAATATGAATGCATGGTTAATCACTTATGATTATATACTATATCAATGCCTACACATATACAAAATACAAGCTTTTGATCACTAACTGTGGTTATGCGACAGTTTACACAATCATCCTTTTATACGTCACTATGGATACTTCTTATACTAAGAAACGAGCTTTTCTGTTGTGTAGGATTAGTAATTTAGCACCACTCTTGTCTGTTCCTGGCAAGATTCTACTTCTTTACAAGGCTTTTTCTCACTTCTTTTGAGATAATTTCCAAATATTTCTAGTATATTCTTAAGATGTTATTTACTTGTTTAAATTGGTTGTAGCATTCCAAAAATGGTACTATAAAATGCTCCTCTTGGCTAAGACAACAGACACACAAATACTCACTGGCTATCTAAAGAGAAAGAATCTATTGTAGTTGAAAACTATCACAAGAATATGTCCTACATTGGATCATTACATGTTTATCATTCAGAAGTGGTAATAGGAACAAAAATGGCTTATATAGAGTGCATAGCATTTGCTTCTTTCTGCATTTGTCTGGAAAAAATGTATTATAGTAAAGTATTAAATATTGAAAATCAATATTTGAAGCTATGAACATCAAAAACATCTTCTTTGGGGCACCTGGATGCTCAGTGGGTTGGGATTCTGCCTTTGGCTCAGGTCATGATCTCAGGGTCCTGGGATTGAGCCCCGTGTCAGGCTCTCTGTTTGTCAGGGAGCCTGCTTCCCCCTTTCTCTCTGCCTGCTGTTCTGCCTGCACATGATCTCTCTTTCTCTCTGTCAAATAAATAAACAAAATATGTTTTTAAAAAAGAAAAAAACACCTTATTTAAAATGTGTCCTATTTTTAATGCTCTGTAAATGCTTAAGAAATACGTAGTACGAGGAGGGAAATGTAAAAGAAAAATGATTACTCCCCTTCATTCCATCATGTAAGTAAATCCATCTGATAAATGTTCATCTTCTATTGATTTTCCACATGTTACATTGTCCTCTAGTAGGCAAGTGAACATAAGTTCATGAGCTCATTGTGCACTGTATCCCTGGCTTAAATTTAATTGCATGTCAACATATCTATACTCACATAAACACAATGGATCTTGCAAATCCCCATAACAAGCCAAACTTGGTTTTATTGTTTTTATCTCTGTAGTGGTAGCCTGTAAAATGATTTTCTTGTTTGAAAAAATTACTAAAATTGATTTCCATGTGCAAGTATTTCCAATGTTCTATAAAATTGCTAGGTTACAATTGATTATTTAATAAAACTATTTGATAAGGTTCTGAGGAGATTATTTCAAAGCATTTAGCTTTATGTGGGCAATTAAATTTGCAATGAAAATCAGTAAGAAACTAAAATGTCCATAACGGGAGTCCTGCTATTGCTTCACTGACTAATTACCCCCATTTGCTGGTCCCACTGTGTCTCTCATACTAGAAAATATATTACTAAGCATTTTCATAAATACACTAAATTTAGCTTAGCATAGCTATGCCTAAGTACTCATTATAACTTAAGGGATTTTAGGAGATTTTACACTTATCCTTAAAGTTATCAAAAACGCTTCCTTTTAAACAATATTTACTTACTATCACTTTGGTTCCTATATCATCTTTAGATGAGTTTTTTGTTCTTTATATATTTTACTATATATATAAAATATATATTTTTACATATTTTCATAAAATAAATATATTACGTTTTTTACATATTTCTATTGATTAGCTCTTTAAATGATAACTAACTTGTCAGTCATAACTGGAATGCATATAAATTAATAAAGAAAAATATAAGAGAACTATAACATTGGCAAAATCAATTTCCAAAGGGATTCATCATTCTAGAACAAGAGACCATAATTTTATGTCCAGAGTGACTCTTCCTCTGCTTTAACAAATTCCACATAAATAGTCCAATAACCTACTAAACACTCTCATTATCATACTCTAATTTAGTAAAAAAACTAAACATCTTTAAAGTTTAAAGAAACACACCATTCACTTATAATACTGACAGTAGTTAACTGAACATCAGAATGTGCTCATGATGGGGAAAGACTGAAGTAAGGTAGACCTAGCTTGAACTGTGTCTTTCTCTTTCATGCAAAAGACCATAGCAAATTTCAAGAAAGTGAGAATAACTATATTGCATAGGAATAGCTTTTTAAAAGAAATTCCTGAAGAAGAGCTATTTTCAAATGTCAGTATCTATATTAGGATATATTGTGATACATCGCTATGTTATAAAATTATTACTGGTACTCTGGGTATAGAACTAACATTTTTGAGAGTCTAATTTGGTTTAGACACATTGGACATATTAAGACACTTCATTTTCAAAAGAAATTCTTGAAGGGAATGACTGGTATTGATTCTCCTACATCCATTCCATCACATCAACACAAAATATTTCCTTTGAGAAACTATCCCTCTACTATTATCAGCTATGTGGCTTGCAAAGGATTCATCCTAGACTCAACTCCAAAGATAGGTCTTTCATAGTTTAATCAGCTTGCTCCACTTCCTAGATATAATGGTTTATTCAGAGAGAGGATTAAGATCAATTAGAGCTAAGGAGATGTGAGAAGATAATACTGGAATTTAAGGAAGAGTGAAGCTTTTTCTCTTCTTCAGAACATGTGGCAAAATTGCATGAGACTTGGTCTTATTCCATTCTTTCTACCATAAGGGGAGCCAGTGTGAAGATAAGTCGAGGAAAGCCAGAAAGTGTAGAAAAATAGAGCTTGATTTTAGTATTACTTGCATCTATTGGATCAAAGCATGTTTGGAAGGCAAGTCTACATATAAAGGATCAGTTCCATAACCCAGGAAACTGCCTTCTCTTTCCCTCCTTTCCTCCCTCCCTTTCTTCTTCTATCCTTCCCCCTTTCTTCCTAAATTAAAATAAATAAATAAATAAATAAATAAATAAATGTAGGAGCACCTGGGTGGCTCAGATGGTTAAGTGGTTAAACATCTGCTTGACTCAGGTCCTGATCCCAGGGTCCTGGGATCCAGCCCTGCATCCAGCTCCCTCCTCAGGGAAGAGTCTGCCTCTCACTTTCTCCCTGCCTCTCCCCCTTCCCCTGATGTGCTCTCTGTCTTGTTCTCTCTCTCTCTCTCTCTCTCTCTCAAACAAATAAATAGAATCTTAAAAAAATTAAATGTAGTTTAAATTATCTTGTCATTTACAAATGAACGATTTGTAACAATTATGAAATCTTTAATGAGCACATCTTTATCTCGACACTGAAATTCATCAAGTTTATGTAATTTGGCCAAGGTTAGGCAGCCAATTGGTAGAACTAATTTCAAACTCCTCTCCAAGTGGCTCCAAAATCTAGGTTCTTTTCTTTATACCATGTAGACCTTTTGCAGTTAAGTAAACCTTACAATGGCAGACCAGGGGTAGAAGTCTTCCGGTGACTAATCAATATATATTCACAATGCCAAACCTGATAAGCAGATTTATCATGATAAAATGAATAAATATGAGACTCTTAGGTAGCCAGTCCAAAAGATGCTTATCTTTTACCTCTTTTCTCTAAATATTTTGCATCTTTACCCTTATATCTACATGCCCTAAAGATATCCCATAGCCCTTTGATAGAATATCATTTTTTAAGATAAAAATATGTCCAGATTTGGTAGATTAAAATAGTAAAGTAGATATTCGGTGCAATTCAGTCCCTATTGCGTTGTAAATAAAACATGCTGTTAAAAAAATTCAATCTCATTTCCCTCCTCTAATTATATAGAATTGAAATAAGACATGATGTTCATGCGTGGCAGAATAAAATAACCCAAATCAAACAACTATGATAATAATCAAACAAAATTGATTTTTTAAACTTGAGATAGTAAAGAAGCAATTTTCCAGAGCCTATAATAATTTAGCTATTTTGACTTCTTAAAATGTGGCTTAGTTTTATAATCATACTCTGAAGATTAAACTTATGCTAATATAAAAAGAAGTAATTTCTTTAAAAAAGGTAGCGCATTATTTCCAATTTGTTTTTATTATGGCAAGTACAGAATATGCATAATATCTCACAAGAACTCGGTCTATTTCCTAAGCTAGCAATAAAGTGTGTGTGCAAACATTGATAGTTCACTGGATATTCAAAGACCTTTTATTTTGTTAACCAGTATATTTAGTTGACAAACTGCATTATATATTGCAAAGACCAATTAAAACTACCTTAGTGAAAAATACATAACTAGAGGAAGCAAGAACAAATAGAAAGAGGAGCAACAAAAAATTCTGGAGGAGAGCTATATCTGTAAAGTTTAACTAATATTACAAATGTATTCATGTATAAAACGGTAAACTAAGAGATTTCAACCAAAAAAAGAAAGAAAAAATCTTAAATTTATGGCCAGAATTCAAACATATTCTTAAAAAATAATCCAAACAAACAAAGAAACCCTATCTCTTTAGTCATTTTGTGATTGGCAAAAAGTTCTCCCGGAATCTCAGAAGGCTCTTAAAATATCTTGACATGATACATTTACAGCTTAAATAATTCTCTGTCCCTCTTCCTCCAAAATATCTACAATGGAATTATTAAAAGATCACAAGGAAAAGCTAAATATATTTTTTACATAAACCACAGTTTATTTTCTACTATGAGAACATTTAATTTACATTTCTAGAATCTAGCTCATTAGATACATAAAGAAAATATTTACAAATAATTATATGCATGCAGACTTCATTTTTAATGTTAAAATTTCTATAAAATGGATATTTTTAGTCATGTGTCATTTGATGCCCGAGCATATAAATGTCTTTTAACAAAAGAATTGAAAGCATATGCAATTTGATCAAACACAGGTTTATTTTCTTTTTCCTCCTAATTTAATTTTGCAACAGTAAGAGAATAAAAATTTGGATTCAAGTTTGAACTACATCTTAGTAGATAAGAAAATCAAAGTAAAAAGGGATTTCTGGATTTTAATTTGGAAATAATAGCAACAATGATAATCATGGCATTATCATTTTTCACAATTTAAAAGAAGTATTTTATATGTTATAGTGGCACAGTGTATCCATAATTGAATTATCTTAAAATTTAAAATAATTGGAATGGAGACTATGATCAAATAAAGAAGGAAATTATAAATAGATAATATTAATCCTATGTGACCATATGGGAAACATAATAATTTTTAAACTTATTTAATCCCTCATCAGTTAGTTAAATTGAACCTCATGTAGATTGAGTCAACTATTCAGCCAGCCTGAGTGACCTTTGCTTAGGAAAAGCCAGATTTTAAACCAAAATTTTCACTTATATCTGGACTAGTATATTCATAACTTAGAATTTAGCAACATTATATATTTAATTCACTCTAAGAAGATACTGAATGCATTTTCAAGGTTTTGGTCTGCCTTTTCTTCATAACTGTTTTTTTTTGTTTTTTTTTTTTTAAGATTTTATTTATTTATTTATTTATTTAAGAGCGAGAGAGAGTGAGTGAGAAGAGAGAGAGTGTGAGTGGTAGGGAGGGGCAGAGGGAGAGGTAGAAGCAAACTCCCCACTGAGCAGGGAGCCTGATGCTGGGCTGGATCCCAGGATCCTGGAACCATGACCTGAGCCAAAAGCAGACACTTAACTCACCAAACCAATCAGGTGCCCTTCTTCATAACTGTTTTTAATATTTTATTACAGTATACTATTAGCATACTCTTTATTTATAAGCCATCAGTATATCTTCATTAAATGGCTGTAAGATTGCTCATCTATGAAGATCATACATTATGGGGAAAATGTACCGTTGACCCTCTAGCAATGAACTGCAAGGGTCTACTTACACAAGAAATTTTATCAATAAATACATTACATTACTGTAAATATAGTATTTCCTTTCTGCATTGGCACTTGCATTTCTTCACTCTAAGTTAAGCACCCAAACTTCAGCTAAGAAGCTGAGACAAGATGCAACACACACTCAACAGGCCTAAAGGAAAATCTGCACCAAGCATGGCCTTCTCAGTCAATGACAACATCATATCTTCTAGTGGCTTCAAGTTCAAACATTGTTCTCTCATACCGCAAATGTAATTATTCATTCTCTCTATCAAAAACACGTCTAGATTCTGATGACTTCTCACCACCTCCATGAACACCATACTCGTCCAAGCATGGATACTGCAACAGCCACTAAGTGGTTTTTCTTGCTCCCACATAACCCCCCACCCCCCATGCAATTCCAATACAACAAGCAGAGTGATCCTTTTAAGTTAAATATCAGATGATTTTATTGCTTAAATCAGATTCTCTCACAGCTCCCCATATATTCAGTCTAAATGTCAAAATCCTTTTAATTGCCCCAAAGACCTTACAAAGCCTTATCTCCTTTCAGGTTCCTTCCCTTCCATCTATAGTAGCTTACTTGTTGATTATGGAACTGTCTAGGAAACTGCTTGAGGGCCTTTGTTCTGGTGTATTCCTCAGACTCAAAAGCTCTTCCAAAAATATCCTGGCACACAGTTGTATGAAAAATTATCTTAAATTTAGAAATAAGGCAAAAAATTTAAAAGGTGGGTGTTATGTCCTTTCAATGCCATGTGGGAGCTTATTTAACAGACCTACCGGAAGATCATTTGAAGGAATTATTTTGTTTGATTCAAGGTTTACTTTTTATTATTGACTATGGACTAATGAAGATTTAGTGAAGATTTACTAAAGTTACATATGGCTTATAGCCCAGAAGACATTAACTAGTTTTGTAACTAACCTAGCAAGTTTATTGTAACATTTCTTACTAAGTCACCTAGAAATTTCAAGCTCTACAAAATGCTCTTTGATGAGTGCATCTTACTGATCCCCTCATTAAATAATAATTGAAATAAAGGGCACCTGGTTGGCTCAGTTAGTTAAGTGACCGACTCTTGATTTTGGCTCAGGTCATGATCTCAAGGTTGTGAGTTTGAGACCCAAGTCTGGCTCTGCACTGGGCACGGAGCCTGCTTAACATTCTCTCCCTCTCCCTCTGCCCCACCCTTGTTCCTGTGCATGTGTGTTCTCTCTCTGTCTCTTTCCCTCTCTCTTAAAAAGAAAGAAAGAGAGAAAGAAAGAAAGAAAGGGAGAGAGAGAGAGAAGGAAGGAAGGAAGGAAATAAATCTTTGGCATGTGCACATTTATATTTGTATGGAAGCCATGTCTTAATTTAAAAAAAAAACTAGCTTGATAAAAAGTTATCTTCTTCAAATATTTGTGTATAAATCACCACAGTGAGTCCAACAGTTATCCTTATTTTAAAAATTGCTCTGCACCCATCTTTAGCTCCTCTTATCTATTTTCCTTGTTATTTTCTTTGAAAGCATTTCTCAGCTTCTAACACACTATATAATTGGCTGTTATATTGTGTTTATTTCCTTTTTCCTTCCTGTTAGAACATAAGCTCTGAAAGAGTGTATTTTTTTTTTCATTTTGCTCACTAATGTACAGCAAGTTCTGCTATAACACAGTATACATGTTCCTAAAATCACCATATTATGCAAAATAGTACAATGTAAGGTTTGAGGCGAAAATGGGGTTAAGGGCACGAAACTAAAAAACTTTGTCAGTGACACATTTAACAAATTTAACAATGATTTATATATATTAAATGGTCAAGATATATATATATATATATATATATATACCACAATAAAGTAAAAGCACTTTTCTTTGAAGAGAACTGAAGTTTGCTTGTGGAAGTGGCCTTTAGAAGAGTTGCAGCTGGTGTGATACTGTGAAGTAGTGGAAGGAGGTTTATCTAAATTGGATGGCAAATTATCACACCAGATGTGGGATGTCCAGAGTAGGCCATATTAATTTGAAAAAGCATATTCAATGTTTTATTAAAATTTTACATTTTTAAAACAATAACCAAAAACAACTATGGTTATTTTTAAATAAACTCCATAAATGAAAACATTTCTTAAATTTGTGATGATATTTACACAATAAACTCTCAGTTTCCCCTAAGGCTAATTATCCTAGATGAAAGGAAATTTTTTAAGTTATCAAAAAGGGCATGGGTTTTGAAAGAATAAGAATGACTTTTTTTTTTTTTTTTTTTTTTTTTTTTTTTTTTTTTTAAACGAGAGTGAGCATGAGCAAGGTTTGGGAGAAGGGACAGAGAGACAGAGAGAATCTTAAGCAGGCTTTCTGACCAGTTTGGAGAACAACACATTGCTTGATTTCATGTCCCTAAGATCATGACCTGAGCCAAAATCAAAAGTCGGATGCTTAACCAACTAAGCCACCCAGGTGCCCACGAATAACTCTTTTTTGTGTAGTATATGAAACATCACTTTAATTAGAACTGGTTTCCTATACCTGAGTGACTGCAGCCCAAGTAATTAACAACTATAAAAATATATATTGTGAAATAAATCTGAATAAAACACTCATTATGGCTGGAGGTTTATTCACTTCCTTGATTAGATCCTGGTATAGAGAACAAGGAACCTTTCATTTAAGAGATTTTTGTTCTCAAGAAACAAAGACATTCATAAGATTATTTCCTCAAGCATTTGTCATATGCTGCCTGCCAATGAATCAGTATAAAAATTCTCATTAACATCTTCTACCCAGGATAAAAAACACAATCCAGACTTTCAGATATTCAACTTTCTTCTCTTTCTCTTCTAGGTAGTAGGAGGAAATGCTTGAACAATAAGTCAATATACAATTTAGAGAAAACTAAAGTCCACAGAGTACCTACACTCATTGTGTGATTCTAGACGGTTAACTAAACATTGGTGTTCAGAGGACAGCGCTGAATATTACCGTGCCTACCATCCACTTCCACTCCAACAGAAAACACATGTCATTTCCACAACCATGCTAAATAAATATGCTAACTAAATAAGAACAGATTGCTTATCAATAAATGCAACCTAGCCCTGCCTTTCATCAGCATGTCAACTTAAGACCATCCTAATTAGGAGTCCTGGAGTAGCTACTGAACACAATATAGTGTAATCTCACTTGGATATATTTACCTTCTATCATCAGTTGGTAGAGATGTTTGAATTTATGTGCTCAGAATAAGAATACACACTGTCTTCTTATAATGGAATATATATTCTACAGTTCTAATTTGTAGAGATTACCTGTACTACTTTTAAAGTATTTTATTTTATGTTTCAAACTTTCTAGAACTAACAAGCCTAATTTTTCTATAGTAAATACACAGTGTTATGCTGTTGATAATGGTAGAAAGACTTATGAAAAGGTAGATAGAAATAAAATCATGTATAAAGGAAAATGTCCCACCTAAGCTCTGTCCTGGTAGATATCAGAAATGATTATTGAGTTTCACCACAATTGGCTTGAAAAAGCTGAAACCAAGAAAGGACCATGAACTTTCAGTGATTCTGGGATACTGGATGTAAACCGGATCTAATGATCTGAAGACCTTATCTTACTCAATGAATAACAGAACATATTTCATCCAATTGTGTACACTTACACTTTTATCTCACACTATTAAGAGTGCTAATTTTTCATTCTTAATCAGCATTACTACCATGAACACTACCCTCCTTTATCAATTAAAACTCCTCTAGTTTTCCCCTTAACAAACTACACAGTGAATTTCTTCACTGACCAGTATTCCCTTGTCTGACAAATTAATAGTTAGAGTCATTATAAAGTTGTTTTTAGTTCCAGTGGTCTTTATGTTATTTCTGGTGATCTTTATTATTTTTGATGTATGTGAACTATGAATTCATAATAAAGTAACCACTTTTAAAAATAATTTTATTTTTATAGTGAGTTTTTTTGCATTTTAAGCACTTTATTCCCATGAAATTAAACTATTACTGAAAATCCAATATACTGTATACTACTGCTAGCATCTGACATTATGCTGATTTCTATTATTTTGTGAAATACTACATAATTTCTATGTGCTGCATAATTAATATCTTGTAGCTAAAAATAGGTTTATCCTTATTAATTGAAACACTGTAAAATGAGTGGCACATTTATCATAGGTTTTAATTATTTGACAGATTTCCTAGCTGCTAATTTCAAGCTACTAAAGCCAGATGTAAAAAAAAAAAAAAAAAAAGAATAAATAATAGAAGCCAAAGTGAAGAAGGATTTACTAATGGGAGAACAGTGCTTTTTGTTTTCCTTCTGAAGTGATAGTACTGTTAAATTTTGAACTTTTTTTTAATGTGTCAAAGAGACTTGGAGAATGGATAGTAAAGGCATTCTCTTTGGTTTTTTATTACTCATATAGGAAATATAAAAGAGATGAGGTTATCTCTAGACATGAATTCTGAATGTATTACACAATGCCATTTAACATTACCTATGATTTATTTCATTTGCTATTCTTCTTTTTTTATTAAAATTTTTAAAAAAGATTTTGTTTATTTATTTGACAGAGAGAGATCACAAGTAGGCAGAGAGGCAGGCTGAGAGAGAGGGGGAAGCAGGCTCCCCGCTGAGCAAGAGCCTGCTGCAGGGCTTGATCCCAGGACCCCGAGATCATGACCTGAGCTGAGGGCAGAGGCTTAACCCACTGAGCCACCCAGGCGTCCCTCATTTGCTATTTTTTTTATTGTTAAGACAACGTATGCTCGTTTAAAGAAATTTAAAACAAAACAGATATATAATCAGAGAGTTCAGCTTCTCCCTAGAATATAGAAAGCTTGAAAGAATGTCATTCTCACGCTAGCAAGAAGAAATAAATGAATTCAAAATTATAGATTTCCTTGAAGCCTCTTAGAGTTGAAGTTCACAGGAAAGCAAGTATCCTGAAATGAAGGACAAGAGGCTCCTCAAAGACAGACTAGCTGCAAGCTGGCTCACCTGTGACAGCTCTGATGGAAGAGGGGCCAGGCCAGAAAAGCAGATGAGAAGAAATCAGACCAAATTGTCAACAGATTGCAGATGGTCAAGTCTGAGCAATGTTAGAGGATAAGGTATAGGGCTAGGGATCTCTGAAGATAACCTGCAGACAAAAGAACAGTTTGTACTCTCTACAGGCTTTTCTTCATGGTCCTCCATGGGGTGCTAAAGACAAGAATGGTAAAGGATGAGACAGTAGGTAGAGGCAGCCTCTGTTTCCTGTACAGAGGTAGATTTTCTAAATATGTGAAGGGTAAGAATTTCACCAAAAAGATATATGGATGGGAAAAAGCCCACAAAAAGCTGCTCAACATCAGTATTCATTGGGGGAAAGCAAATTAAAGAACACTGGAATACCAGAATATAGGTCTTGGTTTGGAAAAATTTGAAGAAACAATAATACCAACGTCTGACAAATATCAGAACAATTGGAGCTCGCATACTTCGCTTGTGGGAATGCTAAATAAAACACAATTTAGGAAAACACTCTGATGGGTTCTTACAGACAGAGGTAAATTTTACTTCATATGACTAGAATTCCCACTCTTAGATATTTGTCCAAGATAAATGAAAATTTATGTTCATACAAAAACTTACACAGTAATGTCTTCAGAAGTTTTATTCAAAAATCACACACACAAAAAAACCTGGACACAACCTAAATGTTCTACCACGTGTAAATGTATAGATAAACTGGTATATCCATATGATATATTTCTAATCAGAAATAAAGGGAATAATCAATTGGTACAGACTACGATATTGATGAGTCTCAAATTGATTATGGTAAGTAAAGAAGCCAGACTCAAAAGGCTGCATATTTACAATTCATTTCTATGACATATAATTTATTTATATGTTATTCTGGAAAAGACAAAACTTCAGGGAAAGAAAACAGATCAGTGATTGTCAATGAAGGAATGAAGAAAAGAGAATAAAAGGGAATAAGGGAACATCTGGAGTAATAGAATATTCCATATTTTTTTAAAAGATTTTATTTATTTATTTGAGAGAGGCACAGAGAGTACAAGCAGGGGAGGGGCAGAGGTTGAAGTAGAAGGAAAAGCAGACTCCCTGCTGGGCTGGAGCCCAGCAGCTGGGCTTGATCCCAGGACCCGAGCTCATGAGCCCAAGTCAGATGCTTAACTGACTGAGCCACTCAGGTGCCCTTCCATATTTTGATTGTTAGTATGGTTATATAATTAAATGCCTCTATCAAAACTCACAGAACTCTACATTAAAAAGGGTGAATTTAACTCAATGAAATTGTACCTCAATAAACTCGACTTTAAAAATAGTTATCACTTGGTACCACCTCACACCAGTCAGAATGGCTAAAATTAACAAGTCAAGAAATGACAGATGCTGGCGAGGATGCGGAGAGAGGGGAACCCTCCTACACTGTTGGTGGGAATGCAAGCTGGTGCAACCACTCTGGAAAACAGTGTGGAGGTTCCTCAAAAAACTGAAAATAGAGCTACCCTACGACCCAGCAATTGCACTCCTGGGTATATATCCTAAAGACACAAACGTGGTGCTCCGAAGGGGCACGTGCACCCGAATGTTTATAGCAGCAATGTCCACAATAGCCAAACTGTGGAAAGCGCCTAGATGTCCATCAACAGATGAATGGATAAAGAAGATGTGGTATATATACACAATGGAATACTATGCAGCCATCAAAAGACATGAAATCTTGCCATTTGCGACGACGTGGATGGAACTAGAGGGTATCATGCTTAGCGAAATAAGTCAATCGGAGAAATATAACTATCATATGATCTCTTTGATATGAGGAAGTGGAGATGCAAGGTGGGGGGGTTTGGGGGGAGGTAGGAAAAGAAAAAATGAAAAGATGGGATTGGGAGGGAGACAAACCATAAAAGACTCAATCTCAAGAAACAGACTGAGGGTTGCGGGGGGGAAGGGGGATGGGAGAGGGTGGTGGGGAAATGGACATTGGGGAGGGTATGTGCTATGATGAGTGCTGTGAAATGTGTAAACCAGACGATTCACAGACCTGTACCCCTGGGGATAAAAATACATTATATGTTTATTAAAATAAAAAAATTAAAAAAATTTAAAAAATTATTTTAAAAAAAAGATTAAAAAAAAAAAAAATAGTTATCACTTGGGGTGTCTGGGTGGTTCAGTCAGTTAAGCATTTGCCTTCAGCCCAGGTCATGTGATCCTAGAGTCCCAATATGGAGTCCAGGGATCCAGCCCCATATCAGTCTCCCTGCTCAGCAGGGAGTCTGCTTCTCCCTCTCCATCTGCCCCATCCCTTCCTTCTTCTCTCTCTCGCTCACTCTTTCTCTCATATAAATAAATAAAATCTTAAAAAAATAGTTCTCACTTATCAATGTATATCTGTTTGATGGCCAATATGAATTACGGACTTATGCATATATCAACTAATAGTCACCTACTTATTTGCACTTTATGTACAATATATCCTTCAAATTAATATGCAAGCATTAATTTATTTCATCTTCAAAATAACCTTATAAGGAAGGTACTACTGTTGTTACCATTTTTTGTTGGACAAACTAAGTCTCAAGAGGTTATATAACTCACCCAAGATCATTGAGTCTGTCAGTGACAATGTAATGGTTTGAAGACAGACAATCTGGGGCCAAAGGTCAAGCCCATAATCTCATTAAATAGTTACATAGTCATATGTATTTATATACAATTATATATAGCCATATGTAGTTATACATGTGCAAAGTTATGTATTTCTTTAATATTGTCATAAACCAAATAATTTTAGAAATTTGAAAATGAAGAGTCCTGTAATATAAATTATATAATACTAAGAAATCAAGGAAGAAAAAGATAGAGAAAAAAATATGTATATATTAGATTCTCATTATCTGGAGTAGTTATGTTCTACAAAGTCTCCACAGTGAGTTAGCAAATGTTGAATCACTGTCCCTAGAAGAAACACAAGGTTAGGTGCTTACAAACTTCTGATCACATTTCCATTAACTGATCAATGTATAACCTTGTTTCTAGGATATCTGTTTAAAAAAATATATTTCAAAAATCCTGGAGGAGAGCACAGGCAGAAATAACTTTGATATCAGTTGTAGCAACATTTTTCTAGATATGTCTCCAGAGGCAAGGGAAATAAAAGCAAAAATACATTATTGGCACTACATCAAAATAAAAAGCCTCTGCAAAGCAAAGGAAACAATCAATGAAACTAAAAGGCAAACTACAGGATGGAAGAAAATATTTGCAAATGACATATCTGATAAAGGGTTAGTATCCAAAATGCATAATGAATTTATTGAACTCAATATCCAAAAAAAATCCAAGTAAAAAATGGGCAGAAGACGTGAACAGATACTTCTCCAAAGAAGACATTCGGATGGCCAAACACACAAATGAAAAGATGCTCAATATCACTCATCATCATGGAAGTGCAAACAAAACAACTATGAGCTATGAACTTATACCTGTCAAAATAGCTAAAATTAAAAACACAAGAAACAAGTGCAAGGATGTGGAGGCAAGGATGTGGAGAAAAATGAACCCTCTTTCATTCTTGGTGGGAATGCAAACTGGTGTAGCCACTGTGGAAAACAGTATGGAGGTTCCTAAAAAAGTTAAAAATAAAACTGCCCTATCACCTAGCAATCAGATCATTGGATATTTATTAAAAAAACAAAACAAGACACTAATTCAAAGGGACACATATGACCCTATTTTTATAGCAGCATTATTTACAAGAGCCAAATTATAGAAGCAGCCTAAGTGTCCATCAATGGACGGATGGATAGAGGAGGTGGTAAATATATACAATGGAATATTATTCAGCCATAAAAAAGGAATGGGATATTATCATTTGCAACAACACAGATGGAGCTAGAGAGGATAATGCTAAGTGAAATAAGTCAGTTGGAGAAAGACAAACACCATATGATTTCACTCATATATGTGGAATTTAAGGACAAAACAAATGAAAAAAGGAAAGAAAAAAGAGACAAATCAAGAAACAGACTCTTAACTATAGAGAACAAACTGATGGTGACCAAACAGGAAGTGGGTTGGGGGTTGGTGGAAATAGGTTATGAGGATTAAGGAGTGCACTTGTGATGAACATTGAGTAATGTTTAGAATTGTTGAATCACTATATTGTACACCTGTAACTAATAAAACACCGTATGTTACCCATACAGGAATTAAAAAAAAAAAAAAACTTAGTAAATAATTATTTCATACATTTTGTTGATTCATTAATATTGAACTTGCAGGCCACAGCACTTTAACTCATGCCCAAATAAAGCTCATCTAACAGTCAAATTTTCTCTATTGGGGCCATCATAGCTTTCTCATAATTAGAAACGCTAGACAGCATTTTGTAGTAGGCTCAGGAGTCACTTTAAACATCAAAATCACCAACAAAAAGCACAAGAATGAGAAAAATAGGGCAATATAGTGAAAATGATACTTATTTACAGTAGGAGACTTGATAAAGAAGTCAGAACTTCACCTTGTTCAACTTCACCATGGGAACTTTTAACTGTGGAAATTCATATTTTTAACCATTCTGCATATGCAACATGTCAGAGGCTGACCAAGAAAGCACCTCAAGTACTGATTTTAAGTTGTAAATGCATTTTAGTGAGTAGGAGAATTGGTACATATATCTAATAATGAAGATTGACTGTGTATATGTGTGTGTCTCATTTCCACACAATGCATTTTTCTTATTTTTTAGTATTATATCATGGGCATTTTCTTTTCCAAAATAATTTAAATTCATCTTTGGAATTGTTACATTTGGCATATAATACCAGCACATTTTACATAATCAATTAATCAGATATATTTAAGTATCATAAGTTTTGTACTCCTTTGGTACCATAAATAACTTTTTCTTTTCTTTTTTTTTTTTTAAAGATTTTATTTATTTGACAGAGAGAGATCACAAGTAGGCAGAAAGAGAGAGAGAGCGAGAGGGAGGAGGAAGCAGGCTCCCTGCCTAGTGGAGAGCCCAATGCAGGACTCGATCCCAGGACCCTGAGATCATGACCTGAGCCAAAGGCAGAGGCTTAACCCACTGAGCCACCCAGGCACCCCTACATTTGGCATATAATACCAGCACATTTTACATGATCAATTAATCAGATATATTTAAGCATCACAAGTTTTGTACTCCTTTGGTATCATGAATAATTTTTTCAATAAAAAATTCCTCGTTTTTTTTCTAATTTATCTTCCACGAGGAGAATGAAAACTCCCCAGAGTCATGGATATTTTGCTGTTTTATTCACTGTTGGATCTTCTCTCTTGGGACCATTCTTAGAAAACAACAGATGTTCAATTAATATTTGAATGAATAAGTGAATACACTTAGAGCCCAGTGTGATGAGGGGATCGGATTCACTGACTTATACTCTCAGGAGGAAAAACAAATTCTTCCATACTTGCAGGATAGATGTTCATCTTGAGTGAAAAAAGAAGAGAAATCCATAGTTTAATGATCAAGTTTACGACCCATCTCAGGGAATATCCATCCATATCAGAATGAAACAACAATGTTTTTATGTTTAGATACTTGAAAGAGGACTCAAATTTCTTCATATGAAATAATATTTCTTAGAAACAATTGAAAATAATACCTTCCATATTTGAAGTTATATACAGTTTGTCAATATGACAACATAATCTATTTATGTATCTGAGTAAAAACAATTTGAGAAAATCTTCCATATCTATAGTAGGACTCTTTTACTAATGTGAATATTCTATGCATTCCATTATATAAATATTACATAATTAATACTGTACACGGTAGTGGTAAATGTAATTAATTGAACTTTAATTAAAATAAAGGATCTGACCAAGTGAACCAGAAAGAATTGCCAAATGCATTTTTTGAGTAAGATGAATGTCCCTTATTACCAAGCCAGTTTGAGCTCAACAACCCATAAGCAAGGGAAGTTCTCACATGGGTAGAATCGGCTATTGCTGTTTCCTCTCAAAGGATTAGTCCTATGAATGCCAATTTCCTAAGAAAATAAGTCAGCATGGTCAAGCATATTTGAGTGAAACAAAAAAATATAGTAGTGCCTATTAATTAAATGAATGTTCTCTGTTTTGAGAGAAACACAAATCTTTGCTGCTTTTTTAGCAACCTGTTGAGTTCTACCTCCTATCTCAAGCTCTAGAAACACAACTGAAAGTATTATTAGCCACAATAGTCTGATATAGAACTGACTATAATTCAACTTGCAATTTGTATAAAAATTTTGAGTCTTTTCTCCATCTTCATGGACATGACTATAAGGAGATTGTTCAGCTGTTCAGTTGAATCTTCTGATATGCATAGAAAACACAAAATTTTAAAAATCATGCTTATGGGTGCCTAGATTTAAGACAAGAATGTGTTTGGTGACCTTGATATGAATCAGTTTCTGTGGATTGGTCAGCATGAGATGAAATGAAAAGTGAATAAGAAGTGAAGAAATGGATATAATTTAAAAAAAAAAAGCAAAACAAATAAAACAACAAAAAAACCACCTTTTCAATCATTTTATGAATTTATGAAAAGTGATAGAAAAAAAAACAATCATGATAGAAACTCTTGCTTTTTGTTTTTATTTTTGTTGGTTTGTTTTTGTTTTAAGCTTTGGAGACATTATTCTGTTTGTTTATGAGGATTGACTTACAGAAAAAAGGAGAAAAGAAAAAAATATACAAGAATTCATCCAAACAAACTGCAGAAGAAAAGCAGTCACTGTTAATTCTTGTTCACTCAAATAACAATCAAATACTGTAAGAAGTATCAACTTTAGATCAATTTTAGATAGTCTGCTAAAAATTAAACCAAAGAAAGGTAATATAAAACCTTTTTAGTATGAAGAAATATTATCACGTGGCTACACTAGAACTAAATTAAGAAAAGTAATTTTCATGTTAGAATTTCATATTGTATTTTTCAATAGTTTCCAAAAATAAAGATAAAACATGTGAATAAGTCTGAAATGTTGAATTGTGTTATTTATTTAATAAACATTTGTTTTTCACTAAATCAATTTGAGAATTTATTAATTTATATTTTATTTGTTATTTATTCCTGCATAATTTAGTCACCTTTTTATTTTATTTTTTTCTTTTTTAAGTTTTTATTTAGGTTCCAGTTTGTTAACATACAGTGTACTACTTGTTTCAGTAGTAGAATTTTGTGATTCATCATTCATATTCAACACTGAGTGCTCATCACCACAAGTATCTTCCCTCATCCCCATCACCTATTTGACTTGCACCCCCACATCTCCTCCAGAAAACCTCACTGTGTTCTTTATAATTAAAAAGAGTCTGTTTTATGGTTTACCTTAGAATAATCACTTTTTTTTTTCTTTTTTAAGTAAAGGGCTCTAGCCATGTCACGGAGGCTTTACTAGGTTGAAAATTTAGGTGAAAGACAAGATCTCAGGTAGATTGTTGTGCACAGACAGTAGAAAGCTATTTAAATACAGACACAGTTCACAGTCTGTGAACTATCTTTTGCCACTATTAGGATAAATCTAATAAACTCAACTATTATGTCCCTTTTGACTGCAATATTAGCATGGCTGATGAGTGTACCCATTAGCAAAGTAAATTTGTCTTAAGCAACGGTGACTTAGAAGGTTTCAATTGAAATGATGAATACCCAAGACATTTTACATCTTGGATTTTGTCTAGGGATGTGCCAGGAGACAAGTGTCCATGAATATTTTCATATTTCTGCACAAAACCCAGAGTTTATGAGCAACGGACAAAGGTTAAAAGATGATTAAGGAGCAAATAGGCCTTGAAAGTTAGTGATAAAGTGAAAGTGAATTCCTCTAAAGTGTCTGAGACTTAATCTTCCCCAGAGCCATTTGCTTACATTTTAGGAGTGAACTTAGAGAGAGACCCATCTCCCACCTCCTTCTATCTCCAGACATTTGTTTATGTCTTTCATTCTCCCTCTTTCTTCTCTCTCCCTTCTCTTCTTTCTCCTCTCTCTCTCTCTCCTTCCCTTCCTCCATCCCTCCCTCCCTAAACATCAAAGAGGAGGTGCATGCCACCCAACCCCACATCACATCCAAATCTCATACTTTCAGCAGTTGCTCTCCTGTATTGCACCCTCATTGCATATGCAGGGTAACATGAGGCTCACATCCCATGAGGATCGGGTACCTGGTAACTGACACTAAAATGTTCTGTGAGTAATAAACTGTCTGTTCTCTGATCTAGAGACTTCATGTTTTCTATCAAAATATGAACTGCAATGAACAATTACTGGTTTCTTGACAAAGGGCATCAGAGAGAAGGGCTCAAAATGGAAGCCCTTATTTACTTATTTATTTATTTGAGAGAGAGAGAGAGACAACAAGAGAAGGAACACAAGCAGGTGGAGTGGGAAGAGGGAGAAGCAGGCCTCCCGCTGAGCAGGGAACCCGATGTGGGGCTCGATCTCAGGACCCTGAGATCATGACCTGAGCTGAAGGCAGACGCTTAATGACTGAGCCATCCAGGTGCCCCTGGAAGCCCTCATTTTTTTGTCTGATGAAGATCTTGCCTCTGAGTGAAAACAGTTACACAGAGAATTAAGCCAACATCTTTACATTTTTGGCTGAGATTTCTCATGCCCTGCAAAATTCTATCCAAGTTATTTCCACTCCTGATCTGCCTAACCCTTCCACTTAATTCTCATGTGGTTTCAGGGCTAGGTATTTTTAGCCCTGGAAACTATGTGAACATATGTGTCTTGTATGATTTTGGTTTGAGATTAGGAAAAAGTAAATGTGTGGGTAGTTTCCTTGGGTTTTCCTTAGATTCTTGGATATTACATTTTGTTCCCTATTTAGAATATTCTTTCTCTAAATGTTTCTTTCTACCTTTGTGTTTCTTGAAGTGGAAACATTTACTGACTCCTCTGTCATTTCTACAACCCCCTCTTGCTTAACTAATTCATTCCTACTGTCCCCAATTCCGCCATATTCTTGACAACAGCGTTTCTTTAAAATAGTTTCAACCTATGAGATGGAGTATGTTGGGTATGTTGGTAGTTGTCGTCAATAAAATATAGTACAAATAGATGAAAACTTAACTTATGACATTTAAAAATAAACTGAATAATATTAGATTCACACCAAATCATAATACCTATTTTCTTAATACAACAATGAAATTAAAATATTTTAATAATTTCAAATAGGTAATTAATTTTATAGATTTAATATTCATTTTAAAATAATCAAATTTTAAATATAAATCACCACCTAATTCTCCATTTGATAAAACTGACTGCAACACTTTACAACTTGTTAGCACAGACTCACATATCATAGATTCCTTAAATATTGGTGGTGTGAATAAAATGGACAGATACTGTTCTTAATAGTCATGAATGCTGTTACCACCTGTGTCAGCAAAGCTGTTTAACAAACCTAAAGGGATCTGATTTTTTCTGGATATAATATCTGTCCTAATAGGACTGTAACACTTTCATGAGTCATATTACAAATCTCTGCCCCAAGTAAGTAAACATTTTTTTTTTAAGACTTTATTTATTTATTTGACAGAGAGAGAGACCACAAGTAGGCAGAGAGGCAGGCAGAGAGAGAGGGGAAGCAGGCTCCCTGCCAAGCAGAGAGCCCGATGCGGGGCTCGATCCCAGGACCCTGAGATCATGACCTGAGCCAAAGGCAGAGGTTTAACCCACTGAGCCACCCAGGCACCCCTAAACATTTTTTTTTTAAGATTTTATTTATTTATTTGACAGAGAGAGATCACAGGTAGGCAGAGCAGCAGGCAGAGAGAGATGGAGAAGCAGGCTTCCTGCGGAGCAAAGAGCCCCATGTGGTACTCGATCCCAGGACCCTGGGATCATGACCTGAGCCGAAGGCAGAGGCTTTAACCCACTGAGCCGCCCAGGCACCCCGTAAACATTTTTTATTATGTTGTTTAGGTTTGGTCAGATCACCCTATACTCCGTTTTGTTTTTGTTTTTGTTTTTGCTTTTGAGTGATCACCCTGTACTCTTCAGGCCAGCTCATGCTTGGGACAATTCCTGCAACTTTGCTCAGAGTACAAAGAGTGATTAAAAGACTAAACTCTGGGGGTGCCTGGGTTGCTCAGTGGGTTAAGCCTCTGCATTCAGCTCAGGTCATGATCCCAGGTCCTGGGATGGAGCCCCACATCGCATCGGGCTCTCTGCTCAGCAGGGAGCCTGCTTCTCCATCTCTCTCTGCCTGCTGCTCTGCCTACCTGTGATCTCTCTCTGTCAAATAAATAAATAAAATCTTAAAAAAAAAAAAAGACTAAACTCTGGAACCAATCTTACAAATATAATAGAAGTAAATTAGGTACGTTTATTTACAAAACACAGGAGGGAAAACAAATAAGTCAAGTAAAAGTAGGATGATATTAAATCTAATAATATGACAAGGACATATTCTAGGATTTGGGACCCCATGCTTGTAAACATTCATTCCGCCCATGAAGAAAGCAGTTTCTTTCTATTCCAAAATATGCCCAACTGCACTTGGGATGCATATACCATAATATCCAGAAGGTATTTTATTTAAAGGGGAAAGGTAAGATGGAAGGAAAAATAGCAACTCCATTAAAGAATTTGAGGAGCAGCTGCCTACTTCATGTCAATGTTGAGGCTCTGATGAAAGTCTTACCATTCATAGGCTCAGGTGTTTAGTGTGAATGACATTAAAATAACTATCATGATCCAAACTTTTTAATTGAAACTTACATTATTAGTAGAAGGAAAAGTTGCATTTGTCACCAAAAAGTTTCATTTCTCACTTACCTCAATTTATCTCTTTTTTTTTTTTTTTCCTGCAAATTTGGTAGGGCTGCTGTAATTATTTCTTTTCCATGAATGAAAGTCAGTGAGAATACTGTAGGATCATTAATCACAGAGCTGGAGCCATCACTATGTCTGATCTGCTGGTCTTGAAATGACTATAGTGCAGGCTGAGCACTTAGAGAGAGTCTGGGAACACCTGCCGTCTTTCAAGCCTATTGCTTGCTTGAGGAGAAACTGGGCAGATCTGTTTCAGGGCACTGGTTTTCCCTTCTACATCATGTATAGCTCCGTGGTGATGCTTCCTGCTCCTGTTTTTTTCACTTCCTCTTCAGAAATCCTCCTTTCAGATATAGTTTATTCACATTTCCATTAAAATTTCTGAAAAAAGGGAGTAAGCGGATGCATACAAAACTCAAGGTGTGACATACAGCAGGAAAAACAAATGTTGCTGTGCTATGTTATAAAGAATAAGGAACGGAGACAAGGACATAGGATAAATAAGGATTTATACATATGGACTGTTTGCCAGCCGGTAAGTAGTGTTTTATTGTGTATTATGGTAAAGGTTAAGAGTGCAAACTTTAAAGCAAGAGGGACTGATCAAGGTGATTGTATCGTTATATATCAAGATGGCTTACCTAGAGGAGATAAGGACAAACTATTAAATGAAACTCTGGATCAGAATTTAAGTTTAGCTCTTCCTTTAGTGTTTCAAAGGCAGTGTGCCAGACACAGATTTTGGCGATTTAAAGATTCTTAAATAAACTTAATTGAGTTGTTTTTATTCCCTTTCTCCTCTATTGGGGCCCTTTATATCTGCAATGGCAGCTAAGGGTGGTATTTTAAATTCTTGGTCCTCCTGACCTAATGCTTTTGTTTTCTATGGTAGATGTGATCCAATTTGCTGGGTTTTTTGTTTGTTTGTTTGTTTGTTTGTTTGTTTTGAATAATATTCTTCAGTTATTTCAACCTGTGAGTTTATATTCCCTAGGGATATACCTACTCCTACTTTTTATTGGGAGGGGGTTAGGAGCCCTATTCTCTGAATTTAGACAGAGGGAGGAGAGCCCAGGACCCCATAGAGACTCTAGGCAACTTTCCTCTTGCTGATTCTCCTCTCCTCAGGTTCTCAGCCTTAAAAATAGTATACCCCATTTGTCATTTAACAAGCCTTGATGGGAAGGGAGTTTGGAGGTTGAGTAACAAATGCTGAAGGGCATCAACTCTTCTTCCATGAGTATAGTGAGCTACTCGGAGAGTTGGTTAGGGACTCCAGTACCATGAGATGACCAGGCTATTGCCATATTTCAACCTAGAGGTGCAAGTGATGATGGTCTTCTCAAAGCTATGTGGAGTAACAGAAAATATCACTTTAAAGAGGGGTTGTTCCAGTCTATCCTGCTTTTCTCCTTAGAGGTTCAAGGCAATCGTCCATTGCTTTAGAGATTTCTAATGTTTGTATTTTCTTCAGAGAGCTAACAGTATTTCTGGGGACAATAACTCAAGCCTTGATACCTCCCTAAAATATGTGAGTTCTTCAAAGAATTGCACCAAGCCATGTCAGTGGCGAGAGATTTATGGTAGCCTCAGAATTTAAAATCAATGTAATCTTCCTAAGAAAAAATTATTTAAAACCAAATATTACTCACAGAATTCCAAAATTATGAACTTTTTGGAAAGGAATCACGGACACAGTGCCTCTGATCTCCCATTTTCAGGATGAGGAAACTGAGTTTAGAAAGGTCATCTCAGTGATTTCTTAGTAGAACTAGAATTACGACCCAACTCCTGACCCCTAGTCAACCATTTTCCCCCTAAAATCTGCTCTAAAATTTAATTTTCTCATGAAACCTACTGTGATAAATATTTTAAAAATGAAAGTGTTGTTTATGGCCACCAAATGTTCTGTATAAAAACATAGTCATTTATCTCTCTTTTGTCTAAAAAGACGTAGTATAATCTCACTCTTCTCTCACGCATGATATAATTTGATGGTATGAATAGATATGCAAATGCTAATACCAAGTAGTCTAATACCAACCCTGTCTAAGGGAATGCTTTTCAGGAAAAAAAAAATACTCTTATTCAATTTTTAACATTTGTGTGATTTTTCTTCTTCATTCTGTAAAAAGTACCTGTCATTACAAGAAAAAAAAAAAAAAAAAAGAGAGAGAATCAGGTACATTTTGAAAGTTGTCTTCTGGGTCCAAATATGATTCCAATTCTTACAAGGGGCAGATGGTAATACTCAAAGAGATAAGTTTTTAAAAATGTAATGAAGGTAACAAAGGGACTCTTTTCCAGGGGAAGGTCAAGTAAGATTAAAGGAACTAAAGTAGAGATGATGAGGAATGCCTGGGTGGCTCAGTTGGTTAAGCAACTGCCTTCAGCTCAGGTCATGATCCTGGAGTCCCGGGGTGGAGTCCCGCATAGGGCTCCCTGCTCGGCAGGGAGTCTGCTTCTCCTTCTAACCCTCCCACTTCTCATGTTCTCTCTCTCTCTCTCAAATAAATAAATAAAATCTTTAAAAAAATAATAAAGTAGAGATGATGAAACACCCAGACCCAACAAGAGCGGGAAGTCATTACCTCTCTTTTGCGTGATGTGACCAAAGGAGGGAGATGCCAGAATCTGACAAGAATGAAGAGCTGGGACCACAGCAGTGAGGTCACCAGTAGGATCTGAGGTGACAGGCAGAAGGACATCACCGCTGCTGAGGCGGAGCAGGGAGTAAAGGCAAGAACACGTTCCCTGACCATCCTCTCCTTCCAAACACCAGTTCCCTGCCAGTGCCTCCACCTGGCTGAACCCAACCAGAATCCAGAGAAAGGAGGTGAGGTGAAACAGTCTGTAAAGGCCACCCACCCTTCCTGGCACTGAGCAGGCAGGAGAAAAGATGTCGATCAGCCAACAAAATGATTAGTGGAGACGTGGTTGTCAATGCTGTTTTCAAGCAGCTGAATGCAATTCTAACTGTTATCTCCTAACACCGAGGGACAAATATATTCTGAAGGTGTGATCAAATTGCTTAGAGGGCAAAGGAAGTAGTGATTAACCCTGCCAATGTGGGTTGGAGGATGTTTTAGACAATATTATAAAAACTGGATGCTGAAAGGAGAAAAAAAATAACTTGAGCAGAGAGACAATCAGGCCACTAATAATGAGTAGTTTAGTTTGCCTCCAACATATAATTAGTGGAGTAAAGAGGTGTTTAGGAAGTGGGGAAGTTGCAGGCGATTTGGCCCAAAGGGTATGTTGAGACCAGATTTCTAAGGGTTTTGGATCAATTCTGTGAATAATAAGGGGAACAAAGAGGAGGACAGAGAGACTAGACATTAAGAGAGACTGTGACAACATGAGATGTAGTGAGCATGACCTGCAAATGAGCTATTCTGAAGTCTTGAAGAAATTATGTAGAATTAAATTCATTTTTTTATTCTTATATTTGTGAAGATGTACTATAGTCTCTGTTATATCGCAGACACTTAGTAAATTCTGATTGGAACATGGATGAATCTAGATTTTGTGAGGTATGTGTATAATTTGGGAAACAATGTTTAAGAAAAAAAATAAAATTATGAAAAAAAATAGATACATGGTTTTAGAAGAGGTTGTATAATCAGGTGTCCCTGAAGCCTCAGCCTTATTAACTTCACAGTAAATTCACCTCTGGCCTAGGATGGATAAATGGCTAATGTCATATTTATAAACAATTAAATAAATAAATTACAATAAAAGTAAATTTTATAATAGAGGAAAATACAGTGTAAGCAAGAGAAGTATCTGCTGCTTTTTCTCATTTTAGAGTAGGGGGAAGAGTAGGCAAATGGGAGCTGTTCAGTAGTTCACTGATTAAAAACATATGGATATATATATAATGCATAAGAAATTAGGCTAGAAAACTTAAAGGGAAAAGATACAGTCAGTGTCTCCTAGATAGTGCATTATAATGAAGAAACAAAGAACTCTAAGTTACATGCTGTGGTCAGTACATAAAATAATGCTTGGAGGACACAGAACTGAATTACCTACATTCTCTTGGTTCTCTATAGTTGGAATTATGCTGAGAGATCAAGTGCGAGATGTAAGCCATGGCGCTCTGTCATCAGGGAACTGATGTGATCATAATGGAGGATGGACTGATGATAGTATAAGCAGGAAATCTACTGCAGAAAAAAATTGTGGAGTAAGGTGGGAAAGAAAATAATAAGAGAAATATGACATGGGCAATGAACGTATGCCGAGGGAGGGAACACTTGTGGTAACAGAATCAACAGAACTTGACTCTGAAGAATTGGACAATTACATGAATGGAAGAGAGAAAAGGAGAAATACCTAGTTTTTTTACCGGGAATTTACCGGGAATCTGATGATGCCTCTTGCTAAGGGCAGAATATAAAAAGAAGGTCAGATTGTGGAAATGTTAATGAGTTTGACCTGAGATACATATGCTGCACCTAATCTTTCTGTGAGACATGGAAGTGAAGATCACCAATACCCAGTTGAACATACAAATCTAGAGCTCATGTGTAAGGTCCACTTTCAAGATCAAGATCTTGGCAATGCATACAAGTGGCAGTTGTAGCTATGAGCTCGAGGAGACTCCCTTTCAAAAGTTCGATTAAATTCAGCTATAGGTAAGGAAAAAAAAACTGAATAGCACTGACTTAACTATGATAATATTAATTTATTTTTCATATTCAAGTTCAGAGCCATTCATTCCGGGTCTTAGATAACAGCACTAATCCACAAAATCCCCAGCAATAAAGTGTTTCAATGTAACTGGCTCTGTAACAAAACCGCCCCACAGTTTAGTGACACAAGCCAAACATTTATTGTGCGAGGGTGTATGAGTGAGGCATTTGGATAGGTCATGGGGGAATGATGTGTGTTTGCTCCAGGGTTGAGGGTCAGACAGAAGATTCAAAGTCTGGGGGCTGAATTCATCTAAGTCTCACTTAGTCATAAATCTGGTGATTGTGCCTCTCCATGCTGTTCTCTCACTTGTGCTTCCTCATGGCATAGGGGCTGAGTCCCATGGGTCAGTGTCCCCTGTGGGAGACGGACCCTGTTAGCTGAATCTCCTTTTATGACCTTAATCGCAGAAGTCTTGCCACGTCACTTTCACAACACTGTGTTCCTGGAACCCAGCACAATCTTATCCAGGTTGCCAGGGGAAAGAAATTACTCTGCCTCTTTATGGGAAGCATGAGCAGTAACAGGCACAGGCTTTAGAACAGTATTTGAGATCTGAAATATTGCTGTGTCCATTTTGGGGAAAAACAGTCTACTACAATCTAGATTCTTCCAATTCATTCATTTGCCAAATCCATAGCATGACTCATAGCCTCTTGGTGAAAAGATATCTCTCCAATCTATCCATCAGGATAGAGGAGAGATTTACCTCGGGTGTTCTAAGGAAATTCCTAAAAGCTGACATAGAAAACATCCATTTATGTCCCACTGACCAGAAGATAGTCATCTCTTCACATCCGGCTGCAAGAAAAGTGGGGAAATGTATTTTTCTGGGTAACTCTTTTCCTCAGTTAAAAATTAAAACACATGGGAGAAGCATCAATTAGCAATCTCTACTGTGAGAGAGTAAAATTGATAACTGTATGAAATTTGCTTTGTTTCTATATAGAATTTCAACCCAAATTGCTACAATTCCATAGATAGTTATGTTGAAGAATAGCTTTAGTTGCTATTTTGGTAAGAAATCAATTCTTCTACAGACACATAGTTTCTATTGTAATGTCTAAACTCATGAAAATTATGATATTCATCATTTTAAAACAAATTATTCTTCAAAGAGTGTCAGTTTTACTGTCTGTTAACTTGACTTGCCCTGCTTCCGAAGCCTGCTTATTTGGTTTGTTTGACATTGAGGCAAATCAGTATTAAAGTGAGGATTGTTGACAGCTGCATAGGTCAATTTTGAAAGATCAATTTGAAATGAATGGATTGAAGACAGAAGTTTACTGTCGAAGATTTTTTGCTCTGGCTTGGCAATGCCATCATTGATTCTGATCAGGGCTAAAAGCACTAGGTTCTGTTTCCGTGTAAAAACATTTAAAGTGCAGTTTTCTGAACACTGGGAAAAGGTGTAATATAATGGAATAATAAAACAGATTCCGACTACCACAGCTCTAAAAATGACAGGCAAAATAACAGTGGCTCTGTTTTCACCTATACCCTACCATTCAATTTGTATCCCTTGGATCCCTACTCCTTCAATTCATTAGTCTGCAATGCTACAAAATGAAAAAAATAAAGTTATACAGTTAGATACTGTATACTTTCTCAGAACCCTTAATATTCCAATGAATATAATAAATCATCAATAAGAGATACACACTACAATATTTTCTAAATATATTTGCTCATAGAATTTCTTTCTCATAAAGCATCTTAAACGAAGTCAACAATCCTAGATCTGACTGCCTTGGGAAAGAGACAGCTTCTTCCCTATCCTTGCCTCTCTCTGTTTTATTTACAAGTATAATCTCAATCATTTACAGTTATACTTAGACCCATAGCAGCATCACTCAAACATATATTAATATATTAGACAGTAGGTGCTAGCTAGCTGTGGGGAAATAAATAAATTTAACTGATTTGGATATTTTCAGCCTCTATCAAGGAACTCAAGAAGTAGTAAGAAGAGACATATGGGCAAAAATAACTATACAGAATGAAAAAAGTATGATGACAGAGAATGCTGTAGGGAACTATGAAATCACAGAGAAATGGCACCTTGCCTCAAGTAGGACCATGGAGTGGGTGGGGAAAATACATCAAAGCCTTCCTAGAGATTGTATTTGATATAAGTTCTAGATAAGCATGAACTTAGTGATTGGGGAAAGAAAGGTGAATATTTTAGATAGAGTCAGGAGCAAGAGTCATGGACTTGTAAAAGTTCACACAGAATATACGATGAGAAGGAAAAGAAACCAAGGCTGGTTGGAGTGGTGGACCAGAGGACAGTGTGTTTAAGTGAAAGAAGGCAGGACTTCATCCTGTTGTTTGTCATGGAATGAGCTCAGTAGTGACGAGGTTTGGCAGTGGAATTCAGTTTTCACTTTTAAAGATCATTCCAGTCACGATGTAGAAGATAAATATAATTCTGTATGTTTATGGCTAATTAACCTGCAAAATAATTTGCTAAAGGATATTAACTCATAGAAACATTGAGATGTCTGGAGAAACAGGCTTCAGATTAAATTTACCAGAGAAACACTCAGAACTGCATCACAAACTGGGCTGGTGTCCGAGCTTCCCTCTCATGATGTTTATCAACCAGACTTTGCACAAAAATAGTCTGATAATTGAAATCCATGCCACCACTTCGGTGACC
Source organism: Martes martes (assembly GCF_963455335.1). Lineage (NCBI taxonomy): Eukaryota > Metazoa > Chordata > Mammalia > Carnivora > Mustelidae > Martes > Martes martes. Next base: position 70,370,974 of record NC_137888.1, on the reverse strand, counting down.
ACCCCCGACAACATAACAGACACCTCACTGCTTACTTTGGAACCGGAGTCTTCTCCACGTGTATCTGAGTGATGGAATCTAGATCACATGTCTACATACTGACTGTGTAGGAGACTAGGAAATAATGGCCCTTGGATTCTGTCTTTGAAGGAGGAGCTTACAGTGTGAGATCCTATCAAAATGTAAAGAGAAAAATGTTCACCAGATGGAGGCAGGCCAGAATGGAAAGCATTTACTGCAAATGGGAGAAAACTATAAGAAATAAGAAAAGCCATCTTTCAGATTAAAAAAAAAAAAAAGTTGGCCAGAACTAGCACAGTGGGAGTCAATGTGATATAGATGGTGAGGAGGGAGAAAGATCAAGTAGTTAGGATCCAAGGTGTTACCATGCTGTGGTTTTACTGGAGGCTAGGGAAGAATTGGTTTCTTGACATTTCCAGCTTTGGGATGTTGCAGTATTTTTGGACACCAACCCCTTCCTCCTCCATTGTCAAAGCCAGCGGAGTAGTGTCTTCAAATCTCTCCACTCTAACTCTTCTGCCTCCTTCTACCACTTATGAAGACCAAGGTGACTATATTCCATCACCTGGATAATCCACGAAAATCTCATTTTACAGTCAGCTGACAAATATTTTTAATTCCACCTACAGTTTTATATTAATTCCCTCTTTCCATGGTCACATAACTCACCCACAGGTTCCAGGATTAGGACAGGAACATCTTTGGGGGGGGTTGGAGGCAGTACTCTGCCCAACGTGGATGGCAACAGGTTTTAATCATTAGGTAATACTCAACTGTCCATTTTGTCCTCCAAGCCCTTCCATCTCTTCTGCAACCATGTGCTTGTACTGAATCTCTCTCTGTGTGAATCATCTCTTTTTAAAAATATTTTAGTTATTCATTTGACAGAGAGAGAGAGGTCACAAGTAGGCAGAGCAGCAAGCAGAGAGAGAGGGGGAAGCAGGCTCCCCACTGAGCAGAGAGCCCGATGCGGGGCTTGATCCCAGGACCCCGAGATCACAACCTGAGCAGAAGCAGAGGCTTAACCCGCTGAGACACCCAGGTGCCCCTGTGTGAATTATCTTGAGGGGTTTCTATATTCCTCACCAGGCACTGACTGAAGTAAGCTATGGGTTTATCTGATCAACATAAAAACCTTACAGGGTTAGGGTTAGCAGTCAGGACAAAGTCCCTGAGGCTTGAGATGATGGTAGTGTGTTCAAAGACATACATGAGGGCCACTGCAGCTGAAGCCCAGAGAAGGGAAAGAAAGGTCAGAAAAAGAGGCAGGTTGCAGAAAGAAGCCCAGGCAAGGACCCGGATTTATTATGAAGGAGACAAGAAACCACTGGAAGGTTCAGAGCATGTCATTTGACTTAAAAGTATTACTCAGATTATGTGGAGAAGAAACTGCAGGGGTTTTTTGAACTTCAAGTTTCCTCCATGCACATGTTAACAGTATAGTTACAGCACTATATTATATGTAACTGCACTCACTCTGACCTCACAGTTTTTTAGTCCTTGTTAGCATCAAAATCCTTTAAATATTTTATATGATTTGATTTTTTAAGTCTTCTTCTGGCCATTGAACTTTATTCAAATTGAAGGTACAATAAGCCTCATGCCTATGGTGTTTTCTTTTCCTTGTATGTGCAAAGTTGTGTGCTTAAAAAACACCTTGAAGTTATCATTTCTATAAAAGACATCTCACTTTCTAAAGACTTAAACAAAAAGAGAAAACAAAGTAAAAGAAACATAAGTTAGCTCCTCAAGAGAGGAGTGATTAATATCTAAGCTTCTTAAGGGTTGAAATTTCTTTCCTAGTTGTCTATAATAAAATTAGAATGATCAATTCAGTTTAAACAGAAAAATTTCATGTATTTTTAAAAGTGTCTTATTTTTAAGATTTTACTTATTTATTTGACAGAGAGGGAGTGAGAGAGCACAAGCACGGGGATCAGAAGAGGGAGAAAGAGAAGCAGGCTCCCCACTGAACAGGGAGGCCAATGTGGGGCTCAGTCCCAGGACCATGGGATCATGACCTGAAGGCAGATGCTTAACCAACTGAGCCCCCCAGACAGCATTATTCTTTAAAAGTAACTTTGCTGGCATCTCTTATTTGTTATAAAGTTTTTGTCACCGAAACTTCAGAATGGTGATTTTTTTTTTTTTCCTTCCAGAAACACTGCTTATGTGGTTAGTTTCTGGAATTCCATTAAGTTTCTGAAGGAAAAAAAAGTTCAAAAATTCAGATTTACCTTAGGATAGAAAAAGAAATGAACATTCACCTGCAAATAAATTTATTAGACAATTAGATTTTAGCACTTTTCATCATCTCTGCTACTCTATTTTACTTAAAGCAATTGTATAGAAATTCAATTAAATAACATTCTGTGTTTTCTGTCTTCCTTATGAGGCTGTTGTGAAAATTCCTTAGTTTTTCATACTGTATTTGAAAGTGAAAATTAAATAGGAGTGATGAGTCATTTCCAATATGATGATACTGATGAAACCATTAATAGATATTGAAGTATTATAAGGGCAGTGTGAAAGGATCTGCAGCAGAGACAAAGCCTCACTGGATTAGAGAATATGACTTGGATAGTCTCGGAGGGCATGGTTAAAAAAGAATTCCCTAAAGATTTCTCTGAATATGAGAACAGTAACTTCCTTTTGAGCACCCATGTCCAAGGGAGTTTTGAATTTCAAACCCTGCCCTCGCATCAGCTCCCTCCTCAAGTAATTCAAGGTTGCCTCAACTTCTGGGTTCCACAGAGACCATAATCCAGAAACAGGCCTTATATGGGCTGTCCAAGAACTTTGTCCCATGAGGAGATTGTATCCATAGTGTCAGAAAGAGGTGCACTGGGAATTCACCTTCTGGCCATAGGGTGTTTCTGCTTGTTCTTTCTATGCAAAGCAGGAAGTCTGCTTCTTTCTAGAAGCCAGAGAGTGAGATTTCCTGTCGTTTCCATGAAAGGATGGAACAATGACCCCAGCCCCCTGTTTTATATGATCCATCAGGTTCTATTTCCTGTCTTGCGAGTATGTAAGTTCCCTCTACCCAAATCCCCTAGGGTTTCAAGGCCCAGACCCTGACTTTTTAGGACAAGTCTCAGTACCGAATGGGCTTATAATTCAACCCCCCCCCCCACACACACATACTCTAGAATGTCTCCCATTACTTCCTATTCCTTTTTACCATGCTGTATAGAATCCTCCTAGCCTTTGTCATCTTCCTAGGATTCCATATCAAAATCTGAGGATGTTAAAAATCATTGCATTTATTCCTAAATCTCACTCTTTAAAAGCTTATCATTTGCTGCAAACTTTACTGGTAGATTTATGAGACAGTTTTATAAGATGCATTGATCAATGTTATTAGTAAGGAGTCTAGAGTTTGTTTGAATTTAACTGGGAAATAAAGAATTAATAATGATCTATTCATTTGTAAAATGCTTTAGGTTATATTACAAATAGATCTGTTTAGATTTTACTCCCTGTTGACTAAAAAACACCTTGATTCAAAAAATACATAGGTAGGGTTTTTTTTTAAACCTCTTAAAAAAAGAACAAAGTTCAAGCCCTTAACCACAAACTAAGATTGTAAATGCAAAGCTATTATAATTAGGAGAGTGTAGAATTAGCGAAAGGTTAAAAAAGTAGGCCAATAGACTTAATAGAGTTAAGAAATAGATCCATTCATATATGGTCTTGTCATTTACAACAGCCAACCTGCAGTGAAGGAAGGAGGATAATATTTCAAGTTTATCATCCTAGGCCAATCGTATACTTACAAAAATCAATTTCAGGTGCATTGTCAATTTAAATGTAAAAAATAAAATAATAGCTTTTATAAGACTATGTAAGGATATATTTTTCTGTAGTAGCAGCAGCAAATATTTCATAATTAGTAAACAAAAATTGTTAGAACCAAAGGGGGGCAAATAATAAATTGGGCTACATTAAAATCAGACTTTTTTCTGTTATGAAAGATCTACTCTTAGAAAGAAAACATTCAACTACTTAGTGGCAAAACATATAAATACATACATATCTTATAATTTGATTTTTTTAGGAAAGGAGAGAAATAGAAAATGGAGGGAAAAGTGAACAGACACTTCACAAGAGGAAAAAAAACTCATTAGGCAAAATCACACATATAAAAAATGTTTAACTTGTCTAGTCTTTAGGGCAAGGCAAGTTAAAGTTTTCACAAGACACTGCTATAAAATCAACAAAAATAGCTGAAAACAAAGGATATGGAGCAAAGGGAAGCATCATGCATTGCTGGTGAATATGAATTTGTGAAGATACTTTGGGAAACTATTTGGCAATATCTACTAAAATTAATCATATGCATACCTATGATCCAGCAATTCCAATCCTTGACAGCCAACAGAATTGAGTATAAGTATAGCCACCCAACACAGAAACTCTGTACATAGCAGCAAGGTCAAACCAGTCAAAAACTGGACACAGCCCAAAAGCTGTCCAGCAGAAGAATAGATAATAACTTGTTGTAAAGTATTCATAATTTGGAATACTCTACCACAATAAAAAATATGAATTTTTATGGTGCCAATATTTTGTATAAGAAAGAGCTCACATGAAAAAAGTGATAACGCAAAGCAAAAGAAAGTAGAAACAAAACAGTTCAATTTCAGGTATATAAAACATGATAAATTCATAAACAGGTAAATCTGTGGTGTTGGAAGTCAGTGTAGAGTTTACTTTTGGCGGAACAGTGCCCTATAAGGGCTCCTGAGCTGCAAGGAATGTTCTATTTTCTGATCTGCATCCCAGTTATGTAGGTGAATCTATTTGGGGAAAATTCATTGATTTATGGTCTGTATACCTTTTGATACATATGGTAATTTATAAATTTTACTTGAAATAGTCTAATTTAATAATTATTTGAATTAATGACGGACACAAAACCACCCACCCAAGCAGTTCTGAGAAGATTTAAAAAGGCATATAGAAAACACATATACATACACAGAATTATATCATATTTAACTACTAAAAACAAAAGTAAATTTAAAAAAAAATTCTGAGGCCACCTTGAGTAAAAACACACATTATCTATAGAGGAAAAAAAAAGATTGTAGCAGATGTCTCATTAGAAACAATGCTTGCTGCAAGACGATGAAGCAATATGTTTAAAGGGCTGAAGGAAGAAAACTGTTAAGCCAGAATTCTGTACCTTTCAAATATGAAGGAAACATAAGGGTTTTCCAGGCAAATAAAAACTGGAAACTTGTCAGCACCTCTGTTCACAAGAAATGTTAGAGAAAATTCTTCAAGCAGAAGTAAATGCTACATGAGCTCTTTTGCTTTCATATCCTTATACTTTCCAGATCTTTCCTGACAGTCCTGTTAATCTATGACTTCAAATAATGAGTTTTCCTTAACTGAATAAATTATTTTAAATTTTATCTAATCAGCAATAATGCTTTGCATAAGGCACAGAATTTCCGTAATACAGTAAAACAGTAATTTACCTTATTGGACTATTCATTAATTACTTTTTTGACAGTAAATATTTTTTGAGTATTTGTTACATAAGGCACGGTCCTCAATGATTCATTTCTTCATGCATTTAGAATGTATTTATTCATGTATTTAGTGATGAAGTACTGCATGCCAATAATATTCCAGATTGTTTACTAGCCAAACTGTGAGATATATATTACTAATATGGCATTCTTTTGCCCACATGGATCAGTTGATTCTGGTTATGGGGGGGAGAGAGAGAGAGAGAGAGAGAGAAAACCGAACAGCTTAATATTTCAAATTATCCTATCCAAGAGTATAACCACCAAGCCATTTTCACTCAAACTACTAATAAATTACATTAATGCATGAATAGCCACTAAATTGTATTCCATAGTTTTGGGGGGTTTTGTTTTGTTTTTGTTCCAGTTGGTATATAAGTGTACTTGTATGTTTATGTGTGCTGAAGTTAAGGTCTGCTCTCCTTTTAGACTAGCCCTTCTAGGTTTTTCTTTTTCTTTCTTTCTTTCTTTTTTTTTTTTCCTTATTTATTTATTTATTTGAGAGAGAGAGAGAGAATCAGAGAGCATGGGGGGGGGGGTCAAAAGAGGAAGCAGATTCCCTGCTGAGCAGGGTGCCCAATGCAGGACTGGATGACGGAACTCCAGGATCATGACCTGAGCCAAAGGCAGTTGCTTAACCAACTGAGCCACCCAGGAACCCAAAGCCCTTCTAGGTTTTACCATCCACTCACTTAGGGAGTACGGCTTGGCAGATTTCTTCATATTGTTGCTCCAACAGAGGCAGTACTGGGTCAAGTACAGACCCCTGAAAACCTGGGCAGAAACTGTCTTCTAGTCCAGAGATTAGCAAATCTGACAGATTAGCAAATCTGTCAAAGGACAGATGCAGATTATAAATATTTTAGTCTTTGTGGGTGACATAAGATCTCTAGCTCATTTTCTTTAATGCATTTTTCTTACAACTCTTTAAAATGTAAAAGCTGTTCTCAGTTCATGGACTGTACAAAAACAGGCTGTAGCCTGAATTTGGTCTTAGCTGTAGTTTGGCAATCCCTGCTCTAGCCGATGAGGTTCATCAGTGTGTTTGCCACAGCATCTGTTTGAGATATTTCAATCGTCTGTTCTCCAAACTTTAAAATCATGGCATCCACTTAAAGGATCTTAGGGTCTTATCAATACCATAGTATACTTACAAGGCTATGTTATAACACAAATAAATTAAGCTAAGGGTAAGTATCAGTTTATTAAATTTAGTAAGAAGGCTTAAAAAGTTTGGTTAATGGCATGTCTGGGTGGCTCAGTCACTAAGCGTCTGCCTTCAGCTCAGGTCATGATCCCGGGGTCCTGGGATGGAGCCCCATATCGGGTTCCCTGCTCGGCAGGAAGCCTGCTTCTCCCTCTCCCACTCCCCCTACTTGTGTTCCCTCTCTCGCTGTATCTCTGTCAAACAAATAAATAAAATCTTTAAACAAAGGAAATTTGGTTAAGAACAATTATATATATAATGAATGCATGTTGATTTTTTGTAACTTTGGTGTCCATATCTAAGTTCTTAAATGCCACTTGATGTAATAATTGCAGAATTTTCTAAGAGTTGATTACATGCTGTATATTCTAAAATCAGCCCTTTCACGTCTTTAAAAATGTAGTCAGACCTTGAGTCTTGGCATGCAATTCCATGACTATATCCAATATTCTTCAGTACTTGTAATAATATGCTGGGGTCTGAGTCTTCACCATTTTTTTTAAAGTTTTTTTGTTTGTTTGTTTGGTTTTTTTAAATTTATTTGAGGGAGAGAGAGGGAGCACAAGCAGGGTGAAGGGCAGAGGGAGAAGTAGACAGTACCCTGGGATCATGACCTGAGCTGTTGGCAGATCCTTAACTGACTGAGCAACCCAGATAACCCATGAGTCTTCAGTTTTTAAAGGCATTTGGTTTTCTTACTTTCATTTTGAGTATCTTTGACTTCAATTTCTTCTTAACTTAAAAAAAGAAAAATTCTTTACAAGCTAAATTTTTTTTAATTGAGTAGACAGAAGAAGAAAATGTTCTATATTTCTCTCAACTATTCAGATGATTCCTTAGCTGAAAATAAAATTTAGAAACTTTTTTTGATTGCATGAAGTTTTATATGATCTACAGTTTATTCTGGGTTGTAGGCTTTTCCAGCTGGTTTTTTGTTTTGTTTTGTTTTGTTTTTTTTTAGTAGAATTATGCCTTTGTTTATAGTATTTCAACAGACTGTTTTGTAGGAAAAGACAAGAAACAATACTAGAATAAGGGGTTTTTGTTGTTGTTGTTGTTGTTGTCTTTGTTGTTGTTTTTTAAGGTTTTATTTATTTTAGAGAGAGAGCATGAGCAGGGAGTAGCAGAGGGAGAGGGACAAGCCCTCTCTGCGATAAGCGCGAAACCTGACACGGGGCTCCATCCCACGACCCTGAGATCAGGACCTGAACAGAAACCAAGAGTTGGCTGCTTTAACTGACTGTGTCACCCAGGCACCCCAGAATAAAGGGGTTTTGAATGACAAAAGGTCAGCTAGATTTACAACCTGGATAATCTTTCTTTCTTTTTTTCCCCCTGTGCCACAATTTAAAATGATCTACAAAATCCCTCCCGTCAAAGTGAGAGTGGATAGTCACAGAGGTTTTTGCAAAGCACCTTGATGAGGGGAGTTTGCATCTAAAGCTATTGTTCCTGACTTCCAGCATTTGGATGGATTTTTGCTAAGGCAATTAAGAAGAGAAAAAGTGACAGTCATAGAAATACAGTTGATAAAATCTATGTACCTGAGGCAGGAAGTCACTATTTTAATAAAGGAACAACGTAGAGCTACTGCTGAAAGGGAAATCCAAAGTCTCTGCAATATGAGGAAGCAGCCTTAGTGGGGTGGGAGGGATATGGGGCAACGTGGAAAATAAGTTGGAAAGTGCGGATGAAAAAAAAAGTCGGGTGAACACAATAAAAGAAGTTATCTGATCCTCCTGGCTGAGGATCAGTTAACCCTGTGCAGGGTGTTTGCTGGTGGGAGCAAGGGTTAATAATTCCACCAGCATTTAATAGGGCTTATAAGTTAGTACCAAATACAGTCATTGTATGATTGCATATTAGTTATCTGAACCATGAGAAAGCTCAATATATCATTGATCCGTGGTAGTAATATTTTCTAAAGTCACCAGGAACACTAATTAGCTAGTACCGAACGATTGCTCTTAGGGGAGATAACAGTTAGATTTCTGCCAGCCTACTGTCAAATGAACAATACATAACTTTATTTTAGGTGTATTTCTGTTTAAAGACAACTTAATATATATTGATTCATTAGCCCTGAACCTCACAGCCACCAGCACTATAAGTCATGCTGAACAAAGCTTACCTAACACACCTCTTCTTCCTCGCTGCAAAGCATATCACAGCCTTCTAGAGCTAAAGAACAATAAATGGTACTTTGGCACTGTTTGGGGGTCATCTTAATAGCAAAATCAACAAAAACCAAAAAACGCAAAAAAAAAAAAAAAAGGGGCACTGAATGAACTGCAAAAAGGATTCTTGGATTGTTGTAGTGTAAGAGCTGAAACCAGAAGACTGTCACTTTGTTCAACTTCAACTGAGAACGTGAGCCTGGGGGGACTCCGTCTTTCACCTCTCTGTGTGTGCCCTTGTCAGCAAATGACCATTTCAGTGTCACACATATTGATTTGGGGGTTACAAATACATTTTAGCCCCTATGCAAATTCTCAGATATAAAATCCTCAAATAATGAAGATCATGCGTTCTCTTGTGTGGGTTTCATTTTCTTGATGAATTTGCTGTCTTTGGCATGCTATCATGTTATTAGGAAAAGGGATCTGAATAGGGTAGATAGAAGTCAGGATGCACATTCCCATATGGAAATCAAGTGGAACACAGGGCTTTTTGGCTATGTTGGAACTTACATAGTCCCAGTGATGCCTTCCCTAGAAAGCAGACTTCTTTAGAATCTGATCTGTCTTCATCACACTTATGATGTGTTCAACACACTTGTGTTGTGAAGCTTAGAACAGTATTTGGTACAATGAAGCCTCCAAAAGAGAGTTGTTGAAAACATGTATCTTATATATAAATATAACCTGCTTGGTCCCATTTGAGTTTTCATTGCCCAAATTTTATTTTTAAGCTCCTCCCATAATGTTCCAGTGTTTCTCTTTTTAAAATCTTTGGCATAGGGCGCCTGGGTGGTTCGGTCGGTTAAGCGACTGCCTTTGGCTCAGGTCATGATCCTGGAGTCCCAGGATTGAGTTCTGCATCAGGCTCCCTGCTCAGCAGGGAGTCTGCTTCTCCTTCTGACCTTCTCCCCTCTCACGCTCTCTTACCCTCTCTCTCTCAAGTAAGTAAATAAAATCTTTTAAAAAAAAAATCGTTGGCATTAAAATAATCCTATCTTGACTAAAGACTTACAGTTTTATTTTCCTAAACGGTACTCGGTTCCTCACCTTTGACCCTAATAGTTTCTAACATGTATTAGTCACCTTCATCTAAGCTTTCAGTAACTTGCAGTTCTTGTCCCATTGAGTATTAGGTGAAGTTTAGTAGTTCACATTGCTTTTACAAGTTGCTAAAGGAAAACCAAGCTGCCAAAACAATTAAATGATTTCTAAAACACCCAGTTGATACGCAAAACACCCATGCATATCTTACATGAAGAAAACAGTTATTTGGGGTATTCAGGAGACTGAGTCTCTTCTTGTCCAAGGGACCACCTGAAAATGTACTGGGCATGTGTTATCTATATCCCGCATCGAACCGGGAGATGATAAATACGCATTGCAAAGATTACATTTGTTTCTTTGTCCTTTTGTACCTTTTTAAACTGCTCTTCAACATCTGTTTTCTTGTTTACTACCCAGAAATGTTTTCACATAGATTGCTGTGCACTCTATGAAAAGGCAGGGGCAGCATATTACATGCTGTGTACATTTCCTCCAGCCTCCCTGTTTTCACTCTCTCCATCTACAGCCTTGACTATTTCAGTCTCTACTCCCACGATAGCCTAGTTGTTGGAATCTGTGTCTCATTCTAATGAGTTATAACTGACTCTGAGAACACAGCTATACTTAGTAAAAGGACGAAATGAAGTTGCTAATTTCTTACATTTTAAGCCTGACAGTTAGGCACACTCAATCTTTTTGTTGAAAGTAACAAAAACCTGCTCAAAAATCACTTAAGCAAAAAGTGTAGTTTTACGGTTAGAATAAAGGGGTAACTTTTCATTTAAGATGCAGAATAAGCACATATGTTTATTATTTCTACCTCCTGAGAACTCAATATAAACTATAATAAAGGAAGTTAAGAGAAACAATGCTGTAATAAAGAAGAGAGCAGAAGATGAGCTATTAGTAGAACCCATTTAAAGAGAACATTGATAAGGGTAAATATTATATTCCTTCTTCAAAAATGGTGAAAACCTAATTGGTTCTTACAGGGTTGCCCCCCTAGCGTGTACAAGTTCCCCTCAGGGTACGCAGGGTCCTAGGAAACTATTCATGCAAGACTGCTGTCTAAATAAACATCAGTCACCCCAAATCAGCACAACAGCACTATTTTGGGAGCCTAGTATCTCTTGATCCTATCAAAAAAGTACACCCCAGTCAGTGGAAGTGATCGACTATCAGGCTGTCTTCCTAGAACTGGAGTCTGGCCACAGCCCCTAGGAGGACCCATGGAAGGGACTTTCAGAGCTCCTTGAGGCATCTTCTTGACTCAGTTTTTGGGGTAGAGGGTCAAAGGCTGTCATGAGAGGGAGAATCTAGTATTGGGGCTCACATGGATACTTGCTTGGATGACACGCTGGCAGGGATGGCACTGTCAGCTGTGGCTGCCCCTTGGCAGTAGACAACAGTGAAAAATGTTAGGGGAAACAATCCAAAGTAGAGAATGCCAAGTGCCCGGAGCCCAAGGCAATCAAAGGGCAGTAGTTGGTTCTCAAAAGAATCAAATTCTGCTCATTATTTCATACAACGAAACACTGAGTATGGATAAGGCTGCCATTAGCCCATATGGCACAGTTTTGCAAACTGGGGAAAACACTTCTTTCTTTCTTTTAGTTTTATTTGTCAGAAACTTGCAATAAAAGACTTTGTGAGAACATGATACATTCTGCAGTAACAAGTATGGAAATTGAGCTCTTTCTCTCATATCATTTAACTTTATTATCCCTGAAGATAAGACTCTTTGAAGGTTTTGTGATAATGGATCACATGTGCTTACAGTAGGGCATGGCACGTAGCTGCCAAGCATTCTGTTGAATAAGGAACACTAGCGCTCTACTTCAATTGAGTCTGCAGCAACAGTACACACGATATGACCAGCATCGGTGGGTCCTCTGCAAGGAAAATGCTTGGTTTGATCCAGTTGAGACATGTTAAATTATGTGCTAAACAAGGTCTTTGAAGTTGTTCTTCTAAACTACATTCTACCCAGAACCTCATTTATTAGAGTTAGTTACATTCAAAAGCCTAGGCAATTATTCAAGTATAACAAAAGTATGATTGGTCACAACTCAAGGATATACTGTTTGTAACAGAGGGATGTACTACTGAGCTGGATGAGTACTTTTTGTGGCTTTAGGAAGTAATGCCATAATTATCATGATTTTTTAAAAAAGCATAACTGTAGCCAGTTGATCTTTGCATTGAATTTAGAATATGAAAAATATTAAGTCTTGGTAGGAGTATCACTTGGCTCACTTCTTGAAAAGAGCACTAAATACCAGGTACATCAAGAAACTTATTTTTCCATATAAGTCAGTCTGATCATAATTGTTTAATGTCTGAGCTTAACATTCTATATAGGTTTATAGATTTGTTCACAAGGCACTTTCGAACATGATTTTAAAAATAACCTATTCAACTCCGTAGAACAATAGAAAGATGTATTAGTAATATCAAGGATTACTATCATCATTTTTATGTGTATTTTACAATTCCTGTTTAAGAAAAGTTACAAAGGAAGGCTTTTCTGCTATTTCTTTTTTTTTTTTTAAGACTTTTTAAAAAAAGGATTTATTTATTTGACACAGAGATAACATAAGTAGGCAGAGCAGCAGGCAGAGGGAGAGGGAGGAGCAGGCTCTCCACTGAGCAGGGAGCCTGATGTGGTACTGGATCCCAGGTCACTGGGATCATAACCTAAGCTGAAGGCAGATGCTTAACAGACTGAGCCATCCAGGTGCTCCTTTTCTGCTATTTCTAATAAGAGAAATTATGCATGAGTTTTCTGTGTAAATTACAAAAAATAATGTGGCTTGTATTCCTAGGCATAATTAGAAATACACATAATCTATAAACTATTACAATTTTGCTATCTAGGAATTTACCATTTGCAAATGTGACTCACCAAGCAAAATAATAGAGTGGTCAGCCTGTAGAACTACTGTGTGCAGGAACTGTGGGGAGAAATACAAATGTAAATATACAGAAGATGATTGTCTTTTCCTTCAAGCTAATCACAATCTATATTGTGCTATTCTTAAGGTCTTTAATCTCAGGTATGCAATTCATCTCTGACATCTTTTTTTTTTTTTTTTTTAAGAGGAAAGATTTTATTTATTTATTTGACAGACAGAGATCACAAGGCGGCAGAGAGAGAGGGGGAAGCAGGCTCCCCGCTGAGCAGAGAGCCCGATGCGGGGCTCAATCCCAGTACCCTGAGATCATGACCCGAGCCGAAGGCAGAGGCTTTAACCCACTGAGCCACCCAGGCACCCCATCTCTGACATCTTTACACTTTTTGTCATCCTTTTACCCTTTCAGAAGAAAGTGAGTTATGTATTGTGTTGAATAATATATAATAGTGTTATATATTTAATATATAATAAAGTGAATTATGAATTATGTAAGTCACCAAAACATCCATGTAAATTACTATATGTCAATGGGTTCTTTTTGCCAAGCTACATTTTTTCATTTAATTTACCTAGTTTCAGAGAGTTGAAGTACTTACTAAAAACCGTCATGTTTGTTACAGAGCAGCCATGAATCTGAGACATCCTAGGTCCCTGCACTCTTTCTCCAAAAGTCATCTTATTTGCCGAACTTCAAGTACAGAAGATTCAGAAATTTCTCACAAAAAAGTGGGGGGGAGCACAAACTAATACTAGCAAAATAGTCATAACGTAAATGTATGCTTCATTAGGATTACAGAAAAAATAAGAACAATAGGTCTACACATATAACATAATGTATTTTACCAGTGTTATGATAAATGCTTGTTGTTAGTAGAGAGTAAAAGTAGTGTCCTCTTTATATATCTTAGAGAGATATTGTCCTGGTAGAAATCATATTACTGTTAATTAGCTCTAGAAAACGATGTGCCCTTCACAGCGTTAACTAATCAACTTAGTTATAAAAATGAGTCATTACAGCTGTTAGGCTAATGGGCCTTTAAATCCACCAAGAGGTCACTGTTGTATGATATTCTTTCAGATGTGACCCCTGGTGCACGGGGATCAAAGTATTACGTGTGTGAGGAGTCTTTCACTTTTAGCTCCATGAATTCCGAATGATAGGATGGGTCAGAATCCAAGTCAGTCTTAACTAAAAAAGTTCTCTGTGGTCAACATTATGTGTCAGTGATATGATCAATGAGTGGGTCATGTTAATTATATAAGGTCCGATCATAAAACATGACCCAGGGAGGGAAAGAAGCAGGTGCCGTGTACACCAGGAAAAATACACTGCCATAAAACAAAATTTAGTCAAACTCAGAGATGCCATGCTAAATGCAGGAACACAAATACTGGGGAAAAGATATAATTATCCTTACTTCTTTTAAAAATTTTCTGTTATGAACCAGAAAAAAAAAAAAACTGGAAATGTCTACAGGTCACTGGCATTCTCATTATTAAATATAATCAAACACCGTGCAAGCGTAGCCTAAATCTCTAACAGTGAAAATATGACAGTGACCCTTAAAAGAGCAAGACAGAGAAGGGCCACCACTTGTTATTCTAGAATTAAATGAGCAAATGAAGGTCAATATTGAAAATGAGATGGGGGCATAATAACTTATTAAATATTACGTAAACAAAAAAGAAATCTCAGTCCTCAAATAATAAATGAATGTTTCCAAAGAACAGAAATTATATGAATGGATGGCTATTAATTATAGATTCAGAATCAGAGAGAATGATAGTCAATCAGTTATGATCCTTCATGCTTCACACAGTAGTTACAGCTAAGCAATATCACCTAACATAGAGAACATTCTTTGAAAGAATATACTCATTTTAAAGAAACTACATTGATAAACGTATATACAAATTTATTTTCCTTTTACTTTCAACTCCAAATTGTTATTTTCTACTTAAAGTCTTTCATAATTTTAAGTAGACTTCATAATCACATCAACTTTATAAATCTAAAATATAAAATATTTTCAGAAGAGCATGTCCCAGACCCTAAATAACTATCCCATGATAACTTTTAACATAAGAAATATATATATTTCTGTAGAGGAAATGAAGATGAAACTGCTTATTTTCACATACACCTGAATGTGGGGACACTGATGAATTGGCAATGAGCTCAGAGAAATAATAGTTGAATTGACTTTGAAGGACACAGGGTGTTTTATATGAACATTCAAGAAAAAGAAACAGCAAGAGCAAAAAGGTATTCACTAGACAGAAAACAGTAACACTGCAAAATCATCGAGCTTGGGGATTCAAACACTGTCGCTCACTTCTGTTGGTTTTCTAATTCTATCTGTATATTGTCAATTCACCTTTCCTGCTGCATCTGCATCAGTCTTGCCCAGGTTACAAACCAATGCTATATAAATTTAATGGGGCACCTGAGTGGCTCAGTTGATTAAGCATCTGTCTTTGGCTCAGCTCATGATCCCAGGATTCTGGGATGGAGCCCCCACTTAAGCTCCCTGCTCAGCGGGGAGTCTGCTTCTCCCTCTCCCTCTGCACCCCACCCCATTTGTGCACAAGCTCTGTCTCAAGTAAATAAATAAAATCTTTAAAAACTAAACAAATAAATTTAGTGACCTCTTTCTGATGCCTAGTTGGAGCCTAGGATTATCATAATTATTTCACTTTTGCTTTATGTTTTACGTGTACAGAAGCAGCCCACATGCCCACTGAGCACTGAGCAGTGACTTTTGCTTCTCACCTCATGTGCCCAGTTGTCATAGAACTTGTCCTCTGTTTTCTTTGCTGCATGAATCCAGTCCCACTCTTAAATATGCCCTCCTGTGCGTCATCATAGGTTCAGGAGCGTTTTCAAGAGACTGTTACTAATAGTTCATTTTGAAATATGTCGTGTTCTGATAATTGGCTCAGCCTCTTTTATTTGTAATTATCACATAATAGACATATTTACTTTTGAAGGAATGTTGTTTTTAAACATCAATCTAATATTTTAAGTGACAAAATGAAAAATAATACTTCAACCACACAAACAATTAATTTTTTTAGTTTATGTCCTTTAAAGAATTTCACCAATGGCCCCTCTATTCAGCTATAATGTGTTCCATAAATGTATTTGACGGAGCTCGCTGCTTATGTGTATGCCATGTCTTCTCTCTGCACAGCACTCACCCTTCAGAATGACTTAAACATCATCTCTCTTGTGAAGTGTCTCCTGACCAATCTGTAATGACCTCACAGTCTTATTAAGGGATGTATTACTCATTAATAGAATTTTTTTTTTTTACACGTGTCTCACTTTTACCAAATTATGAGCTCCTTGAAAGACAGGACTCTGCCATCTTTGTTTCCACGTTCCCATCCTTAATACATATTAGTTGTCCAACATGTATTTTTCAAATAAATATTGAGTGAATTTGAAGCATTACTTTAAGCTCAAAAGTCGATATATGTTTTAAGATAACTATTGGTTTTGTTAAGAATGGGATAGTGTGGGCAAATTCTTAGATGTGTATGACTAGAGAAGAAACGTGAGATAAAAGAGGTAAGAAAAATCAAGGAAAGGAAAGAGAATTTTTATGGAACTTTAACAAAAAACTAGTTCCCCCCAGTACTTTGATTTACTCTAAATAATGGGAAATAATTAGCTAAAATACATTTTTTTTCCCATTTCATTTTGCATTGCTCTGCCCTGCATCATTCTGTAGATTTTCCCTTCAGAGAACAGGGAGAAGAAAACCAATCCTTTTAAAAGCTCATATTGTACAAAGCACTAACTACAGAGCAGTTATTATAATAAATGCAGTATATCTGTATTCCTACTGCACCCAAGTGCATATTTACATTATAATTGAATATGTATTTGTTGTACGCAAATCTGTTTGCTGAGACTACAAGTGAGAGTGCCTGAAAGAATACTTTTCTAATAAGTATTTTGCACTTCAGTCCCTCTCATATCCAAGGATAATACGAAAATCCGTCCGAACATTCAAAAATATGTTGAAGGAACGTAATTTGTCTTTATTCAGTTTAAACTAAGGCATTGTTCAACATCTGGGATTCCTAATTGAGAAATTAAGTTCATTTCTAAAACAGATTCCAACAAGTAATATTTTAAATAATTATTGAATTTTAGTTCACATATCTGAAGTTATGGTTAAACAATTTCTGTGTGCTTTTGCATGCTTTTAATATATTTTCTGTTTATTCTTATCCATAAGCTCCTGGTTAAAACTGACAATCCTTGAATTCACTATTATACTCTTTAAAAAACAATAGATGGACTAGGTGATGTATGGAACTGTTGAATCACTATATAGTACACTTGGAGCTAATAAAACACTGTATGTTAACTTTAGTGAAATTAAAATTTAAAAAATGGATAGAAAATCAATATTACTATATCATAAGAGTTAGGTGAGGAAAAAACATGGCTTTCGTGTTCCACAAATATAAAAGGAATTCAAAGGAAATAAATCGGCCCTGAATAATGGTTTGGTTCTATGCACAGTATTAAAGTATGTTAATATAATTTTACATTTATAGTATTATATCTCATGAATTCAAACACAGTATTTAAAACTAATGACTGGGTAAATGACAAGATGGAAAAACTATGAAGGGACAAATGATTTCATGCAGAGATGAACTGCTCAACCTGGGTCTTAATTAGTTTGAGGTACCTGTGGCCTATTCAGATGGAAATACCTGTCAGTTTGAAGATCAGCTAGACGGGTAACACATGAACTGTGATTACAACTAGGAGAGTGAATCACGCAGACCAGGGTGGTTACTACAGTGTGGGAAGAGAAGGTGAGTGGGCCAAGGATGAAATCAGGTAAAAATGATGTCTAAAAAAACAGTTCTCAAATATTTTCCACACTAATACGTATGAGAAATAACATTTGTACAGGAAACTCATGTCTAGATTTTACTGAAACATTCCAAATGTGTGTGGAGATATGAGATATAATCACAATTAATAATCGGCACACAGCAATGTCAATCCCTGTAGATTATGGTAACTAAATCAGTTTCAGATTATGTGCAGTTCCTGGTTATTGAGTCAAGCTATCCTGCTAACTCTGTTTCCCAAGAAGCATTGAGGAATGCAAATGAATAAGAATGATATTGAAGTGGTAAACTTAAATTCTCTCTAATTTACTTCTTAAGTTGATAAATCTTTTCGCAATATGGAAGGCTATAATGAGGGCTGTAAGCGCTCAAATCCCACTTCAGATACGTTGATAAAATAGAGTGTCTGCATATTTGTCTATATACATATATACATGATTTATATAGTCTATATAATTTATCGATACCAATGACTAACAGTACATTGGCAGAAGTTTAAAGAAGATCTAAAAAAAAAACCAAAAAAACCTTCTGATGCTAGAAGCAAAAAAATACTTTAAAACCAAATGCAAACACTATAGCGTTTTTAGAATAAGAAAGGAGGATTGAGCCAAAGTGGCAGAGTTAAAGCATTTTTTAAATCCAAATTTAATGAAGAAGGGCAATAAAATCATGGTAACTTTGAACCATTTTAGGCCAAAGAAACATGTCAATACTTTAGGCAAATTACTATATGACTCAAACTGAAAACAATTCCAAAGCAAAAGAGGCAAGAGAATAAAAGATGCTGAGTCATACCAGCAGAGAGTTGAGAAGTTTTAGCAAATAACAAAGAACCAACAGTCTGCAACCCATATTGTTTGATTCAGGTAACAGAATACAAATAAAAACTACCTGAGACCTCTGCTTGTGACTATGATAGTGTGGCTTACTGCAGACGACGTTAACTGCTGCAGGTAACTAGAAAAGCCACATCAAATATAACCTCACATGGTTGAAGGCATGAGAGAGCTGCTGAGTAGAGCATGATTCGAGAGGGAAAAATTGTAGAGGAGAAACAAGACTGGTGAATGATAATCTGCAGCTTCTAATGAACTCAGAAAATTTGGTTTCTCCAGCTGCTGGATAAGAAACTAAAGATCTTCACCAAAGGCAAAAGGCCACTTTGAGGTAGGGAGCCAGCAAGCTTGGGGCAGTCTTGTGTGGGTTGACAATAAAATCACTAGATGTTTGAGGAATCAGAAACATACTCCACAGAGTCATAGTTTAGAGAGCTCTGCCAGGGGGTATTAATTCCCTAGGGTTTTGTTGTTGTTGTTGTTGTTTTGTTTTGTTTTGTTTTGTTTTTGCCTGCCACACACTGTGCACTGGCATTCCACAAATCCAACCAAATCTGCCTGTGGGTACAGAGATGCACATACCAGCAGTTAGTAGTTGACTTGAGCACACTGACAGGTTGGGGTAGGCGGGTGGGACCCTGACAGCATCTGCTATGAGAGCTCATACTTATAGTTACATAGGACTTACATCAGCTGGGTGCTGTGTCATTGAATTTTAAAAACATGATATAGTGATAACATAAATGTAAAAGTAAAATCTGAAATTATACAAAACAACCCACAGAACATCTTTATACCATCAACACAGTAAAGGAAATCCAAATCTAGATGTAAAAATTATAAGCTATTGGCAAAATCACTGATAGGTTTGATTATATTAAGGTTGAAAATTTTTCTAAGATAGAGGGCAAGATAAAGATAAACCCCAGACTACAAAAAGATGCCTATAACAAATAACTGTTGTTCAAACTATATACGTAATTCCTACAAATGAGTAATCCCATAGAGACATGTATCAAAGACCATGAATAAGTAGAGTTCTCTATTAAAGTATGTCAGTAGTAGGAATGGACTGAGTCAAAACCTTCACAGAATTCTTTGAATAATGCAAATAAGTTTTACTTATTTGACTGGTCCTCCATGGGGCCTTATCTTGATATATGACAGAGACCATCTCACTGTGTCACCTGCATCTACACACAGTAGGAGAGCAGCATATAGTGCATCTGGATAGGAACAAAATCATTGACCATAACCTGCATTTTCCTGTATCCATCCTTATTTTTGAACTGAGTCCTGTCAAGTCAGAAATTTCTGGAAGAAATGCTGCAAGTCCTTAGATCAGGTATATGTTCATCCTATAATGGGTAGTTTAAAAGGAAACCTAAACTGTCAATATTTGGATGCAAAGATGTTCAACTTTATCAGTAGAGAATGCAAATTCAAATAAGACACCATTTTACACCTACCATTCCAGCAATTTAAAAAATGACAATAATTTTACCAGTTGTGATTACTGAACGCGCACTAGGCATCAAATAATGCTTAATGCTTATTCATGGATTAATTCATTAGATCATCACAAAACTCCATGACTTCGAGATTGTTAAAATGCTCTTACAGATAAGAAAACTGAATTGCAGTTAGGTTCAAATGATTAAGTGTTGGAGCAGGAATTCAAACCTCTTGGAAAACAACCTAGAGCATTTAATTTCTTCCCTAAATTGCCTGACAACAATACCAACAACAGGGAAATGGTTAATCTTTAATCAGCTACTTTCCACACCATTCTAACCATTTTATATTTAGTAGATTATCACAGTAGCTCCATGAGATAGTTATTATACCATTCCCGTTTTAAGATGAAGAAAACAGGAATAGAGAGCTTGAATTCTGCCAATGTCCCATTGTTAATAAGCGTCAGAGCCAAGACTGGGACTTTAGGGCCTATGCCCTTACCCACTACCTACATTGCCAGTGTCAGGGTAGGTAGAGGAGAAGAGCTATTGTAGATACTGCAGGAGGTAGTATAATGCATGTGCTCACAGTGGAAAATGTTTTGGTAATATCCAATAAACTTGAAGGTATGTACATGCTATGACCCAGAAATCCCAAATTAGTACATGCTGACTTTCACAAGGAGACCTACTCAGGATATTTGTTGCAAAACTTTTGACAGTAATCAAAGTTTGAAATGATGTAAGTTACTTTCAGTAAGAAAATGGACAAAAAATGCACATATTCCTATATGGAATGCTTACAATACAGCAGCTAAAAGCAGTAGCCTTATTTACATGTTTCAGCAAGGTTAAATCTTGTTAAAGCAAGGTTAAGTATAAATTAAGTTGCAGAAGGATATTGCTTATTCAAAATTTTAAAGTTAGCAGCATAATATATATCATTTATGGATAGGCAGTAAATAACATGAATAAGAATTATATACTTTGGATTAGTATTTTTATTTTGGTAGGACAAGAAAGAAACAGACACAGCTTACAAACCTTGATTCAATGTGATATTATTATAAGAGGAAAATACTTTAAAGTGATAAATAGATATTGGATCTGGGTAAGGGGTCCATGGCATTTGTTATATTATTCTGTGTGCTTTTCTGTATGTTTGAAATATTTTGTATAAAAAATGATGTTAGGAATTAAAAGTAACATAACTAAAAGTAATACTATATTACTAATAAGCAAATTAGAACTAACTAGAGTATATAATCATGCCAAAATGGCGCTTGAGAACCACTGATTTCAGATAAGAATGAGAAGACTGGGTGTGAAAAAAATCCAGAAAAGCAAAATGAGACGAGATTGGCAGATATAAAAGGAGGGAAAAGAAAGACCATGGAGTTATGGGAAACAAAACAAAAAACAAAACTTCAAGTGAGGAGAAAATGATCCATAATATCAAATGTAGGAAGGAGGTCCAATAAAACTAGAATTTAAAAATATCAATTGAATTTGTTGAATAAGAAATCCATTAACTAGTTTCATTGAAATGGGGCAAAACACTATTACAACAAGAAATCAAGAGGAAGTGAAGAATTTGAGAGGACATGCAATGAACGTATGCTATCCCTAGTATAATAAGAAACATATTTAATCTTTGTCCCTGGTTCCTGCTGTAGAGCTCCAGAAACCCTTGGAATTTCCTGACTGATAAAAAGTATCTTTTGTTATTCCTGTGGGTCCCTGGGCATCATACTTGAGTTCATGCTAATGAGTTGTCTCAGGGTGGGGTCCTTAGATAGTCTCAGGAGGAGGCTGCTCACCAGACACACCAAACACATTGAGATTGGAGGATGTTAATTCTCTGCCCCTCCTCCAACTTTACAGGAGAGAAGGAGGGCTAGAGATTAGGTCATAACAACTCTTAAATAAGATACTTGGAGAACTTCTGGGTTGGTGATATACCCTAACTCCATAGGGACAGAAATTCTTGTATTCAAGACCTTTCCAGACCTCAGCCCTATGTATCTCTTCATCTGGTTGTTCATTTGTATCCTTAATAATAAACCAGTAAATGTGAGCAAAGTGATTCTTGTACTCTCTAAGCCGAGCTAGTAGATTATCAAACCTGAGCAGAGGGTTTGGGGAACCCCCAAGTTATTAGTCAGAAGTATGAGAGGCCCCATGGCGGCTGGTGTGTAAAACTGGGCAGTCTTGTGAGATTGAGCCCTGAACCGGAGGGGTCTATGGTAACTTCAGGTAGTTAGTGTCAGAATTGAGTTGTTGACAGCTGATGGTTAAGAATTAGTTGGTAACAGAAAATACGTCATAGCATCCCACCTAAGAAGTTTTCCTGAGATAAGTGAAGGGAGGTCAATTAGTAACTGAAGGATAAAAGAAAGTGTTGTGTTCTTTTTTTATTTATAAAGAGGCTTGAAAAAAATGTATAGGTTTAGGGAGTATTTATGATATAGTAGGCAGTTAGCTAGATATGAACAGAGAACAAATACCTTCCAACTGACAAAAAGGGTAGAAACCAAGTTCCAAATAGCAACAAAAGATGCAGGGGAGGGGGGACACCAACGCAATCTTCCCTATAACCTCTGCTCTATAGTAACTTATATCTTCATTATAATAAATTCACATTGCAAGTTAGAACCTCCTTGGCCCTCCTAATAGGAGTCTCTTAGGTGACTAGAAGTAACCTCAGTCAGAGACTGCCTATAATTCTTAACCCATGCAAACATAAGAAGAGAAACACCTCTAATCCCAGTGCAGGTGCCCCCTGTGGGTTTGCCACTCTCCCATCTTCAGAGTGTACTTTCTCTTTAACTGCTATTAAAATTGTGCTTAGCTGAGAGTTTGCTTCTGAAAGTTTAAATTCTTTCTTGGCCAAACTCAAGAACTGAGGTCTGTGCAGAGGCAGGGTAGGGACAGTCAGGAAGAAGAAACTGAAGTTAATTCAGAAATAACTTGGCAAAACTAGATCCTTCAGGATGAGGAAAGGAAGAGGAAGTCATCAACTTGGATTGGAAAGATAGAACCCTGACCCCTGACTAGGAACAGAAAGGGATGTGATTACTGTAATTTTTGTTGTTTTAAGAAGAGGAAACAAAATTATTTGATTACATGTCTGATAGCTTAAATTTTCTGAGTAAAGAAAGAAGTGAGATCTCCCTTCCAGAACAGGAAGTCCATAACTGGTTAAGAGTAATGAGGTTTATAGAGACTTTCAGGAAATAAGAGACATAGGATGGGTAAAGAATGATTGAGTGAAGTTTCCCTTTCTTCATGTCTGCCTCTAGCCAACACAACTAAACACAAAAGATCTGAAGGAAAACCAGAAATTTATTTTACAATAGATTATGGCAGGGCTCACATGCTCATAAACACAGAAAGTCTGATGGAGAAATGAGCGGTTGATATGGGTATAGTGGGAACTTGTCTTGCTGACATTAGTCAATAGCTCTCTTTTAGCTCAAAAGAGATTTTAAATCTCCATTTCTACTAAGACAGTCTCCACTACATTGTAGTATATTTTAATTTGAATCTTCTCATTTCACTATGCTGAATTGGTTTTTGTTCCAGTTGATTTTTTTTTTTTATAAAATGTGGGGGGACCCCAGCAGATGGGGTCAGTAGCACTGGCAGTGAAGGAATTCACCCATGGCAGAACAGGAGATGGGCGTTTATTGAATATATACCACAAGGGGGCAGTGGGCGGGACAGGAAAGGAGGGACTGTGCAATAAAGTTGTGGTGAGGGGACACAGTAATAGGGCGGAGTGAGGGAGTATGGGGACATATGGAATTTTCCTTGTTTTGTTAATCTTAGAAACTGTGCCTGGTTTTAATCGGCCAGTTAGGGGCTATGGCTGTTTCTACGTGGGTCACTTAATGAGTCTTTGCATCAGCCTGGTGGTCACTGTGGGCCCTTGTGCTTTGCTCAGGTTTCCATTGCTCAAGCCTATTGCCTCAAAGCACCCTCTATGTAGAATGATGTATAGGTACCAACTGGTATGACATAAACAGGTCAGAGAGTACATTAATATTCAGTCTTTAATTTACAATGTAAGCAATAATACATAAATCTCTTCACAGAGTAAGCACTAATATGTATTTATTAAATGAGCATATCTGTAGTATATAAGAATGTATAAATATTGGGAAATAAACTACTTTGAAGATTTTTCAATCTGTATATATTTTTTCACATAACATAAATTAATTTGAAACTTTAGCTCCAGGAAATATCATCCTGGAGTTACATTTTAAACTCATGTATAAGCATGGTTAACATAATTATATTCATAGCTTGGACTGACTTATGCTTTGAAAAAAAAAAAAAGATTGAGTATAATGTAATTACTCATAAAAATAAATTATGTGCCATATTATGTTTATCATACCTCCAACATAGAAATTCAGTCTATTTTTTTTGCTTTTCCCAGAGTGTAAACTATTTCAGTGTCTTTAAAATTTTTGTCTATTGCTTTATTTTGTTTTGCTACTTAATGACTCCATTGTTTAAAACAGCAGCTAGATTTTAGAATTTATTCATCTTCACTCTGAAGGGGGATGACCTTCAAATAGATTGAATATTGGAATTAAGAACATTTTAATCTTCATTAGCTTTTAATTAGAGCACTCTAAATAATCCTTTTCTCAAACCTGAATTTTCCATAGCAACTATTAGAAGCCTTATACTCAGTACTTGATTATATGCTTAGCTATTAATTTAAATTAAAAAGAAAACACCAGAAAATACATTATTTCTACAAGTGCATATTTGTGAGATATTGCAAATGAATATCATTAACAGCTTTAGTGAATTTTTTAAGTGAATTAAAAGGTTTGTTTCACAAAAGAGAAACTAAAATAGAATTACTCATTCGTAACCTACCAAAGTTCCAAATTAATCAATTTAGAATTGATATTTAATTATATGAACGCAGAGTTAAGTGATGGTTAACATAGTTACTGAGTTTAAATACCTGAGGAATAAAGCTACAGCATGATATATGGATATGATCTGTATACTCAGATCACTGAAGAAGGCACAATTATATTTTCCAGTGTTTTATTTTTATTTTTATTTTTTAAAGATTATTTATTTGTTTGACAGAGAGATAGAAAGAGCACGAGTAGGCAGAGCTGCAGAGTAGGCAGAGGGAGAGGGAGAAGCATACTCTGCTAAGCAGGGAGGCCGATGTGGGGCTCCATCCCAGGACCCTGTGATCATGACCTGAGCCAAAGGCAGACGCTTAATGACTGAGCCACCCAGGCACCTCTATTTTCCAGTGTTTTACTTATGTATCCATATATATTTATATATACCTATATGTGTGTATTTATACATTTTATTTAAAATATTCAGTTCCTACAGTGACCAGATTACTACCCATAATAAACTTGAAAAATTTACTTACAAAAACTTAAGATTTATAAAAAGCATTGACGAGATTAGCATTCGATTACATGGATTATTAAAAAAAAACAAACAAAAAAACAAAACTCTAAGAGATAAAAATGAGAACTCGTCCAAAATCTTACTTTTAAAGTGAAACTCTAATTTTCCCCTCTGGCTCACTATTAAAGTAAAACAAAGGTATGAAATTAAATTAAATTAAAAAAATAAAGCTAAATTAGAGTTGGAGCCACATGTACCTTAGTCTGTCTCAGGTTTTGGTGTTTTCCATCTCCGAGGCTACTGAAGCTGCCTTTCCTTCTGCAAGTCTAAGCATGGCTGCATGACAGATGTGTTCATAAGGCAGCACTGGCGTGCTCTTCACATATCAGAATTAGAGAGAATCCAAAGGAATGCAGACTACTACCCAGAAGGTACTAGATAAGATCAGGGAAAGTTAACATAACTGCAGACAATGGTGTTTGTCTAGGTGACAACAGAAGGGAAGGGTTACACAGAGACCTACCCACCATCAGATCAGGTGTTCCCATAGCAGCACTACGTCTATATGCTTCCCTGAATGGATTCTTTCTCTTTGTCTGGGTCACTCAGGAACAGGAGGGACTTTATATTTATAGGACACTAACCGTCAGGTACACGGTATTTGCTCCACAGATATTAGCAGTTTTGTTTGTCACAATGACTATAATTGGTGGTAGGCATCATCTCTACAGAAAAAGTAGAAATTCAAAGATGGTAAGTGGCTTGTTTTAGTGACTGGGTTTGAATTGAAACCCAACCTTCCTGATTTGAACTGGATTTTTGTGCATTACAATCTTGTTACCCAAATATGCTTTTTCATAAAAATACCAAGAAAGTTTGACAGAAGGCAGGTACCAAAACCCCACTCCAGATCTAATGCATCAGCATCTACAAGGAAAATCAGGAATTTTGAGGAATTCCTAAAGTTGCAAGTCAGGAGAATTATGCACATAACTCTCCTTTCTGCTTCAAATCACCTGAATTGTATAAAGAGCATTTAAAATCTTAAATCAATCTGTAATCATGCTGGAGAAGAAAAACAAACAAACAAAGAAGTTATAGTGGACCTAAACTGTGAAAAGTCCTTGAAAGAGAGAATGGAAAATGGATAAGAGGGAAGAAGAAAAACAATATGGAAACAGAAACCACAAACCTAACACTACTGTAATACACCACTGACTGATATTTAAGGAAACTATAGCTACTGATGATAATTGAGAAAATGTTCATAGAAGAGCCTTGCCATACCAGAGGCCTTAAAAATGCTAAATTAAAGGAAAGATGGTGTTGTACAGATAACTGCTTTTACAGGTTTTTTGCGTTCTACATACAGAGGAAAGCTTTGGTCAAAAAGTAAATTTTACACAAGAGCTTCTGTAGTCAAGCAATTAAGTTTCCCAAGATAGTCACTGGTACTTTCTGAGCTACTGAATATAAAATTTTTCCTAGAAGCATCATTCCATGTTAAATGCCACAGGAACTATATCTATGGTAGGGACTTTTAAGATGTGGGACCCAGCACAGGAGTCCCTTTTACTCAGGTATAATATAATTACTGCTCCAGATCATCATGGGGGAATGAAGAAAGTTGAGTCCTTGGGTCGAGAGGGACTCTGAAGCATGAAAGAAGATAGCTAAAATAAACCCACACATAAATATATCACAGAAAAAAAAATCACATAACAGTAACAAAAAGAAAATCACATAAACATCAAAGGTAAAAAAAAAAAACAACTGTGTTACCTTAAAGGGAATAATAATCAAAAAGCTACCAGTCAAACAACACATGAGCAAGTCCAACCAAAGACCCTATCTTTGTGGTTCCCTGGAGATTTTCCCTAGTGGGAATAAGTGACATGCAATTATTTCCAGAGATGCAAAAATAAGCACACATTTCACCAACTGAAATAAAAAAGCAGTTCCTTACGATGATAAAGGGTATTTGCCAAAACTAACTACAAGGACTGTACTCAGAGGTGACAGTTTGAAATCTATCTTTGAAATTCAGAAATGAGATACAATATCTAATACTTCTGCCTCTATTCCAGATGGTCTGAGCCAGTACTACAAAAATATTAAAAAATTAACAAAATAAAATATATGAGGTTAAGAAAGAGAAAATTTCAATATTAGTATTGTCAGACAACATTTCTTCTATGTCTTTACATGGAAAAGCCCAAGAAATGTATAAACTATTACAACTAGTGGGAGAATCAATAAAGATAAATAAAGAAGCAACAGATACTACACAAAATAGTGGAAACATATTACAAACAACTGTAT
Organism: Martes martes; assembly: GCF_963455335.1. NCBI lineage: Eukaryota > Metazoa > Chordata > Mammalia > Carnivora > Mustelidae > Martes > Martes martes. The sequence goes on along the minus strand of NC_137888.1, from coordinate 70,343,159 downwards.
ACCAATATATTTAAATACCTGCCTGAAATGTATAATGCCTTAGAAATATACATCTAAAATCAGTGCAAAAGAAATAAAGGAATTGGGTAGACCAGTAGCTTTTAAATCAACTGAAATAACCAAGAAACTTTTTTTTTTTTCAAGAAATAAATCTCTAGACTCAGATGCTTTTATAGGTAAATTCTATCAAATTTCACTTGAAAAGTTAAATCTTTTTGCCTTAAGATATCCACTGGAAAGAGATTCACATAATTTTTTTCAACTCATGTAAATGGAATGGTCCTTTATTCACAGTTCAGATTCATGAATTAGATGTTAAAAGGGAGGGAGAGTTCAGGGATTTCTAGAGATTTTCAGCTTGAAGCTAAATATTAGTATCCTATTATCTGCCTTACATTTCACTGCAGACAACCTCTTTTCTGTGAGCCATCATAGGGACTCACATCTATATGCTACTAATGTACATATAACTCAGGCCTCCTTTCTGAAATTTCTCTCATACATCAAATCACCAATGTGAGTTTCCTCCAGATTACTTACCAGGCTTCTCAAGCAAAGTAGGTCCACAATCAAACTCTTAATCATTCTCTAAAGAAGATTAGAGAGAAGAGATCTCCAAGAAAGAGGGCCATCAGTGGCTCAAAAGAGAAACCTGGGATCACCTTGATCCCTCCATCTCCACCTCATGGGACACGGCCATCATGCAGTCGTATCACTTCTATTACAAAGATCACTGTCAACTTTCTCCACCTTGATATTCTACTTTGAAGTACTAAAGAGTCTCCTGATTTGTTTGCCAATTTTCACTACTGCTATATCCTATTCCATTTGCCATGTAGCAACCAGGAAGATTTTTTTTTTTTTTAATACAGCAGAAATCTTATCACATCATTCCCCTGATGAAAAAGCTTCAGTAATTTCCCATGGACTTGAAATAATATCCAAAATCTTTAGCATGTCCTTAAAAACTTAAGTTCTTTAATTCCCTTTGCAAATATTTGGATCTACCATAGTACACTTTTGTGTTAGCATTAGGTTTTGAGTTGTGTTAGGTTTTGAGTGTACCTCTTTCCTCCTTCATCATACTCCAGCATACTAGTATTCTTCCGGTTTTTGAAAGTATGAAGCTATTTCTCATTTAGGGCCTTTGCACCTGAACAGTACATGTTTCTCTTCTTCATGTGAGTAACTTCTCTTCACCTTTCTGACAGCAATGTAAATTATGATTTTTCTGTGAGGTCATTCTAACTTCTTGAAACAGAGACCACCAAATTATACCCATTATATCACTGTTCTGGTTTCTGTAGTTTTGTTTTGTTTTGTTTTTTACAGCAATCATTACAGATTGAAGATATATAATTATTTGTTATCTTACTTGTTAAAAGTCATCTTCTCTCATAAGTTTTTAATCTATATCATTGGATCTTAAGTACATAGCATGACAAGTAGTCAATAAATATTTTTTGTAGTAATGGACAAGTGATATAAATTAAAATTTATGTTAAAAAATTCCCAATTTTTCAGAAGTCTATACATTGAATGCTAAGTAAAATGAGAACCAATTAAGAAAAACAAAACCAAAAAACTTAGCAATGTAACCATATATGAGAACATTTAAGCTACCTAAAAATTATGTCAGTTTAATATGTAAAATTGTCATTTGTTTTTACTTTAGCTTTAAAAATGAAGTAAAGTAAGGGGCACCTGGGTGGCTCAGTCAGTTGTGTCTGACTCTTGGTTTCCACTTTACTCATGATCTCAGGATTGTGAGATCAAGCCCCATGTTGGGCTCTGCACTGGGTGTGAAGCCTGCTTGAGATTCTCTCTCTCTCTCTCCCTCTGCCCTTTCCCTGTACTCAGATGCTTGCATTCTCTCTCTCTCTCTCAAAAAAAAAAAGAGCAAAGAACAAAAAAACAAGTAAACTAATTATTTAATTATTAATAATAAAATAATTTAATTATTAATAATAAAATTATTAAATTTTACTTTTGCTACATTTTAAAGTCAAATTAATCATTCAACCTGAGAAAGAACTTCATAGCCATCATATATAAGTCCCCGTAGATAGCATAAAATATTTAAGCATTCAAATTAAATTGATATTTAAAAGCCATCAAAACTTAATTGCCATTTGACAATGCTCAAGTACATTCTTTGAAATATGGAAATGAAGCTTTAACATAATGAAGATTAGTCAGGAGCCCTCATGTGAGAAATAAATATGAGCTGTTTAAGATGTTTAATCACAATATTTTTGGATATTTTAAATCAGTACTCTATAAAAATAAATCACTCAGTATTTTAGAATATTTTAAAGGAAAAACTCAAAACTACTAGAAATCATCAAGTCTTTAAAAAAAGATCCCTTAAAAGTACATGATTTATATTTTTCATGGCTAGATTAGTTTATTTTCAGTTTTTCTTTCCCCCTTAAGCATGGTTCAGAAAAAACAGGGTCTTCCAAGTCCTTGATACAATTTCAAAGGAAATTCAATGCAATTTTCCTTATGCTAAAGATAAGTTAGTTATTAAGGTGGCAAAGTCTGTTATCAGTCAGTCTGCAGCAGTATAGAAGATCAGAGATTGGCACCAGGAGCGCTCAGAATTAAAAAGCTTGATTTTTTTCTTTTTTTAAAAATTTATTTATTTTAATAAACATATAATGTATTTTTATCCCCAGGGGTACAGGTCTGTGAATCACCAGGTTTACACATAAAAAGCTTGATTTACCTATACAAAAAGGTGACACTCTGATATATATGGAAAGAAAATATATCTTCTACTACTTCTGTGTAAATCTGATATATATATATACACACACATACACATACACTATATATACACATATATTATATGTACATGTATATATATTTTATGTATATATATATCTGGAGAGGCATGGGCTAAAAATTACATATAAATATACACATACATATTTGTTATATATCATACATATGCATGTGCATTTGATTCACTATAAAATATGGTCCTATATATCAAATATATGAAATAAATGAAAAACCGTAGACTGCATATTTCCACATGAAAAAACCACCTATTAGAAACAAATGAGTCCATTACTTTTCTTTGTTTTTTCACAAAGATAAGAGAAACTTCCTAGGAATTTATTATGAAGTCAGCCACACCATTCCACCCTCTAAATAATCTTGGCTAATCTCTTACTAGAGGTATGACCTACATTTTTCACTGTCTTCTTTATATCTGTACATGGAGTTTGACATTTTCAAATATAAAAATAATAAAATCTTCTAAAAATATAGAAATTTTATTTAAAAAATCAAAATAGGGGTGCCTGGGTGGCTCAGTTGGTTAAGCAACTGCCTTCGGCTCAGGTCATGATCCTAGAGGCCCAGTACTGAGTCCTGCACAGAGCTCCCTGCTCAGCGGGGAGTCTGCTCCTCCTTCTGACCTCCACCCTCTCAGGCTCTTTCTCTCTTATTCTCTCTCTCTAAAATAAATAAATAAAATCTTTAAAAAATTTTTAAAAATCAAAAATCAAAATAAATGAACATAAAGAGAAAAGTGATCTAAAGCATTTATTCTCAAAATTTTTGGATTCATGATATCTTTATTATTATTTTTTAAAGATTTTATTTATTTATTTGGCAGAGAGAGAGAGAGAGGGAACACAAGCAGGGTGAGTGGAAGAGGGAGAAGCAGGAGCCCTGCTGAGTAGGCAGCCCGATGCAGGGCTCTATTCCAGAACCCTGGGATCATGACCTGAGCCGAGGGCAGATGCTTAATGACTGAGCCACCCAGGAGCCCTGGATTCATGATATCTTTATACTCTTAAAATGATCAAGGAACACCTCCCCCCAATTTGTTTATATAGGTTATATCTATTTGTATTTATCATAATTTAAAAAAATGAAATACTCATTTATTCACAAATTTGTTTTAAAATAACAATAAACCCAATATTCATTCACATAAATAACATTTATTGTGAAAAACAATATTTGCCCCCCAAAATTAGTAAGAAGAGTAACACTGTTTTACATATGACTTAACAGAAGAGAGCTGTATTCTAACACCTGCTTCTGACCTCAATCTTTTGTTACATATTGCTTTCGTTGAAACAGACAAGGAAAACCCAACTACACACTTGTAGCTGGGAAGAAGAATATTCACAAAGCTAGAACTAACAATCCTAAAATTTGGATGGAACCACAAAAGACCACAAATAGCCAATGCAATCTTGAAAAAGAAAAAAACAAAGCTGGAGGCATCACAATTTCAGATTTTTAGTTATATTACAAAGCTGCAGTAATCAAACCAGTATGAAACTCTCACAAAAATAGACAAAAATAGATCAATAGAACAAGATAGAAACCCCAGAAACAAACCCAGGATTATATGGTCAATTAATCTTCGACAAAAGAGGCAAGAATATGCATTGGAGAAAGATATTCTATTCAACAAATAGTTTTGGGAAAACTGGACAGCTACATGCAAAAGAATGAAACTGGACCACTTTCTCACACCATACACAAAAAATGTACTCAAAATGGATTAAAGACCTAAATGTGAGACCTGCAACCATAAAATTCCTAGAGGAGAGCATGAGCAGCAATTTCTCTGACATCACCCATAGCAACATTTTTTCTAAATAGGTCTCCTGAGGTAAATGAAATAAAAGCAAAAATAAACTATTGGGACTACCTCAAAATAAAAAGCTTCTGCACAGCTAAGGAAGCAATCAGCAAAACTAAAAGACCACCTACCAAGTGAGAGAAGATATTTATAAATGACATCTGATAAAGTGTTAGTATTCAAAATATATAAAGAACAGATATAACTCAACATCAAAAACCAAATAATCCAATTAACAAATGAGCAGAAGACATGAATGAACATTTCTCCCAAGAAGACATCCAGATGGCCAACAGACACATGAAAAGATGCTCAATATCACTCATCATCAGGAGAATGCAAATCAAAACTACAATGAAATATGAGCTCACACCTGTCAGAATGGCTAAAATCAAAAACTAAGAAACAAGTGTTGGTGAGGATGTAGGGAAGAAAGAACCATTAAGCATTGTTGGTGGGAATGCAAACTGGTGTAGCCACTCTGCAAAACATTATATGGAGCTTCCTCAAAAAATTAAAACTAGAACTACCCTATGATCCAGTAATCACACTTCTGGGTATTTACCCAAAGAATACAAAAACACTGGGGCACCTAGGTGGCTCAGAGGGTTAAGCCTCTGCCTTAGGCTCAGGTCATGATCCCAATATCCTGGGATCGAGCCCCATATCAGGCTCCCTGCTCGGCGGGAAGCCTGCTTCTCCCTCTCCCACTCCCCCTACTTGTGTTCCCTCTCTAGCTATGTCCCTCTCTGTCAAATAAATAAATAAAATCTTAAAAAAAAAAAAAGAATACAAAAACACTAATTCAAAATGATATATGTCCTCCTATGTTTACTGCAGCATTATTATTTACAATAGCCAAATTGTGGAAGCAGCCCAAGAATCCACTAGTAGATGAATGGATAAAGAAGATGTCGTACACACACACACACACACACACACACACACACACACAGGAATATTATTCAGCCATAAAAAGTGTGAAATCTTGCCATTTGCAACATGTATGGATCTAGAGAATATAATCCTAAGTGAAATAAATCAGAGAATGACAAATACCACATGACTTCACTCATATGTGGAATTTAAGAAACAAAACAAATGAATAAAGGGAAAAAAAAAAAGAGTCAAACCAAGAAATAGACTCCTCCCACAAAACAAACTCTTAACTCTAGAGAACAAACAGATGGTTACCAGAGAGGAGGTGGGAGGAGCAGTGAGTGAAGTGGGTGAAGGGGATTAAGAGTACATTTATCTTGATGAACATGGAGAACACGTAGCATTATTGGTTCACTATATTTACACCTGAAACCAGTGCAACTGTATGTTGATTATATTATAATTAAAATAAAATTTTTAAAAAAAGGAAAGGAGAAGAGAGGAGTATTTTAATAGATTTTCCAGATAATTGTGGATATTTTTTGGTGCTAAACCAAAACTGATGAGTGGTTACTTTGTTTCTGGTGTTTTTAAGATTAGATAAATTTAAAGTTGAAAGATGGATTTTGAAACCAGGTCAATGAAATTTTTATACCTGTTACATACATTCATATCTCTTATATTATTTTGAACATTGAATGGATCTCTTACCCACACATAACTCTGTGACATTACACATTAGTCATTTGGAAAATGCTGGTTCATTGAGTTATGCATATCTTCCAAATATTGACACATTTGATTAAATAATATTAAAAAATCACATTTGCTACTATCACCACCAATCTTATCAAAAAGTCTTAGATCATAGTGTCTGATAGAAGCATTCTGAATGTCTCATTTTCACATAAAAGCTTGTATTGTATCATCAACAATTAATATCAGTTGTTTTCCTTATAGCTACAGTTTCATTTTTAAAGTGTCTGCCCATTATTGAAGTCTGAATAACCAAAACTAACTAACTGTTTATGAGCATATTACATGACTTCTCTATGACTAAAATGGGGATAGTCATAACAATTACCTCATTGTCTGGCTGTAAGAATTAAATGATTTAATATATGGATAATACTTAGGACATTGCTTTGTATATATTTTAAGTGATATATTACCTACAAAGTTGATTAATTTTTCATTTTTTGGTTTAGCTTTTTGTTTTTTTTAAACTCATAGAAAATTCTAATCAAGTTTAGATAAGTCAGAGTAGACATTATGAACCTCAAAGACTCACTGAAAGTTTTGGGATGTCTGTCCAAGAATGCTTAGGGTACCACTATCCAACATCTACTGTAAGCCTTGTATAGAAGGATTCCAATCAGAACTAAGCAACCCCAGCCCAGCACCTTCCCAGGCTAAGACCTCTCTCCTTAACACTCAACTTCTCAGAGGGCATGGAACACACCAGTAGTGACTTTACTGTCCAGGTCTAGGCTCTATTTTACTAATAAATATAAAAATAGTGTTGCTTCAAATCCTACACTAGGGAACTAATACTAAAAATCTTGTTGGTTGCTTCAAAATCATTGCAAGAATTTTGAAAATCATTACAATTACATTCCAATACATTAGAATTGGAATTTCAGGGTACATGTACATGTCTTATTTACCAAGAATTAGCATCTATACATAGTAATACAGAGCAGTGGTTCTCTACTTGAGATAGTTTTGCTGCTGGGAACATCAACAATATCTGGAGGCATTTTGATTATTGATTATTTGACCCAGATTATTCCATTGGAATCTAGCAGAAGCCAGATACTTCTAAACTACAACATGACAACACAGCTCCCTACAACAAAGAATTATCCAGCCCCAAAATGTCAGTAGTGAGACACCCTGTTGTAGAGTATTTAATTATAAAACAGTATTCCTGTAATTCAGACTAAACACAGCAGTCTAGAAACACTACATTAGCAGGATTTCTTATATTTGTCTTTGTTTTTAGAGACATGTTTAGTTTCCTGAGTAACTCTTAGCTGTCTAGTGATTGTTTATATGGTTAATTTTTCATACAGCCCTCCTTTTCCTTTTATTTTCTGTGTATGCAGGAAAAGGTGTCTGACACACTATTTCATTTCCCATATATGTTTCAGAATAGAACTTTATAACCAGTAATCCTGAGTCTGCTCATAATGGACAGAACCATTATCTCACTGAACATCAATTTCCTCTTTTCTCAAATGATGGGAACCTGACAGGATTAGTGGGTTCCAAACTGATCCACAGAATCCAAAGTGATGTTTTTGAAGAGAATTAGGGCCATGAAGCAGGCTTGGCTGAGGGGCCTTGGACCATCCATTCCTGCTTCAACAGGGTGAAACTCTTCTATGTATGTCTGGTATCCACGTTAGTTTCCACTTGGACAGTGTCCTCCTGCTAAAAGACAATTGAATGTCAAAACTACTGCACTGCACTGTAGAAAGTTCTCTTTAAATTTTAAAATTAATTACAAGGTGTTACAAAAAAATTTTTATGACTAAATGTTTTCAATATGCTTCAATGTCATTATTATCTTTGGAAACTTGTTTATGTTCAAATCCTACTATACCTAGTGATATACTAACAGTGTTTTTCATTGATTAATTATTTCTTACATATTAGGAAGCACATGGCATTTACTAGGTTTCTTCTGTACATGAGGCCTGTACCCAACATTACAAAGGATATATTTTTTCTTCTGTTAAGAAGTTGGCAGGAGTTAGAAATAAGACATCCACAAATAAATGTGATAAATGTGAGCAGTATGTATAGAAATCAATGTGCCTTAGGGAAGGCATCTAAAGGCTTTCAGACAGGGGAAGGGATTCCATTACTCAGCTCTTGCCTTGTGTAATGTGAGATCAAGGTGGTCAGATGTTCTAATTATTTTCTCAAGAAAGACTGAAATACAGATGTTTTCTATAAATTATTCCAACTTTTATATATTGTTAACTTATATAACACCCTTTTACTATATTGTCTAGACCAAACCCAATACATCTATACATCATTATTTGGTTCAAGAATGTCAGTTTGAAACTTCTGAATTAGGAATCATTCTCTAACCATTTTTTAGAAAATTAGGTGGTGGTTGCTTCATATTCTGGTACCATTATATAGATGTTTAGTTAAATGACTTCATTACAATGTGGATGTGATGACAGGTAGGAGAAAGAGGACTAGAAGGAGGACTTTCAAATGGAGGCAAAATCTAAAGTAGGTTTGGCCTGTTTCCCTTCCTTTCCTTGAGGATTCTGACTTACAATTCTTACCAATTTTGCATTTGAGTTTAAGAAGTCGTTCCTATGAATAGATTCGAGCTGACTTGACCTTCTGTCTACTTGTCCCAATGAACTGAGAGGCTTCCCTGCAGATGACTCAGTGACCCCCAAAATGTGTTTTAGAATTCACAGCATTATGTGTCAGCTGTGAAAAACAAATTCTTTATCTATTGCATTCCTTATTTAGTTATTTAATTCTGAATTGCAGATTGTAAAGGCACTCACAAAGAGGTAATTCTATTCACGAACAATGAATTGTGTTAAATTGTCTAGGGCAAGTTTTAATGTTTTTCTAAAAATGAAAAATAGATTATAGCTTTAATATTTTAGCTACATACGAGGCAGTCACAAAGGAACAATGAGGTTAATCAATATATCCAAGAATTTTATCTAAAAAAAGAAAATTTACTCATAATCATTACCCACTATGGGTTGTTGAAAATATGAAATACAGCAGAAAAGATGTTGATTGATTGCTATGAATTTTTGGCAGCTGTAGCCTTTGAAGCATGAAATACATTAGCATTGTCTCTTAATGCTTTCCATAATTGTTCTGAGTCGATGTTTGTCTTATGAAAAAGGTGCTTAATTTATTCACAAAACAGCCGGTGGCTGAACAATTTAACATGTACAAATAAAATGACCTCTGTATTTTCAATTACACTTAACTAAAGGACAATGTCAGAAATAACCTGCCCCCTACATAATTGATAAAGTTATAGTTTAATATTCATTGTTAAAAATACATTTGTTCTTTTTTAAGTTTTAAATATTACCAGATTCCAGTAAAATTTATTATATCATTATATTTGCAGTATAGAGCGTTCTATTGTAAAGAATAATTGTCATGCAGTTAAAGGAAAATAAAATATTGCTTCTTAGACACTTCATTTGGTGGTTGTGTGATTTTTTTTTTAGTTATTCTTGTTATTAAATGATATTCAAAGCAAGATGACAAAAATCACACACTTTATTGCATAGCCAGAGCATTTTCTTTTAAGTGTAGTTTTCCTTAAATATATATCTGATGGGAGAAAACCAAGTGGTTCATTTCATCACAATTAGGAAATGTTAAGACATCACAGAGTTTCAGACACTTGTTATATATAATCTTTCTATTGCACTATAAGAAGGGAACCATCCAATTTTTTAAAGATTTCATAAAATCCTGCAAATATTGCTTTTCTTAAGCAAGATCCACTAACAATTTTTGGAGATTTAATCATTGCCTAAAAATATATTTTTTCCCCTAAAAAACATGTTTTGTCTCTTTTTTTTTTGTCTCCAAATTACACTCTAAAACTTTACAGACAGATATTATTGCCACCAAAAGAAGGGTGCAATAATTAGATTCAGAGCTCAGCTTCAACTTTAATCATTTTCTGTCTATGCTGCCAGCATATTTATGCATTATAAGTTATATTGGTTACTATTTATATATTTCCATTAGACTTCCAGGAAAATGAAAATGTTGAAATCTTTGTTCAGATAACTTCAAAGTTGCATGAGTGTATTTGTTGGAGAGACTGAGAAAGAGGGAGAACTTTAGACTAGAGAACAAGAAAACACTTTGTAGGCCATCCATATATTTTAGGCCTGAAGGCTTACACTTTGAGAAGCAAGTGGCATGCCCAAGAGTGCATAACTTCGGCCTGAGATGATAGAACAGAACAGGGAGGACAAAAGATGCCTGGGTCCATCTATGGCTCATCCTGTACTTAACTGAAGCTAATGCATTACAAATGGCAAAAAAAAAAAAAAAAAAAAAAGTCACAAAGAACTATATAAGTAACTTACAGGAAATATATTGATGAATTGTTTAGTGTGGGGGACAGATAGCTCATAGACATACTCCATTCAAGAAAAAAGTGATTTTTTAGGGGTACCTGGGTGGCTCAGTTGACTAAGTGACTGCCTTCGGCTCAGGTCATGATCATGGGGTCCTAGAATTGAGCCCTGCATCGGGCTTCCTGCTCATTGGGAAGTCTGCTTCTCCCTTTCCCTCTGCCACTCCCTAGCTTGTGTTCTCTTTCTTTCAAATAAATAAATAAAATCTTTTTTAAAAAGTGATTTTTAGGGGCGCCTGGGTGGCTCAGTGGGTTAAAGCCTCTGCCTTCAGCTCGGGTCATGATCCCAGGGTCCTGGGATCGAGCCCCGCATCGGGCTCTCTGCTCAGCAGGGAGCCTGCTTCCTCCTCTCACTGCCTGCCTCTCTGCCTACTTGTGGTCTCTGTCTGTCAAATAAATAAATAAAATCTTTAAAAAATAAATAAATAAAATAAGTAAATAAATAAAAAGTGATTTTTATATTGCCTTCTAAAAAGAGGAATCTGTTTACTATGGGACTCTTGGTTGAGAAGCACAGTGGTTTTATGATGCACATCAGGAGCTGGAGCAGAACTAGATAGCTATGCAGATATAAGGCAAATAAAACAAATGCCCATTCCTAGCGCAAGTATTACCAATAAGGGAGAAAAGCCAGTGCTAGGCTTGGGTGAAAGGGAAAGCAAGGAATGTCTGCTGGTGGGTGAGAAAGATAAAAATACTAACGGAAATTTTTTACTTGTTTGAGTAAGTTTAATTATGTAAATTCTTTTTCTAGAACTCCTCAAAATCTTCAGTAAATTTCGCATTGAATACTATTGTTTTTTTATGTGCTTGAGGATAAAGGAACCACTAACATTTGCTGTTGGTCAATCTATCTGTCTATGATCTATCTATCATTTATCTTAGAACTACAACAATGTTCCAGATCCTGTATTAAATAAGTATGCATTAAAAATATTTTAGATAAACAGAAATGCAACTCTTTAAGACTGATTTTTAGTTTATCCTTTTAGTAATTTCACATTTTCTAATTATTAGTAATAAACACACTGTAGTTTAAAATGTAAGACTATCAATGGGGCATCTGGGTGGCTCAGTGGGTTAAAGCCTCTGCCTTCAGCTCAGGTCATGATCCCAGGGTCCTGGGATCGAGCCCCGCATCGGGCTCTCTGCTCAGCAGGGAGCCTGCTTCCCTTCCTTTCTCTCTGCCTGCTTCTCTACCTACTTGTGATCTCTGTCTGTCAAATAAATAAATAAAATCTTTAAAAAAAATAAAAATAAAAAAAAATAAAATGTAAGGCTATCAATGGGGCATCTGGGTGGCTCAGTGGGTTAAAGCCTCTGCCTTCGGCTCAGGTCATGATCCCAGGGTCCTGGGATCGAGCCCCATATCAGGCTCTCTGCTCCGTGGAGAGCCTGGTTTCTCCTCTCTCTCTGCCTGCCTCTCTGCCTACTTGTGATCTCTGTCTGTCAAATAAATAAATAAATAAAATGTAAGGCTATCAGGACAAAAAGAAAATTAAGGCTACCTTTTTGCTATGGTCTGAATGTTTGTGTACTCCTGAAATTTATATATTTAAATCTTAACCCCCAAACGTAACAGTATGGTCTTTGAGTGGTGCTTAAATCATAAGGGTAGAGTTCTCATGAGTGGGATTACTGCCTCAAAAAAGAGGCTCCAGAGAGACCTCTAGCCCCTCCACCATGTGAAGACACAATGAGAAGGTGCAGAGTAGGAAGCAGAGAGAAGGCCCTCACCTGAAGTCAGCCATGTTGGCCCTGATCTTAGACTTCAGCCTCCAGAGCTGGGAGGGAAAAAAAAAAAAAAAAAAAAAAAAAAAAAAAATTTGTTTTTAAGCTATTCAGTCTATGGCTCTTTGTCGTTACAGCCCATGTGGACTAAGACACCATTATTTTGTGAAAAATTGTAGTAAAAACTTAACTAGGAGGACAAAGACTGCAGAAGAAAAAAAAATAAGAACTAGCTTCAATACATACCATTATCCCTTAAAATTTGAAGGATGGCAGGATTTAACTGTTGTAATAGGAGTTTCGTATGATTTTCTTAACTTTTCTGAAACAGCAAGAGCTCTCCTGCATTTGTTTTTTGTTTGTTTGTTTCTATTTTCTTTTTTTTAATTTAATTTTTTTCCTGTGTTCCAAGATTCATTGTTTATGCACCACACCCAGTGGTCCATGCAATACGTGCCCTCCATATTACCTACCACCAGGCTCACCTAACCCCCCACCCCTCTCTCCTCCAAAGCCCTGTTTGTTTCTCAGAGTCCACAGTCTCTCATGGTTTGTCTCCCCCTCCAATTTCCTCCAACTCACTCCTCCTCTCCATCTCCCAGTGTCCTCCATGTTATTCCTTATGCTCCACAACTAAGTGAAACCATATGATAATTGACTTTCTCTGCTTGACTTACTTCACTCAGCATAATCTCCTCCAGTTCTGTCCATGTTGATACAAATTTGGTTTCTATTTGGTGCTATTTTTAAGACTGAGAGCTTAAACTCCTTCTCAACTATATCCCAAATAAAACACAAAAAGTAGTAATGTCTCCCTCATAAGTCTGTTTTAATAATTATTAGATGAGACACCATGTGTAAAGAGCTTAGAGCAGTACCTGGCACATAGTAAGTACTCAGTAATTATTAAATGTTTTTAGTATTAATAAAACTACCGTTTCAGAGCAAAAGTTATAAATATCTCTTTGGAGGGGGAAAAACACATGGCTTTGCTAAATTCTGACAGTCTCATTTATCTGTAGGAACAAAACAGATGGTTATCATATTTGTTGCACCAACCCTGGTAGGATTTTCTACCTGAAAATAGCATTGCCTGAGAAGAGTCTAGCTAGTTATTTCTAGCTTGACCCATTCATCAGCCTCATAAAAATAGTCCCCATGATTTAACCAAGCATATGCTTTTTTTGGTATAATGCTTCTGTCTTTTAAAAAATTGTCAATTTTTCTTGAACTTTATTTTAGTGCCAGTGAAAATGGCATTGATTTTTTTTTCCATTTTTAATTTTTTTTTCCAGTGAAGGTAACTGTTCAATTAAAAACAGAGTAAGATACGGAATTTAAGACCTTCAGATTAAAAAAAAATACATTAATTGGTTAAGATGGTTACCCAATCTGAGCCTATTTCCATACAGAAAATGAGTAAATTAAGCTAGATTATATCTAAAATTTCTGCCAGTTAGAAAAAGCTATAACTATGTAGAGTTATAATATTCCCCATACTTAGGGCTTTAACATAGTATGGGCAGTACATAGAAAGATCATCTAAAAATTAATGAATCCCATATGCTAATCCTAAACTATATTTTGTCAGCCTGCTTACAAGCAGCATTAAGAAAAAAAAAAAATCAAGAGCGCCTGGGTGGCTCAGTGAGTTAAGCCTCTGCCTTCAGCTTAGGTCATCATCTCAGGGTCCTGGGATCAAACTCCGCACTGGGCTCTCTGCTCAGCAGGGAGCCTGCTTCTCCCTCTCTCTCTACCTGCCTCTCTGCCAACTTGTGATCTCTCTCTCTGTCAAATAAATAAATAAAATCTTTAAAAAAAAATCAAATTATAATGGCCAAACCCAAAAATTCAGGGATTCAAAGTCCTCATATATGACCCTTTCCAGATATTAAATGATTATGATTTCTGTCCAACTACTTCTGCAACAAAGGAAGTAATTAAAATATGTATACATCATCACTGCTGTTCACACAACCCCTCTGGAAAACAAGATTCTAGTCATTCTAGGTTTCAAGGCATGTAAAATCCAAGTTATAGTATTTCCAAAGCTTTTTTCCTAACTTCACTGGCCTTTGAGGTATAATTTGTTAACTTACATTATGATTAAAATCAGGGTAGTATGTCAAAATAAATTGCATAGTATTGTTCTTCGCTTTTTCCTAACAAAGAAATATACCACAAGACTCATTTTTGCAGACTAATTTTTTGAGGTGGAAAGCATAGAATTTTTTTAAAAGCTTTCTCCTTGATATCACTTTTTTTTTAAAGACTTTATTTATTTATCTGACAGAGAGAGAGATCACAAATTATAAGTAAGAGACAGGGGGAAGCAGGATCCCTGTTGAGCAGAGAGCTCAATGCGGGGCTTGATCCCAGGACCTGAGATGATGACCTAAGCTGAAGGCAGAGGCTTAACCCACTGAGCCACCCAGGTGCCCCTTGGTATCACATATTAAAATAGCAGTTTGCTTTTTCCTCTGCTTTCTTTGTTTTTGATAAAGCACCATGTTACAAATACAGTATTTTTAGACCTGCAATGACAAAAGAGTGGATCTGCCTCAATTCTTGAACCTCAGTTTCCTCACTATTTTACTTACACATGGCAAAACTATCTTATATTTAAATTTCAGGAAAATCCACCATATTAAAAATATTTTTATTTATACAATGAGTTTTCATATTGAATACAGAGAGCTTATAATTTTTAACACCATGTATTAGAAAGTGTTTCCATACCCTGGGAGATGTATCATTAAATAGACTAAAAGTTTCCATCATACTGTAAGGCATAAGGATTTATGCCTTTGTCTGTTTGTATTTATTAAGCAACATATTGATATTTAATAATTATGAATATTATGTAGAAATGTCTAGATGTTTCTACCAAAATCATGAAGAGTTGAGCAATATAGTAAAGGCTTTTAGAATTCAGACTTCTTTTTTAGTATTAGAGCAGTTTCAGGTATACAATATGATGATTCAACATTTCTATATATTACTCAGTGCTCATCACCACAAGTGGTAAGTGTACTAATAAGCCCCTTCATCTATTTTACCCTCCGCCCCAACTCACCTTCCTTCTGGCAACCAACAGTTTGTTCTCTGTATTTAAGACTCTGTTTTTCTTTGCGTATCTCTTTTTTCTTTGTTTTGTTTCTTAAATTCCACACATGAGTGAAATCACATGGTCTTCACCTTTCTCAGACTGACTTCTTTCACTCAGCATAATACCATCTCAGTCCATCCATGTGTTACAAATCGCAAGATCTCATTCTTTTCGTGGTTGAGTAATATTCAATTATATCTATATCCATCTCTCTCTCTCTCTCTCTCTATATATATATATATATATATATATATATTCCATATCTTCTATACCCATTCATCTATCAATGGACACTTGGGTTGCTTTCATACCTTATCTATTGTAAATAATGCTGCTATAAACACAGGGGTGCATGTATCTTTTTGAATCAATGAGTCTATCTTCTTTGGGTAAATTCCCAGTAGTGGAATTATTGCATCATAATGGTACTACTATTTTTAATTTTTTAAGGAACCTCCATACTGTCTTCCACAGTGGCTAAACCAATTTACATTGTCACCAACAGGGCATGGGTGTTCTTTTTTCTCCACCTCCTCACCAACACTTGTTATTGTTTATCTTTTTGATTCTAGCCATTCTAACAGGTGTGAAGTGATATTTCACTATGGTTTGACTTTCATTTCCCTGATGATTAGTGATGCTGAGCATCTTTCATGTATCTGTTGGCCATCGCATGTCTTCTCTGGAAAAATGTCTATTCAAGTCCTCTGCCCATTTATTTGGTTTTATGATGTTGAATTTTATGAGTTCTATATAAAGAATTCATCATATATATATATATATATACACACACACGTATACATATATATATACACACACACGTATATGTGTATATATGTGTGTGTGTGTTTGTGTGTGTGTGTATGATATGATATTAACCCTTATAGGATATATTATTTGTAAATATCTTTTCCCATTCAGTAGATTGTCTTTTAGTTTTATTGCTTCCTTAGCTTTGCAAAAACTTTATTTTGGTGTAGTCCTAATAATTTATTTTTGTTTTTCTTACCAAAGAAGATATATCTAGAAAAATATTTCTATGGTTCTGTTTTTTTCCCCCCCATTGCATATTCTTGCCTCCTTTGTTACAGGTTAGTTGGGATTTGTTTGGGGGCTCTATCCTGGTCTATTGATCTAGGTTTCTACTTTTGTGTCAGTACCAAATTGTTGTGATTACTACAGTTTTGTAGTGTATCTTGAAAGCTGGGACTGTGTTATCTCCAGCTTTGTTCTGCTTTTTCAAGATTGCTTTGGCTATTTGTGGTATTTTGTGGTTTCATACAAATTTTAGTATTATTTGTTCTAGTTCTGGGAAAATACTATTGGTATTCTGATAGGGATTGCATTAAATCTGTAGATTGCTTGGGTAGTATGGACATTTTAACAATATTTGTTCTCCCAGTCCCTGAGCATGGAATAGCTTTCCATTTGTTTGTGTTGTCTTTCATTCCTTTCATCAATGTTTTTATAGTTTTAGACTGTAAGTTTTTTTTTTTCCCCTCGTTAAGTTTATTCCTAGGTATTTTATTATTTTTGGTGCAATTGTAAATGGGATTGCTTTCTTAATTTCTCTTTCTGCTACTTCATTATTAGGTTATAGAAATGCAATGGATTTTTGTAAATTGGTTTTCTATCCTGCAACCTTACTGAACTCATTTATTAGTTCTAGAAGTTTTTTTACTGGAGTCTTTGGGCTTTTCTATACATAGTATCATGTCATCTATAAATAGTGAAAGTTTTACTTCCTCCTTACCTGTTTGGACTCATTTTACTTTCTTTTCTTATCTGATTGCTGTGTCTAGGACTTATAGTACTATGTTGAAAAAGAGTGGTGAAAGTAGACATCGTTTTCTTATTCCTGACCTTAGGGGAAAAGCTCTCAGTTTTTCACCATTGAGTATGATATTAGCTGTGGGTTTTCCCATATGGCCTTTATTATTTTGAGGTATGTTCCCTCTAAACACAGTTTTGAGAGGGTTTTTTAAAGATTTTATTTGTCTGTCAGAAAAGTGGGGGGCACAAGCAGGGGGAGTGGCAGGCAGAGAGAGAAATGGGTTCCTTGCTCACTGGGGGGTTCGATGCAGGAGTTGATCCTGGACCCTGGGATCATGACCTGAGCCAAAGGCAGATGCTTAACCTACTGAGCCACCCAGGTGTTCCTCTTGAGAGTTTTTATAATGAATGGATGTTGTGCTTCTGAAATGCTTTTTCTGCATGTGTTGTGATGATCATCTATTTTTTATCCTTTCTCCTGTTAGTGTGAAGTGTCATATTGATTTGAAAATATTGCGCTGCCCTTTCATCCCAGGAATAAAGCCCACTTGATCAGGGTGAATGCTTTTTTAAAAGTATTGTTGGATTGGGTTTGCTTGCATTCTGTTGAAGATTTTTACATCTTTACCAGAAATATTAGCCTGTAGTTTTCTTTTCTTTTCTTTTCTTTTTGTTGCAGTACCTTTTTCTGGTTTTGATATCAGGATAATGCTGACCTCATAAAATAAGGTCATAAAATTCAGAATATTTCCTTCCTCTTCTGTTTTTTTGTTTGTTTCTTTGTTTGTTTGTTTTTGGAAGAGTCTGAGGAGAATAGGTATAAATTCTTCTTAAATGTTTGGTAGAATTCACCTGTGAAATCCAGTCTTGGATTTTTATTTGTTGAGGTTTTGATTGTTGGTTCAATTTCATTGCTTGTAATCAGTCTGTTCAAATATTCTACTTCTTCCTAACTCAGTTTTGGAAGGTTTTGTGTTTCTAGGAATTTATCCATTTCTTCTAGGTTGCCTGATTTGTTGGTATATAATTTTTCATAATATTCTCTTATAATCTTTTATATTTCTGTGGTGTTGGTTGTTATTTTCTCCTCTTCTGTTTCTGATTTTGTTTATTTGAGTCCTTTTTTATTTTCTTCTATGAGTCTGGTTACTGGTTTATCAATTTCATTGATCTTTTCAAAGAATCAGCTCTTAGTTTCATTGATTTGTTCTATTTTTTATTTATTCATTTTTATGTATGTATGTATGTATTTATTTTTGTGGTTTCCATTTCATTATTTATAGCTCTACTTCTACTTGTTTTGGATTTTGTTTGTTCTTTTTTTAGCTCCTTTAGGTGTAAGGTTGGGTTATTTCTTTGAGTTTTTTTTGTTTGTTTGTTTTTGGTTTTTTTTGCTTCTTGAGGTAGGTCTTTATCTCTACGAACTTCTCTCTGAGAATCGCTTCTGCTACATTCCAAAGATTTTGGATTACTGTGTTTTCATTTGTCTCCACTGGAATTTTTTTTTATTTCAAGAGAAAGTACTTCAAAATAGGAGTTTCTTTATACTGTTACATGACTGCTTGTTATTGGTACTTTTTTGTCATTTTGTTTATTTCAATTTACCAAATTATTAATTTTACATAATTAATCTATTTTATATATAGTGTTGCATTAGAATATGGAAATATAAGAATATAATAGTTTATGTAGAGTCTATTTTATTCAACTACTTAAACAATCTTAGTGAAATTAAATTTTCTTTTATTTGAGAATATCAAACATCATCAAGAACAATATTCTCTAAAATACTTGAGCTGTGAAAATACGTGAAAGACAGAGGCCAACTCCCTTTTAGCATTAAGTTAATTAGAGGTATTGAATAAATATACCTAATTCATAAATCACTCATGACACACCAAAGCAGTTTTTACTTCACAGAAAAAAACATATACTCCCCTACCACCTCAACCCCTGCCACATCACATGATGAATCTTTAAAAAAAATACTAAATACATAAATAAAATTTTGGTAGTTGAACTTTCTAGTGGAGAGTGTATATTATTTAATTAATTTTTCATCTTAATTTTACTGAACTAAATATCTTCATTTTACTGAAAATAAAAATGAAGAATATACTCTCTGAATTTTAAACATTCTCACAGAATCAAAAAATGCATTTATTAGTGATGCAGTGAATTTAAACATGGTTGGGAAAAAGAATAGTGTATCTATTATCCTCTTGATTTCTTTCTTTTTTATCCTGTTTCTCCTTAACTTCACAATTTCACAATTTCACAAATATAAAGTCAAAATCCATTCCTAAGTTAAACTTAGACCTTAAACTCCATGTAGTAACTCAAGGAAAATGTCATTTATAAGGTTAATAGGTATATATTTCATAAGATAAATGTTACTGTTAAATTGTGAGAAACTAAGTCATTACAAATTATTGCAATATCCACATTGGAAATGAAGAGTATAGGCATTGCATAGAATTTATTTGTTCATTTAATTAATATAAAAACATCTTTGCTCTAGTGACTTTAGAAATAAAAATGTGGAACCAGCATAAAAATAACGAATCTCACAATAGTTACAGGTTTTTGAAGATACAGTAAAAAATACTGAGAAAAATGAGAATTTTTATTTTTAAAAGTCAGACATAAAGAGTTCCTTAATGAAACCTTTCAAAAGGCTTCTTGGAACTCAAATAAATAATTAAAATAGTTTTGGTAACAGCTAACTCTATGGGAATCAGAAACATATGGATTAAAAAAAAACTCCTTGAGGTCAAACTCATTAAAGGCTTTGCTAATGTAAAACATTTGAAAAACAGCAAATAAGCTAGCTGAATCTAAAACAACACAGATTTTCACTACATTTAATTATTGAACAAAATAAGTCCACATTTATTCCTTTACAATACCAACTTTTTCTTTACAAAAACCATTTAAAATATCCATTGATTCATTCCAGAAACATTTATTATCTATTTTATACCATGATTTTTTTTAGACTTTGAGTGTACAACAGGGTTAGACAAAATACCTGCCTCAAAGAGCCCACATTCTAGTATGAGACTGTTAAATATCATGTCAATATAACATAACATACCTTAATATTATTGTGTGTATTGTTGTTCCTATAGTTGACTTAATAGATTCCTATGGTCTACTATAAAACAAAAATCTTTAAAGAGGAAAAAGAGGGAGGGGTATAAAGGATCTTGTTGGTACATGCAGTCTACATAAATGCAACTTACAGCTTCTGACTAAATAATTTTTTGACATCTCTTAAGTAATCAAATACTTTTTACACTTATTTGTTAATATCTGGTACTTCTTTTTCTTAATTCTTGCACCTTAAAAGGGAAGTTCTTTGAACTATTAAAACCTTTGTCAACAGTTCTGCTCCAGGCAATGTTTGAGTAGTATCAGCTCCTATAACCGAGCTGGCTGTGCTACATGTAGGTTGGCATGTGGAAAGAATGGGTAAGAATGAGAAAAGCCAAGTAGTGTTTCAGCTTATTTTAGCCTGCACAGGTGTTACATTGTTTGATGTGTAAGACAGCTTCATGCTCACTGGTAAGCATAAAATTCCATTTCAAAGGCAAATCCAACCACTTTTAAGAATTAATGCTCTTGAATTTCCCTGTTGAAATTCACTTTAAAAGGGTTGTAAATATATTTACATTTACAATGTGATTTTTTTAGGTTGATAATTAAAATAGGCAGTAAATAAAATCCAAATCAATAGACTTTCATTGAAGTTCTTTGTTACTACAATGTGTCAGGTGCTATATGGGAAATAAAAAAAGCTTAAATAGTATATCCTTCCTTCCAAAAACTTAAAATGACACAGGCTACACAAGATCAAAAAAATGGTATAGACAGTTAGCTGCTCCACTCCTCCCTGCTGCCATGACACCTTGTTTATGTTTATTTGGAGGCACATGTCATAGTAAAAGTCAATACTAGAAAGTAAGGTAGGATATATTTGTATTTACGCATCAATTCTTCACAATGTGTCAGAAATTAATTAGCACTGAGCAAACTCTTTTGAACAGTGAGGAGTCCAGGTCCAGGTCCAGAACCAACACAAACTAGAATAATTGGGGAATGTTCCCCAAGGAAAACAAGCATGCTATGAGGAAAGGCAGCCACAGGAAGAGAAAACCATGTAATGAATCAGTAACAGATACTTCCCCAAAATGCAGACATGAAAAAGAACGAGTAGCATTCATAGATTAGTAAGGGCTCTGCTCTGGCAGGAAGAAAAGTAGGGAGAGAGTCAGGAGGTATTTGGATAAATAAGTGTGACTGAATCAAAGGTGGCCTTGCTAGCTAATCTGAGGAATTCTGGCAAATTCTGGAGAACAACGTGGCATCACTTAAGGACATGAATGAAGAACTTGAAGAGAGTAGCTTTTTCCACTATAAATGCTGAAATGAAGAAGGAGGAGGGGTGGAGGAGGAGGAGAGTTAGAGAGAGCTTAACGGTATAAATACAAAGGCTTAACCAGGGAAACCACAATAGTAATGGAAATGGAAGAACGGATTTTTCAGTTGGTTCAAAGTCAGAAATCACAATTTTTGTGTTGAATTAATGGTAAATAAAATAATTCAGTGGAGATTTTATCTTTAAGATGGAAGACAGGGAAGCCTAGGCAGCTCAGTTGGTTAAGCATCTGACTCTTGATTTCAGTGCAGGTCATGATCTCAAGGTCCTGAGACTGAGCCCTGCATCAGGTTCTGTGGGAGCACAAAGTCTCCTTGGGATGCTCTCTCTCCCTCTCCCTCTGCTCCTCTCCCAACTCTGTTTCTGTCTCTCTCACTCTCTCTGTCTCAAATAAATAAATAAACCTTAAAAATAAAAAAAAAGATGGGTGAGAAGACAATTGAAAGGCAGATCTATATGATGAATATAGTGGAAAAATTCAGTATTCCATTAGCAATGTAAGAAGTGAGGAATCAGATGTTGACTTGAAGTCGTTGGTGTTGAGTGATCAGTGAACACACCATCCTTGATCTAGGCTCTGAGATGAAGGTCGTAACTTGGCAGATAATCAAATAAGACCCAGAGCAGGAAAGTTGGGCTCTAGAGCTCTAGATAATGTCCAGGTCAGAAAAATTAGAAAAGAAAAGCAGCTTTGCTCTTATCTTAATAGTTCAGCTCACAGTTTAGAGTGAGACAGAAGTTATTCTCAGGCTTCACTTTTTTTTCACTCTATAATAATAATAACCATTGAATAATTGAATAATAACTTTGAATAATAGCTATTGAATCCATTGAATATTAACTATTTCTAGACATTATGGAGCTATCAGAAAGAGACAAAAGAGCATAACCCTGGTTTTTGATGACCTCAAGCTCTTCTCAGAGAGATGACAAGAACATTAATGGATAAACACTTAAACCTAACTAGAAATATCAGAAGAGACTTTAATGAAGTGGTGACTATTTTTTCTGGGTTCTGAGGAGAAGAGAAGGAAGCAATCTGACAGACAAGAGCTGCATCATAGACTAAAACATGCAGTTATGAAAAGACCATATGTTTGAAGAAATACAAATTGTTCACTATGTATAAACCTCTTCCCCAGTCTGTATAATAGTTTTAGAATATATGATTATATAAAATATAACCACTATTTATTCACTGTGATATCTATTTTTTTTAAAGATTGTTTGTTTGACAGAGAGAGATCACAAGTAGGCAGAGAGGCAGGCAGAGAGAGAGAGGGAAGCAGGCTCCCCGCTGAGCAGAGAGCCCAATGTGGGGCTCGATTCCAGGACCCTGAGATCATGACCTGAGCCAAAGGCAGAGGCTTTAACCCACCGAGCCACCCAGGTGCCCCTGTGATATCTATTTTTTAGTTATTTATAATAACTTTCAAAGGAAGGTCAATGCTATTTTTCATTATCAATATTATTTAGATTTAAAATTAATCTCATTTAGCCCTGACTCCCTGGATTTTGCTGACTGACTAAATAGTTGTTTAATAAGTAATTTGTCAATGTAAAAAATTCATATTCTTCATATAGGACCAGCATTTTTTAATCTGTGGGTGTGTGTTTGTGCACAACAGATAGTCAGGCCTGGAGACGGGCTGCTGAGTGTCATCCATGGATCTCCCTGTTAGCAGTCTCTGTGGTACCTGAGTTAACTACTAGAATGAAATGATAATAAAAGACTATGTGGAAGTGCCTGGCTGGCTCAGTCAGCAGAGCATGTGACTGTTGAGCTCAGGGTCATGAGTTTAAGCCTTATGTTGGGTGTGGAAACTACTTAAAAAAAGAAAAAAGAAAAAAAAAGAATTTGTAAAGTAGCCATTCTTGAACAGAGGAGTTTTAGAATGCTGTTCAAAGAGTTAGTCACTTTCCAAATTCCTGCATAAAAGAGGAATCTGTTTATATTGTGACTTGATAGGGGGAAAAATAACATGCTGCTATGTATATAAAGTGACATACACAACCACGGCTTGCAGAAAGGGAAATGTTTACATTTTGGAGAGAATTTACTCGCTGTATAGTACCATTAACTATAGGTGAGCAAACAGAGTTGTAACAAGCACTCATTCAGTCATTCAGTCATCCAACGGCCATTTACTGAATGTCTACTTCCAGGTATAAATAAAAAGAAAAATTTTAAAATATCTCTGATGGCAGGACTTAGGGAAATATCTTAGATATCAGGAAAATTGTGCTTCTGATTGATGGACTAACTTTTTCTGACCCAACATCCTGCCATTGTCAATCGATAAATCAGGAGATAAAACTTTAAAGCCCAATTTAGTCATTCGAGATTACCAAAGCAGCCAAGATTTCACAGGTCAATATTTTCTTTATAGATTTGATGTTGTTTTTTTTAAGAAACAGAAGAAGTGCTACACCTGAGTCATCCTTACATTTAGAATTCTAGTTGTATTGCCACATGATTTCACTCATATGTGGAACTTAAAAACAAATGAATAAATAAACAAAAAGCAAAATCGGACCTGAGAATACAGAGACCAAACTGATGGTTGCCAGGGTGTGAAGATGGGAAAAATGGGTGAGGGGGCTAAAGGTACATGCTTCAGGTTACGGAATGATTAAGTCATGGGGATGAAGCTACAGCAAAGACAGTATGGTCAGTCGAACTATACTGGTGTCCTATGGTGACAGATGGTAGCCACACTGTGGAGAACACAGCATAGCATATAAAGACATTGAATCACTATGTCGTACACCTGAAACTATAGTAAATATCATGTGACTATATTTAAATTTTTAAAAATTAAAAAAAAAAAACTCAAGTAGTATAGGGGTAACAGGTACACTGAGAAGGACCATGCAGATATTTTTCTAGACAAATTGGAATAAAAGGAAGTCTCTGATAAAATCCAATGATATAATCTTGGCATTAAATATTTATAAACATAAAATATTACTTCCTCATTAAAGATCCTAAATCCATTAAGGAATGTCCTCCTGAGGAAAACAAAAAAGATCTTCAGATCTAGAAAAATAATAGTGTGGACTAAAGCATTCCTTTATCTATAATTAAAGTTATCATTAGTCCCTTGGAAAGAATAAACTGAAGACTGATAACAAGATCCATTGTTGCATTTATAAATCATTAAGGCAGTAGGCCTAGGGCTTTATTTTGATCTCATTTGATCTTTATGTCAGTGACACAAGTAGATGGCAGTGCTAAAGTCTGAAGTATTCTCATGTGAATTCCTGATTTTTTTTATCCTTCTACATACTATAGAATTTACCAAAGTTTTTGAATTTAATCTTTTTAAAATAAAATTGATATTCTTTATATGTGTGTGTCTGTGTGCATAATCAATTAAAGTTGTGCATTTCACGTACATAAACACATAGATATCCAGGCTCTGCAGCTCCTACCTATTACAGTGATAATAGAGTATAGGGGAGGAAAAATTATTTACTCTCTACTCTTTTGAGTTCTTGGCTGAAACTCTTTGTAATAAGACAATTTACAAGAGAAAAACAAGATTGCTAAGATGGACACCTCATAATACATGGGGGAATGCCTAGGAAAAGTGACTAATTCTCAAAGAGATGGCTTTAGAATTAGGTACTAAATACTATGTTAATAGGGAAGGGGAGAGGGAAGGTAGGTCTCCTAGTGGAGAGTAAATGATTTCTTGGAAAGATCAATGAGCCCTGAGAAAAAACAGCTGGGAGGTTATGATAGTTTGTGACATCTTTCTGGGTGTGGTGCCAATTTCGACTCTCTCCCCCTGTGATAAAAGTCAATTTTGCCTGTTTAATGAAACACCCAGGGAGGGAATCTATGACAACTGACTTCCTTTGGGAAGTTGTATCTTCAGGCAGCAAGGGGAGTTCAGAGAAAGCCTCTCCCAGCATTTGCAGCCTTTTAAGTGCCTGGAGCTCAAAAGAATCAATATGCCAAAGTGATATTTTGGAGAGGTATGTCCTGAACTTCTACAGTCATAGTGTGGTGTAGATATACTCTTCAATACCCACAACTCCTTCTTTGGAGTTAAATGATGAGAGGTATTAATATTATTCAAATTAGTTTAGTCTACAAAGATTTTTACTTCATAGAAAACTTACAGATACTTGATTATAATTTTTTTCTATAACTCCTTTAAAATATCTTTTAAGTTCACTTACACAGGATAAAAAAACCAAACAACTTTTTTCATTCATGTTATTTTTATCACTTATGTATCTCATAGTCCTTAGTTGTTACTTAAAAAGTAATGGAAAACTCCCCATTTTCAATTTTTAAAAATGTTCATAGCAATACTCACTCCTTTAGAAAGAGTTTAACTAAAAATCTGAGTAAGCCTGCGCCCAGCAGCATTGATCCTCATGCCCTGTTCACAGCAAATGTCTTTCTCAAACAGCTTACAAAGGCTTAACAATAATTGCCTTACTTTTCTCAGCTTTACAACATCCCATAAACCTGCCATAGCCCCGTACAAAGCAGAATAAACTCAAAGTTGAATACAATGTGTAAACTGTAGAGGGAACAGAAAAATAATATGCAATTACTGAGAGATTTATGGGCATATTTAATATAAGACAGGGAATCTTTGCAGAAAGAACAAAACAGCATTATGAAGTCGGCATTATAGCTTGAACTTCACACACTATTCCTATGGCAGTTAAGATGGCATGAACAAAAACAGCAGTTTGGTCCAGCATGGGTAATACGGCTGCAAATATCATCCAGGCCTCCTCTTCTTTATGAGAGAATAATACATTTGTCAGCTAGTTCGCCTCAAGATATTAGAAGACATAAAGCATATCACAGAGGTATATTTTGTTTTATGACAAATGAAAAAATTGAACAACACTTGAAATATAAAGGTCTTTGGAGAAAGATCTATCTTGTTAAAACCTGCTATTCATTTCACCTTGAAATTGCAATATGGGCATAGTAAAGTTTGTTTCAGTTATGGCTCATATGCCATATTCAGTCTACAAAGAAAACTGCTAGTTAGCATTGATGCAAAAACTGGAATGGTGCCTTTATATGAAATAGTACCATAATAACAATAAATTGTTATCAACTCCTGTTAAAATACATCTAATACAGTGATTTTAGTGGTTTGAGGCAGAATATTTACTGACATTCCTGAGAGACAAATCATTTATAACTATAGATACAATAGACTATGGAGAGATCAATGATCTCAACAACAAAGCCTGTCTAAAGAATTAAAACAATAAACGAGCACAAACAAGATTCAGGAAACAGTATTAATCTAGAGTAATATTTCTCTAAGTGCAATGTTGGAAATGATCTAAAAGTAAAAATGCTCTATGGCTATTTGAGTAGATAGTTAGTTGATTATTAAATACATACTTTTATGATAGTTCACTTCTCCACCATCTCCTTCCCACATGGTAATAATCCTGCTTCCCACCTACATTTCCTGCTTGTAGTTTATCCATGAAACTCCATTCTGTTAATCAGTTCCTACCTTATCAACTGATTCATCTGTTTCTTCTCTTTTCATTATTGATAGAAGTCCTAAAATCTAACTGTGAAGATGAAGGAGATATTGTTTATATTTCAGTTAATATACTTTCCAGGGTTCTTGAAACACTAAATGCCTTATTAACATTCCATTTAAACTTTTGAAATTATTACAACCTATTGGCATTCTGAACTACTCTTTCATGTGGGTTAAGCCCTTCCGTGAATTTTAGACCCCCACCTCATGCCCAGCCCCCAGAGCATCGAACAAAACAGATTGAAAGTATAATTTAAGGAAGGATTCCTTAAATGTCATGAATAATAGTAACTATTTATGAACTTATTGAAAACATGGTTCCATCTTATTTACATAAAATCTCCTATTTAAATGCTTTGACCTCTCAGTCAAAAAAAAAAATCCAAATAATACCTAAATCATATCCTCTATTAATATTCTGGATGTTACATACCTCAGTTAATATAAAGCCATTTGTACCAATAGCTCAGTAAGGATTTGAAAAACTGATTGTACAAATAAAAAATCGAACATATTTCTTTCCCTAATACATACAAATAATAATATTTTTGGAAGCCAAATCAATTGGGAACCCATATAGGTAATGGTTTAAAAATCTAATAGGAATCTATTATGTGTCTGGTAATTCCACCAAAGAATTGTGACTTCTTTAATATGCGTGCTTCTTTCCTTTTCTTTTCTTTTTTTTTTTTAAGATTTATTTATTTGAGAGATAGAGAGAGCATGGTGAGGTGGGGCGGAGGGAGAGGGAAAGAGAGAATTCCAAGTCCACTTCATGTTCACAGGGAGCCTAGGTGTCGGCTGGATCCCACAACCCCTCAGATCATGACTTGAGTGAAAATCAAGTCAGAAGCTTAACCAACGATAGAGCCACCAGGTGTCCCCTACTATTTTTGCTTTCAAATAAATACTTTTCTCATACAGTTTAGAGTAACTGGAATAATACTACATTGTTTTCATAAAAACAAGATCACTTTGTTTTAATTCTCAATGTTTAAAGAAACATACATTGTGAAATGTATTAATTATCCAAAAATTATCACTATATTTAGGGGCGCCTGGGTGGCTCAGTGGGTTAAACCTCTGCCTTCGGCTCAGGTCATGATCTCAGGGTTCTAGGATCAAGCCTCTCTCCTCAGCGGGGAGCCTGCTACCCTCTCCTCTCTCTGCCTGCCTCTCTGCGTACTTGTGATCTCTCTCTGTGTCAAATAAATAAAAATTAAAAAAAAAAGATCACCATATTTAATGACATGCTATAGCAATGCTTACTGAAACAAAATCATGCTCTAGATTATTTTAAAGCACTGAACACTAAAATAACATATTTAGGTGTTATGACTTGAAGAAATTTTTGAGGAATTGCAATATTATAAAGACTTGTTTTTGTTTTGTTTTAAAACACAAAATATAGGAATCCCTGGGTGGCTCAGCCCCTGGGTGGCTCAGTGTCTGCCTTTACCTCAGGTCATGATTCCGAAGTCCTGGGATCAAGCCCCACCATTGGTCTCCCTGTTCAGTGGGGAGTCTGCTTCTCCCTCTCCCTCTCCCCTGCCCCCTGCTCATGCTCTCTGTCTCTCGCTTGCTCTCTCCTAATAAATAAAATCTTGCTCTCTCCTAATAAATAAAATCTTAAAAAATAAAATACAAAATGCAGAAAACTAACTTTATTAATTATATTAATCTTTCCTATTTTATACATGCTAATTAAAAGCTAAATGTTAAATTCCAATAATTAGAAATATATTGGAATTAAGTCACAGAGGAAAATCATACAAAAGAAATATCTGAAAACTAGAATTATAATAATGGCTTACACAAATATAGGTTCACTAAGTGGACCCAATACTTTTTAAAGGTTTTGATGATACTATCCCAAAATAGCTAATTACATTATAAGCTAAATGACATTGAGATCCTAAAATTTACATGTCTGCTAAAAGCCCACAGGTAGGTAGTTTTTTAAGCCTGCTTTATAGCAAATTCAAAATTTAGTCTGCTTTCCTTTAACCTCTTTAAGCAAAAGCAAACCACTAAGAAAGAATACTCAAATAAGTTAAATAGTTATTCCAATTATTAATATTATCCACATTAACATACACATAAATATTTCCAGAGACTTGAAGTTATGGAGGAAAATCTCTTCTCCAGAATATGTCTCTAAAACAGAAGAGTAATAACTTCCCCCAAAATTTAACAGTGGCTCATCATGCTCAAAACTGTCAGAAAATTCATGTAGTATTTATCATTTAGTCTGAAACAATATTTTGAATGATTATTTTGCATAATTGTAATGGAAACATTTTTTTCTCTAGCAAAGTTTATCAATGATATGAATGATGTATTTTTTTGCTCATTCTTTGAAATTCACTGAATATAAAATTTAATTTTTGTATTTTCTTTGAAATAAGAAACTCACTTTTTCTTTGTATAGATATATGTGTTTTATATGTATCTTTAACAGATAAATTTTGGAATGTTTACACATTTTCCATAACTCTTTGATATTTATATAACTATGTGTATTTCTACATTTTTAAAGAACATAATTTGTGTGTGACTACTAATATCAAGGTTATTCAGCTCTAGATTATATGGCAAAGAGAAACGATTCTCCATTAAGCAAATGTAAAATGTAGTTTCTGCTTGCAAAATTGAATTACATTTGCTATTTTTTTTTTTTAGTTTTCTTCACTTAGTAACAACTTCAGCCAATATCTAAAATTTGATCATCACATGTACTTATTCAGTTAACATTTCTGAATATCTATTATGGAAAGGAAGGTGTTAAGTATGAAGAGACAAAAAGGACAATTCTGCTGCCTTGGGGGACCTTATATAAAAGTTAGGGAGAGAGTAGCAACAAGTTTCAATGTTTTGGAGAAAGCAAAATAGAGGCACACACACCTGGCATATGAATACTGTTGAAGAATTCATTCTTCCAACATCAGTAGAGAAGCTATGTCATCTAAACAAAGAAACTAAAGCTTAAGCCTGAGCCATGAAAAGGTATAAGGTAAAAAATATATACTACTGCTATAGCATGGGATCAGGCACAGAAATTAACATAATCAGGTTAGTACCATTGAAATCCCTAGGGTCTCAAAAGCAGCAAACACAAAACTGTTGTGTGGTGAGACTTTCATAGTTCAGAGAGTACAGAAATCCTACAGAAATAATAGCTTAGGCAATAATGACTTGGCAGTGAAGCACTACAAATCACTGAGGAAAAGTCACCATAAAAATTAACTTGAGACCATATAACCTCAGAACTATAGATAACAGACCAATCTCAAAGAATCATTTTTTTAAATGTGTGTTAAGAAGCATTAAAATAATATAAAAGTATAATACAAACAACACTGAAAGGATAAAGCAAATTGGAAAAGCAAGAAACATATTTTAAGTAAACCCAAGTTATAAGAACTCTTAAAAATGAAATTAAGGGCTATTAAAATTAAAGCCTTATTGGACATGATAAATAGCAGATCATATACAACTAAAGAGAAATTGAATGAACTGGAAAATAGAATAGTAATTAAATATAGGAATAAATCACACAAAATATAAAACACAGATAGAGAGACATAAAGAACTGGACCCATCAAAGAGTAGACAAAAGAATAGGATGACAAGTTTCAACATACATTGAAGCGGAACTGGGGGGAAAAGGAACAAACAAAAGGTTAATAGAGACAGGCAACTCTCAAAAAATAATGACTCAGAAGGGAAGTCTCCCAAATTTATTCAATCTAGAAGTATTTAACTAGAAGAAACAGAGTATGCAGGATAAATAAGAACCAACAGATGTTTTCCAGAATAACAAAAGGACACCAGGACAAAGAGTCAAAAGAAAAGTCAAATTAATTGTAAACACATAACAACTAGACTTTATCCAGACTTCTAATCAGCCACAATAGACACCTGAAGATAAAGAAATTATTTCCTCAAAGTACAGAGGAAAAATAGCAATAATGTAAAATTCTATATCCAACTTATCCATAAATCAAGAATGAGGTAAAATAAAACATCTTTAGATGAAGATTGAGAAAGTTTATTCCTCTTAGTCTTTCACCAAAAGAACTTCCAAAAAATGTGTTTCAGAAATGAAAGCCAAAAAAAAAAAAAAAAAAAAAGTGAAACACTAAAGTAAGAGTAAACAGTTATTTAAATATAAACGTGTGTTTACTAAAAAACAAAAAAACAAACATGTGTTTATTAAAATAAGTGAGGGAGCCTGGGTAGCTCAGTTGGTTAAGCTTCTTGCTCTTGATTTTGGCCCAGGTTATGATCTCAGGGTCCTGAGATCAAGCCTTACATCAGGCCCCTGCTAATCATGGAGGCTGCTTAAAATTCTTTCTCTCCCTCTCTCTCTTCCCTTCCCCTGATCATGCTCTCTCCCTCTCTCTGTCCCTCTCTTAAAAACATGATAAAATAAAATAAGAGAAAGAGAAATAGAGACTAAGACTAGAAAGGATTCAAAAATGGAGTGGAATGAAAATTCTAGAAAATAGCATAAAAAAAGGATTTGGAGTTAAAACATTTTATGACCCTGGGGCTCCTGGGTGGCTCAGTGGGTTAAAGCCTCTGCCTTTGGCTCAGGTCATGATCCCAGGGTCCTGGGATCGAGCCCCACATCAAGCCCCACATCGGGCTCTCTGCTCCGTGGGGAGCCTGCTTCCCTTCCTCTCTCTCTGCCTGCCTTTCTGTCTACTTGTAATCTCTGTCTGTCAAATAAATAAATAAAATCTTTAAAAAAAAAAAAAAAAAAACATTTTATGACCCTGTATTACACAGCTAGAATTAAATAATGTTAAATTTAGACTCGCTATATCAAACATGGATGATAAAAACTTTAAAAATAACTACTAGAAAGACAAAAGTAGAATACAAATCTGCTAAGTTAATATGCAGGAATGGTGAATTAAAAAACAGTTCTGTATAATTGAAATCAGGCAATAAAAACAACACAACAAATAAACAAAATGAATTAAAGATAAATATTGGCAGGCAAACAAGGGTGACATTTGTTCAACCAAGAAACCTCTCACTAAAAGATTATATTTTAGGGATAGATGCTTTAAATCTTTAACTAACATAGAGGTGATACTTTCTACATCTTGGGATAATGCATTTTATAGCATGCAAAGTAAGATCAGTATACTTGCCATGATACAATTTAAAAGAACAAAAAAAATAAAATAATTTAGGATGAAATTTTAAAGTCTAATTTTATGTTATTATGTGGAATACTTATTAATGGTTTGTTGGCCGCTATTTAGCCATATTAATTTACCCCAGACATGGACACTAGAATTTGTTCCATTTAACAGATGAACAGAAATTAAGGTGATGACGAATTCAGTGACTTACAAAGACACAAGATGACAATTAATAGATCACAGACTCAAACCTAGTTCTTCCAACTCAAAAAAGGATTTTTTAACTGGATAAACATATTAATTAATATGTATGTATCAAAGACTTCATAATCATTTGACTTCCAGTTTCACCTTGAATATGTAAAAAAAAATAAAAAAAAATCATTTCCATCCTTATACAACAAGAGAGAGCTGGAAAAATAATCAAAACAAATGAATTCCTCTGAATCATTAGAGAGACAGGGAATTTATATTGTAGAGCAAATAGCCACACCAAAATCTGGAGATACTAGCATATCAGAGTCATATACAAAATCTATTATATGCATACCTAGACCAGAAACTGCTGGAGCCATAAAGTGGTAGAAAAATATAACTGGTAATTTCAACAAGTTGTGAAGACTATGAATGGACTAGTCTTAAAGTGAGAGTCTCCTGGAGGCTGGAATCATGGGGGATCCAGATATGCTCTTGGACTTTTATCTCCAGATTTTCAAGATAAGGATCTGAGAAAAACTGTTTCCTGGCTCTGGTAAAGAGAAGAGTAACATTGTGAGATGCGCCCAGAACATTTTTCGCATTAAAATAATAGACTCTAGGGTAAAAGACTGATAAAGCCTTATCTCAGTTGAGTCAAAAAGCGTTGTTCACACTTTATCTCCTCCTAGACTAAGGGAGGGTGGAAGGTATGCCACTCGGGAATCACTTACGGAGGACAAAGCTCTCTTTTAGATGAAGGTGGAGGTCACAGACTTACTAAAGACACTGACCTACTAGAGACACAGACCTACGAAAAGATGGATATTTGATCGTACGTTCAGACAACACTTGCCCTCCTCCACACCTTACCTCCAAACAAATAGGGCCCTAAGACATAGAGATTTATAGGTGAAGGGCTGCAAGATGCCCACTTTCCTGATAAGGGGTACTTAAGGAAACCCAAAGACAATAGGAGAAACAAAACAAGGGCAGGAGGGGAATCTGAAACCCCTGGCAAATAAATTACAGCAAACGTTAAACATCGTCTCACACTTAGCCAGGTTAAAATAAATCCTCACTTATTTACTTTGTTTCCTATTATCCAACTCAGCTCATCCAGTTATTAACAAAAAAATTACAAGACATACCAAAAGCTAAGAAAAAGCATAATCAAACCTAGCAACAGGACCAGTCTCAGACATGGTACAGAAGTTGGACTTATCAGATACAATTTTAAGTAACTATGATTAACCTGTTATGGAGTCTGTTGGAAAAAATATCATGCAAGAATATATGGATAATTTAAGCAGAAAGATGGAAACTCTAAGAGACTATTTTAAAAGGAAATGAGAGGAACCAATACATTGAATAGAAATAAGGAATGTCTTCAGGGGTTGATCAGTAAACTAGACACAGCACAGGAGGGAATTAGGGAGTCTGAAGATAGATCAATGAAGTGTAAAAAAAAAAAAAAAGAAAAGAAAAGAAAAATTAAAATGGAGGATCCCGGAATTGTGGGATAATTTCTAAAGATGTAACATATATATCATTGGAATATCAGAAGAAGAGAAAAGAAGAAAGCAAAAGAAATAGTTATAGTGATAAAGACTGAGAACTTTACAAAATTAATGACAGACACCAAAGAAGAGAGAACACCAAGCCAGATAAATACCAAACCAACTATATTTAGGCATACCATATTGAAACTGCAGGAAATCTTGGACAAAAAGAAAATCTTGAGACAAATTGAGAGTGGGAAGTCATCTTATCTAGAGAGAAAAAAGGTGGATTCTAGAACACTTCTCACGAGGAACCATGCACTCAAGAAGAGGGTGGTATAAGAATTTTAAGATGTTGAAAATAAATAAATAAACAAACAAATAAAAATACCAATCTATAGCCAGTGAAATTATCCTTCAATAGTCAGACAAACAAAACTGAGTCAATTTGTGGCCAGCAGAACATCTCTGCAAGAAATGTTAAAAAGTTTTTCAGTAAGAAGGAAAAGATACAGGTAAAAAACTTAGATCTACCTCAAGAAAGGGAGAATGTTGGAGAAGGAATAATAAGGTAAAATAAAACCTGTTTTTTTTTAATATTCTGGATAAATTTAGAAAATAACAGTTTAAATCAATAAAAGTAACTATGGATTGGGTGATGTAATGTATAAAAAGCTGAAATAAATGAGAGCCAAGTCACAAGGATCAAGAGGGAAGAACTAAGAAGACACAGATATAAGGTATCTTCACTGCCCTGGAATAGAATAATGTTATTTGAAATAAAACTTATTACCTAGGACTGTATATTGTATGTCGAGGACAACTAATAATTTCTAAAAGTATGATTAATACACTAAAGGATGGCATAAAATAGATACATACAAAATGCTAAGTTAAAGTCAGAGAAGGCAGAAAAAAGAGGGAGAAAAAAACAAAGAGCAAATGTAACAAATAGAAAATAATTACAAAGGGGTAGATATTATTCTATCTCAGCAAACAATTTAAATGTGAAGAGCTAATATACCAATTAAAGTGTAGAGATTAATAGAGTGAAAAGAAAAAGATGTGACTACGTATTCTTTACAAGAACCCATTTAAAATATGCACATTCAGATGGCTTAAAGTAAAGGAATGGAGAATAGGAGAAATGTATGCCATGTTAGAATTAATCCAAATTGCTAGCATATTAATTCTAGAAAAAGAGATATTTGAATGAGCAACATTATCAGGGACAAAGAGGGCATTCCATAATGATAAAGTGTCAAATTGTTGAAGAACACATAAAAACCCTAAACATATATAAACCTAACAACAGAGCAGAAAAACATGAGGCAAAAACTAATAGATTTAGAAACAGAAAATGCCACTATTGTGTACCAAGGAACTGGACAGATCCAGCAGGCATAAAATCAGCAAGGACATAGTTGAACTGAACAGCACTATCAATCAACTGGATATAATTGACATAAGGAATACTTCATCCAACAACAGTGAATTACACATTTTCCCCAAGCTCACATAGGACACTCAGCAAGAGGGATTAATTCTAACTTGTAAAATACACTTTAAATTTAAAATACTAGAAATCTGGGGCGCCTGGGTGGCTCAGTGGGTTAAAGCCTCTGCCTTCGGCTCAGGTCA
Source organism: Martes martes (assembly GCF_963455335.1). Lineage (NCBI taxonomy): Eukaryota > Metazoa > Chordata > Mammalia > Carnivora > Mustelidae > Martes > Martes martes. Next base: position 70,307,404 of record NC_137888.1, on the reverse strand, counting down.
TGATCCCAGGGTCCTGGGATCGAGTCCCGCATCGGGCTCTCTGCTCGGCAGGGAGCCTGCTTCCCCCTCCTCTCTCTGCCTGCCTCTCTGCCTACTTGTGATCTGTCTCTCTGTCAAATAAATAAATAAAATCTTTAAAAAAAAAAAAAAAAAAAAAAAAAAATACTAGAAATCAAACAAAGTATGTTCTCAGACCACAAAAATTGTAATTAGAAATAAATAACAAAGAGATAGCTGGAAAATCTTTAGCTATGTGGAAATTAAACAACACAGTTTAAAACTCACAAGAGTCAAAGAAGAAATTTCAAGAAAAATAAAAAGCTATTTTGAAATATGTGAAAATAAAAATACAATTTATCAAATTTGGATACAGCAGTAGAGCTTAGAAGTAAATGTATGGTATTAAATGCATATATTAGAAAAAAATCTGTATTTAAAATTGATAATCTAAGCTTTCATCTTAGAAACCTAGAAAAATAAAAGCAATTTATGCCCATTACAAGCATAAGAAAATAAGCAATTATTCTTATAAGCAAGGAGAAATTAGAACACAACTTAATAAAAGTGAAGGGAGAAGTGGGGGGTTCAGATGGTTAAGTGTTCTATTCTTCATTTTGGCTCAGGTCATGAATTCATGGCTGTGGGACAGAGCCCCATATTGGGCTCTATGTTGCGTGGGGAATCTGCTTGAGATTCTCTCTCTCTCCCACTCCCCCTGTTCATATGTACTCACTTGCTCTATCTCTCTCTCAAAGAAAACCCCCCAAACTTAAAAATAAATAAACAAATAAATAGATGTGAAAACAGGAAACTAATAGAGAAAATTAACAAAACTGAAAACTGATCATTTGGACATCAATAAAATTGATAAATTTCTAGCCTAACACGCCAAGGATAGAAAGAAACACAAATTATCAATAATATTAATGAAAAAAAGTCTATTATTGTTTACATTAAAGAATAATAAAGGAATACTTATGATGAGCTCAAGGATCCCAAATTTGATAACTTAGATAAAATGGATTAATTCCTCGAAAGACAAAAACTACCAAAACACACACAAGGAGAAATAGATAATATGAATAGTCCAATACCCATGAAAGGAATTGTGCGTTAGTGAATGACCTTCAGGAAAGGAAGGGAGGAAGTAGGGAGGGAGGAAGAAAGAGAGAGAGAGAAAGAAAGAAAGAAAGAGGAAAAGATAGAAAGGGAGACAGAGAGAGAGAGAAAACAAAAGAAAGGAAGAAAGAAGAAAAGAGAAAAAGAAAGGGAGGAAGGAAGGAAGGAAGAAAAGGAGAGAAAAAGAGAGAAAGGGAGAAGGAGGGAGGGAGGAAGAGGGGAAGAAAGAAAGAGCAGGAGGAGGAGGAGGAGATGAATGGCAGGGAGGGAGAGATAAGGAGAGAGAGAAGGAAAGAAAAAAGAAAGAGACAATGGGGCAGGGGAAGAAGAGAAAGAAGAAAAGAGACAGAAACATAGGAAAAAAAATACAGAGAGAAAAACAAAGATCAAGGAGGGATGCAGGAAGGAACAGAGAGGGGAAAGACAGCAGATAGAAAGAGATTAGAGATTGAAAAGGAAGAAATAAAACTGATTTGCTTCCCAGATGATATAACTGACTATGTAAAAGTTCCAAAGATGCTATAAGCAAACTCCTGGAAACAATAAGCAAATATAGCAAGTTTGCAGCATATTTAAGATCAATATGTAAAAGTCAATTGTTTTCCTATAAACCAGCAATGAAAAAGTAAAATTAAAGGAAATTTAATACCATTTGTAGCACTCCCAAAATGAAATACCCAGGCATAAAGGTAACAGAATATGTACAAAATTTATATGTAGAAAACAATAAATTATCAATTAAAAAAAAAACAAAGATCTACATGGACCAATACATGATGATAATGGATTAGAAAACTCAATATTATTAAGACAACAATTCTTCTCAAGTGGTCCATAAATTCAGTGCAAAACCAATCAAAATGTCAAAAAACTATTTTTATAAATAGCTATAAACTCATCTAAACTTCATATGGAAAGGCAAAAGACCCTGAAGAGCCAATGCAGTACTGAAGAACACAGAACTCAAAGGATCATGATATTGGAAGAACAACAGACATATATATCATAGATAGAAAGCTCAGGAACAGATTTACATAAAACTAAACAACAATTTTTTTTTACATAAAACAGATTTATGTAAAACATATTAACATAAATATGTAAAACATAAATATGTAAATATTTACATGTAAATATAAATTATGTTTATACATAAATATAATTACATATAAATAAATTTATAAACAAAATTTATGTGTAAATATAAATATGTAAAATATATACATAAATATATAAAATCTGTTTTCTGTAAAACAAATTTACATAAAACTAAACAACAAATTGTCTTTTTACTAAGACAATTTGATGAAGAAAGGATAATTTTTTCAATAGCCATATGTAAAAAAAACAAAATAAAACCCCGAACCTCAACACCTACCTTACACTTTGGATTAAAATGGACTTAAAATTATTAAGGACCTAAATGTAAAATTCAAAACAATAAAGTTTCCAGTAGAAAAATCTCTGTGGGTTTGGTGATGAGTTTTTATATATAATATCCAAAGAATGATACATAAAAGAAAAAATTGACAATTTGGACTTATAAAAATTAAAAACTTCAGTTCTATGAAAGAATGAAATGACAAGCCATAGAATGAAGAACATAATAACAAATCAGATAATCTGATAAAGGATTTTGACCCCAAATAAGCAGAAAACACTTAAACTAAATGGTAAGAAAACAGTCACCTAATTTTAAAATGATCTGAACAGACGGCATGCCAAAGAAGATACACAGATGGTAAATGAGCATATGAAAATATGTTCAACATCATTTGTCATTTAGAAATGCAAATTACAAGAAGATACCACCACATCCCAATTAGAATGACTAAAATCCAAAAAAACTCACAATATTAATTTATGGTCAGGATTTAGAATATGTGGGGCGCCTGGGTGGCTCAGTGGGTTAAAGCCTCTGCCTTCTGCTCAGGTCATGATCTCAGGGTCCTGGATCAAGCCCCACATCTGGCTCTCTGCTCAGCAGGGAGCCTGCTTCCCTACCTCTCTCTCTGCCTGCCTCTCTGCCTACTTGTTATCTCTGTCTGTCAAATGAATAAATAAAATCTTTAAAAAAAAAAAGGACTCAGAATATGAAGGCTTTCATTCATTGTTTCTGGGAATGTGAAAATAGTACAGCTGCTTTGAATAACAGTTTTTACAGTTTCCTACAAAGCTAAACATAATCTTACCATAAAACTTAGTAATCACACTGCTAGGTATTTATCCAACTGATCTGAAAACTTATGTCCACAAAACACCTACATGCAAATATTTTTTATTTTACTCACAATCACCAAAGCCTGTACTATCCTCACAATTTTTCTGTGAATCTAAAACTGTTCTAAAATTTGAGGCTTGTTAAAAAGTAATGCCGGTCAATATTCTGAAGCTAAATCAAGAATAAACTTGAGCAGGAAAGATATATCACTTGCATTTAATATATTTGTGAGGGCACTGAGGAAATAAAAAGTGATTTACCTAAAATGCTATAAAACCTCAACAGTCTCAATGACAGAACAACTTAATCTCGTTCATTGTATTGCCAATTTTTATTTCTCAGAAACTTCCACATTATGAAGAGTAATGAAGACTTAAGGTTGAATGGTCTTAAGGCTTCTGATATTCTGGAGCACCCTTCCTAAAACATCCACGTAAAACAGCTGCATGCTTATCTCCTGAGCCATGAGAAGCCTGGGCACCTGATTATTTCCAAGAGACTCTAGAGGAGGACGTCTTCCCATTCAGCTCCTGCTGCAGCCTCCTCCTAACTGCCACGCACTCCCTCCACCAATCACCCTTCCATCCTATTTCTGTTCCCAATTCACTGCCTATTGGACACAGCTCCTTTTACTTACCTTCAGCCAAAGCAATCCTAACATCATTTTTCTTTCTACCATATAGCAGAAACAAAAAGCAACTTTAATTTCAGTGTGTCTGGTAGTTGCCATCTATCCTCTGTTGTGGATTTCTGAGAAACAAACATCTTCTCAGGCCATAATGATTAGGTCACTAGGCCTCTCCCCTACATTTCTGTTTCATCTCTTATCAATCACAGCAGGGTTGATTTATAAAATCTCAAAATTCTATTCTTTATTATTCATAGGAGCTCACTTATCCTTTTGCTTTGGCCTTTATTTCAAGATACTCCAAAAGAGGAAGAAAGTTCATTTTTATTAGATCCAAATATATTCATCAAGGTTGTTTTCAAAATGAAGACTCTTGTATTCTGACATAAACCATGCGACTGAAATAGTTGATTCTAAAAAAATCAGAAAAAAATATATATAATTACTGCAAGTATAAAAATAGTCCACCCATCCTTAAAAGAGGACACCTAAGTTATCAAAACTAACAGCTAGTATCTGTGTATACTAGATTGCAATCTATACACTTATAATCATTGTCTTGCTTTAGACCAAATTTCTGGATTTGCACCTCAAAACTAACCTTGCCTAACTTAAGCAAAAAGAACATTTATTGAAAGCATACTGGGGTCATTTAAAAACTGAACAAAAATGATCAATGAATCTTTTTTTTTTTTAAAGATTTTATTTATTTTACAGAGAGAGATCACAAGTAGGCAGAGAGGCAGGCCGAGAGAGAGAGAGAAGGAGGAGGAAGCAGGCTCCCTGCCTAGCAGAGAGCCTGATGCGGGACTTGATCCCAGGACCCTGACATCATGACCTGAGCTGAAGGCAGAGGCTTAACCCACTGAGCCACCCAGTCACCCCGATCAATGAATCTTTAGAAACTAGGTAAGTTCTGGGGCAAAAGGTAGTGGGAATTAGGGATCTTTGTCCAGGGGCACTGTTATGATGTAAGTAGGCTTGCATGCACTTCCAATTTTATGTCTCTGTGCAAACATCAACATTCCATTGAGAAGATTTCTTTGGGGGTGCGAGGGTGGCTCAATTCGTTAAGCATCTGCCTCTGGCTCAGGTCATGATCCCAGGGTCCCGGGATCAAGCTCTGCATTGAGCCCACTAATATCTCTCCTCCCTCCTGCTCTCTCTCAAATAAATAAATAAAATCTTAAAAAGAGAGAGAGAGAGAGAGAGAGAGAAGACTTATTTGATTCAGCTTGGGACAGTTATGCTAAATTTTGGAGTTTTCAATCCTAGTCACAAGCTATGAAGGTGAAAGACAGAGGTTAGAAGCATTGACATGGCCACAGGAGAAATCTCTGACAGTGAGGGAGTCACCCCTCAATTTGGGTCTACTCACTCCACTGAAATAATAGTGATGATATGAATATCAATATTTTTGCATATTCTCAGATAACATGTGAAATTCATTCTGTTGGTATAAGGGAAGAAATACATTTCACTGCAACAAATTTTCACTTAACAATAAAAAATTTGATCATTGAAATAATCTCTAAAAACCTGAAATTGATCTAAATTTAAAAGCAATAAAGCAGGACACTTAGGAAACAAAGTTAGACTGAACTTCCTGATGGGTAGTAAATTATGTCTCAGTTCAGACACAAATTATGTATCAGGTTAGAAAAGGAAAATGGATCTTTCAAAGTTGACAAATCACAGGAGAAAAAACAAAGTGAGAGATTGTGATACTTACAGATTTCAGCCAAAATCAAGAAGGAAATTTTTTAGATTAGTATACCTTAAATTTATAAGTGTTACATATTAAATATATTTCAATAAAAAGTTTTCAAAAGCCCACTAAGATTTATCTGACCTTAATATAAAATATTCTTGAACTGTAACCTTTCTAAAGCAATCTTGACAAAGAAAAACAATCCCAGATTTTAAGATATACTACAAAGCTGTAACAATTAAAACAGTATGGTACAGGCACAGAAACAGGCACATAGATCATTAAAACAGGAAAAAGAGCCCCAAAACACACCCATGATTATATGGTCAATTAGTCTACAACAAGGAAGGCAAGAATATGCAATGAGAAAAAGAAAATATCTTAAATAAATGGCGTTGGGAAAACTAGACAGCTACATGTTAAATAATGAAATTGGACCACTCTCTCACACCACACACACAAAATAAACTCAAAATGGATTAAAGCCATAACTGTAAAATTGGAAATAATAAAAGTCCTAGAAGAAAACATAGGTGATAATCTCTTTGACAGTGTCTTTAGCAACATTTTTCTAGATATGTCTCCTTGGGCAAGGGAAACAAAAGCAAAAATAAACTATTAGGACTACACCAAAATAAGTTGTTTTTCACAGCAAAGGAAACCATCAAAAAAAAAAAAAAAGAAAAGAAAAAGAAAAAAGAAAAGGCAACCTACTGAATGAAAGAGGATATTTGCAAATGATATATCTGATAAGGGGTATATATGCAATATATATAAAGAACTTTTTCAACTCAACACCAAAAAACAAATAATTGATTAAAAAGTAGGCAGAAAACTTGAAAAAACATTTTTTGAAATATGACGTACAAATGGCCAAGAGACACATGAAAAGATGTTCAGTGTCACTCATCTTATCATCATGAAAATGCAAATCAAAACCATAGTGAAATACCACCTTATACCTGTCAGAATGGCTAAAATCAAAAAGATAAGAAATGAAAGTGCAGGTGAGAATGTGAAGAAAAAGAAACCCTTGTACACTGTTAGTGGGAATTTTGTTTGTTTTGATTTTTTTTTAATTAACATATAATGTATTATTTATCCCCGGGGTACAGGTCTGTGAATCACCAGGCTTACACATTTCACAGCACTCACCATAGCACATAGCCTCCCCAATGTCCATAACCCAGCCACCCTATCCCTATCTCCCTACCCTACAGCAACCCTCAGTTTGTTTTGTGAGATTAAGAGTCTCTTATGGTTTGTCTCCCTCCTGACTGTTAGTGGGAATTTAAATTGGTGCAACCACTGTGGAAAACAGTACAAGGGTTCCTCAAAAAATTAAAAATAGATATATCATATGATCCAGTAATTCCACTCTTAGGTATTTACCTGAAGAAAACAAGAACACTAATTCAAAAAGATATATGCACTCCTATGTTTCTAGCATCATTATTTACAATAGCCAAGATATAGAAGCAACCCAAGTCTCCATCAACAGAAGAATGGATAAGAAGATGTGGTGTATATATATGCAATGAATGGATGTAGAGAGTATTATGCTAAAGGAGAAACACAAATACCAAATGATTTCACTTATGTGTTGAGTTAATAAAACAAAAAAACAAAAAAACAAATAAATAAACCAAAAAATAGACTCAAATATAGAGAACAAACTGGTAGTTGACAGAGAAAAGCTGAGTGAGGGGAAGGGTGAAATAAGTAAAGAGGATTAAGAAGTACAAACTTCCAGTAAAATAAGTAAGTCACAGAAATAAAAAGTATAGCATAGAGTATACAGTCCATAATATTGTAACAACATTGTATGGTGATAAATGATAACTACATTTATTACTGTGAGCACTGAGTAAAGTATGGAATTACTGACTCAATAGGTAATACACCTAAAAAAATTTACCTTTTCATTACCAGCTATTTAAAGAGGAATATGTCTAATTACAAATTTTGTATTTAGAGACCTGTTCCCTTATTTTATTTAAAGATGTCTTTGAATAACAATAAAAGAAAAACTAATAAATCTATTTTGCACTGATATATAATGAGTTTTATATAATAAATTGAGTTGCTCAAATTATGTACATAAACTCTATGTCAGTATTATATATATAATAACTTATGTATAATTATACATCTATGATTTATATGTATATATATAATTTTAAAATAGCAATTCCAATTTAAAGAATATAGTCTAAGAACTATGGTAATTTCAAGTATGGATTTGAGTTTGCTATTTATAAGGAAACCTTGAAATTAAACAAAATTAAAATAATTTTGTTTAAAATTTCAAAAATTGATAACTTATATGGATTTTTAAAAAAGATTTTATTTATTTATTTGAGAGAGAGAGTAAGAGAGAGCATGAGAGGGGAGAAGGTCAGAGGGAGAAGCAGACTCCCCATGGAGCTGGGAGACGATGCTGGACTTGATCCCAGAACTCCAGGATCATGACCTGAGTAGAAGGCGATGGCTTAACTAACTGAGCCACCCAGGCACCCCTACATGGATATTTTTAATCTTACTTTTCTCATATTGAAGTAACTACACTTTATCTAAATTAGGCAGAAATACATAGAAGTTTCTATAATGTTACAATTAAAGATAAAAATATTAGAAATGCCTTGTATATAGAGGTTTCAACTTTAATTCTTTTTTTTTTATGGAAACTTTAATGTATATAAATAATCAATGCCATGATAGTAGCTAAGGAAAATATTAGTTTATTTATATTTTGTACATTTTTTATTACTCATACTTTATAGCACAGGAAAAAATAAATAATACACTTTTAAAAATAATTAAAAAATAAAATGGAGTTGCTTGGGTGGCTCAGTCAGTTAAATGTCTGCCTTAGACTCAGGTCATGATCCCAGGTACTAGGATTGAGCCCTGTATCAGGCTCCCTGCTCAGTGGGGAGCCTACTTTTCTCTCTCCTCTTGCAGCTCCCCTGCTTGTGCTCTATCTCTCCCTCTCTCTGTGTGAAATGAATAAAATATCTAAAAAAAACTTAAAAAATAAAATGAAGTCAAATTAATAATAAATTATTTATGGGGACGCCTGGGTGGCTCAGTGGGTTAGGCCTCTGCCTTCGGCTCAGGTCATGGTCTCAGGGTCTTGGGATCAAGCCCAGTGTCAGGCTCTCTGCTCGGCAGGGAGCCTGCTTTCCCCTGTCTCTCTCTATCTGCCTGCCTCTCTGCCTGCTTATGATCTCTGTCTGTCAAATAAATAATTTTTTAAAAAAATCTTAAAAAATAAATTATTTATTATTTCATGCTTGTAACAAATGACTTAAGAAATAAAAGAAACAGAAAATGTGAGCATAAACTTGAAATTGTATCTTTCAGAGAAAAAAAGCTGGCTTAAGAAATACTGGAATTCATTAAGTATCATCCAATTCATAGAAAAAACACAGGATCTTAGAATAATGTGGGTATATGGAGAGGTGGCATGTAGAATGAATATCTTAGTAATTAAGCTAACTTTTATTCACATTAAGAGCAATTCCAAACCCCTTGAATTTTATATATATAGGAAAAATTAGGCCTGTTTCTAAATACACACACACAATTAAAATTTTAAAACCTCATTTATCTGAGAATCTTTTTTTTTAATTTAAAATTACATTTTCAATGAATGCTTAACTATCTTCTGAGCCCCAGTGTACAAGGATCTTGTATGGGGGAAATAAAAAGAATGAAATACATTACTTTATTGAATAGTTTGTTCTAAAACTAAGATCCAAAAGGGCAGAACACTTACTATTTCTTCCTGCTGAATGCCTCATTTTCATTAGCATGATGAACAAAAAGGAGGTACCTAATATATACTAAAAAAGTAAATAAATGAATATGTGACTAAATGAAAAAGTGAATCAAATTAGCAATATATCACTCAATTTGAAGAATATACATATATACACATACATGTAGTTAGGGATGTGTGTGTGTATGTATGTGTGTTGTTTAGGTAAGTGCTATATGTGTGTAATGTTAAATTCTTATAAATTATGCAAATTTATATTAAGAAATACTTAGCTTTCAGCCAGGATACTACATTTAAATCCTGACTCAATAATCTTGATGAATTTAAATTAGGATAAGTCAAAACACAATTCAGCAGGATTTATAATTCTGGTCAAGATGAAGGAACAGGTCAAGGTATTCCTACCTGAAAAATCAAACTACAGATAAGATATAAGAGACAACAATTGTCAAGACAATGAACATCAGTCAATAAAGGAAAGTGACCCCTGAGAGACAGGAAACAAATGATATGAGTCTAATAATTGCCCCCAACTTACTGCCTAGAAAGCATTTCAAATCCTGTAAGTAAGAATGCAGGCAAAGTTGAGGACAGACAGCTGAGTCTGGGGACACCAAGATAGTAAGTGTTGACATGTAGACTATAAGAGAAAGTGCACAAAGATAGAAATTCAGTGATCTACAGAATTTTCCTGTCTGGAATTCAGCTGAGGCCAGACCAGCAGATATGTGAGATTACTTGAATCCAGAAAATGAACCACTCTTAAAGAATTAGTGGTACTAGTGCCCAGTGCCCCCACACAGCTAGGAATAATGTTTGTTTCTAACAGTGAAAAATAAAAATTCTATTGTTCACAAGTATGTGGGAAGAGAAACTTTGTCTCAGTAATATAAAGTAATTGTCCTCATACTGATGCTACTCCTGTGCTACCTAAGGGGAAAAAAATAAAAATAATAAAATAAATAAATAATAACATCTTAAAGGATAAAACTGTTTCTAAGTAATTTAACTGCATTTCAGAATGAAGTTCAATAATATTTATAGGAATATAAACTATCTTGCAAACAACAAGTTAAATTCACAAAGTCTGATATCCAATAAAAAATTATCAGACTTGCCAAAAAGACATGGAAAATAGGACCCATAGTGAGGGGAAAATAATCAATAGAAAACAAGTCAGAACAGATGTTAGAATTAGCAAAGATATCAAAACGCTTTTATAAAGTATATTCTATATGTACAAAAGTTCAGTAAAGATGTAGAAGATAAAATACCAAAAGTAAATTTATAGAAAGGTAAACTACAATGCATAAGATGAAACATGAACTGAATGAAATAAAACCAATAGCAATAGATTTTACATTAAAAAGATGAATGAACTTGGTAGCATAGCACATAACACTGTTCAAAGTGCAGCAGGGGGCAAAAAAGAACTTTAAAAAATAAGCAGAGAGAAATCAGGGAACTGAGAGAAACTTCAAGTGGCCTAAAATATGTATAATTGGAATCACCAAAGAGAGAGGAAAGAAAGAGACACAGAACAATTATTTGAAGAAATATAGGTTGAAAATCTTCCAAACTGGAGTGTGATTATAAATCTATAGATCCAAGAATCTCAGCAAACTTTAAAGGAAGATACAGAAGAAAATGACACTGAGATATATCTAAATCAAATTGTTCAAAATTAGTGTGAAAGAAGCTCTTAAAAGCAGACAGTGACAAAATACATGTTATATATAAAGGAACAAATATAAGGATGACAGCATATTTCTTATTGGAAACAATGTGAAAGTAACTTGTTTAACATACAGAAAGAAAAGTGTTGTCAACCTAGAATTCTATACCTAGTTATATAATCTTTCCAAAACATGACAACAAAAATAAAGACTTTTGTACACTATAAATCTGAAAATAGTCAGACCACCTTCAGAAAATACCAAAGGAAGTCCTTAGTTTACAAAGAAAATTACCCCCGATAGAAATATGGATCTTTGCAAAGGATAGACGAGAACTGGAAATGGTAACTATGTTGGTGAGTACATAACAATTTTCTTATTATATAAATCTCTGTAGAACATGATTTGCTACTTAAACTAAAATAATAACAATGTATGGTGTGGTTTATAACATACACAAAAGTAAAATGTATTGTCACCATAGTACAAAATTTAAGTACACCATAGTACAAAATAGTACATACTATTGAAAGGTTCTTATACTGAACATTTGATGAGTGAGAACTTACTCTTCTTATACAGTATTTATGATGATCATTTTTTAAGATTTTATTTATTTATTTGACAGAGAGAAAGAGATCACAAGTAGGCAGAGAGGCAGGCAGGGGGGTGGGGAAGCAGACTCCCTGCTGAGCAGAGAGCCCAATATCGGACTCGATCCCAGGATGCTGAGATCATGACCTGAGCCGAAGACAGAGGCTTAACCCACTGAGCCACCCAGGTGCCCCTGATGATCATTTTTATGATGTAACAGAAGTACCTTTCAAATAATAACCTCTGTACAAAATGAAGATGTAATTAATAGATAATATATGTTTTAAAATTTGCTCAGTGGAGCAAGTAAAGCCCTAAATCTAGAATAGAAATGACACTCATCTTCAAAGAGGTAAGACTTTGACCCAGCCCTAATGAATGTTTAGGAGTTTAGTAGGAAAATAAAAGGAACATGAAATAATCCTCAAAATACCAAGAATAAAAATTGCTACTATGTTTTAGTATATACTGTATGCCAGCCTTTGGTACCACTTCTAAGTCTTGTTGTTTTAAATCATCAATCAGCAGTTTAATGTAAATATAATTACCCAAGCCCTATAGATAATAAAAGTTATATTTAGAAAGATTAGAACTTTTCCAAGGCCAGTTATTAAATAGCTGATCTAAGACTACCCTCAATATGTCTAATACAAACCCTGTGCTCTTAAGCTCTCATAGTGATGGTCTTTAGAGGACTAATAGCTTTGGAGGTGACACATATACAGAACATTTAGAAGGCAGTTAATAAAACAGCCTTAGAAATGGAAAGGCTGTGTGGTCAGTGAGCAAAAAGCAAACAAGGTAAAGGCATTAAAAAAAAAAAATAGAGGTAACAAAGAGGTGGACAGAGAATTGGGATAACTGCATTTCACTAAATCTGTAAGAGATGAAATAAAGCAAGTATGATCAGAATCAAGGTTTCTGGAGATGTCAAGGAGGAAGAAGAACAGAGATATGCTCTTTCATTTAATAACAGGAAATCAATGGTGTCCTTAGTCACTAAAGACTGGTCCTTAGTTCTTAAGTAAGATTTTTGATGCTAGTGAGAACACAAAAGAAAAAGAAGTATGGCATGGATACAGGTACTACAAATCTTAATTAAAATGTTTGAAAGAGACAGAAGTTGAATGATTACCCAAAGGGTCAGAATACTCAAATACATTCCATTTTATTCCTTATTTCAAGAAAAGCCAATATTTGCATGTTTATAGACATAGAGGAAAAATCACTAATGAAATCAGAATTGAACAGGGTGGAACAAAGGAGAGTGGGTTGAGATATGAGGGCCCCAGGAAATGTGAAAGGAAATGGGTTCATGATCTGTAGTGGAAGTTTTAGTTCTTAATATCATGATTATGTTTCTGCCTTAAAGGAAAAAGGACAAGTTCTTTAAATTCCCTTTACTCTCCCAAAGTGTGATATTTGACTAAGCAGACGTTCATGCTGTACACAGTGAACAAAAAGACATGGTCCTTCGTCTCAGAGCTCATCATATGGTGGGCTCCAGTTCTTAAGAAAATTTATTCACATTACACTTAGATGTGCAAAGAAAAATGTCTTCTTTAATTCACTATAACTAAAATTGTCTTATTGTTAGCTCCCAACCCTCTGACAAGGGGCAGGGATGTTTTGGAGTTGAGGGAATCTAGGTGAATTCTGATCTGGTAATCTCCGCCAATTTAAGCAATTTGGCTTATCTCTACCTATCTCTATCTACCTAGATGACTCAGTTAAATGTCATCCTTTCAGAGATATTCCCAATTCCACCTTTCCTCCCCACCCCACTGTTATGCACTAATTTTTAACATGTACTTACAAATCTTTTAGTCATACAAAATAAGTTTTCAATAATAGTTGCTCCATGGCCTTTATTCTATACAAATAATTACAAGATAATCACATTTATCTTTTTTTAACTTTTTAAAATTATTTTTATTAATGTATAACATATCATTTGCCCCAGGCACATTTATCTGTTTTTAACAGCTTTATTGAGATATAATACTAAACAATTAACTTATTTAAAGTATATAATGTAATGGTTTTTAGTATAGAAGGCTGTGAAACAATTGAGACCATCTAATTTTAAACATTTTGCCACCCTAAAAAGAAATTTCACCGTTCCTTTCTTTTTTAAGATGTCATCTGGGTATATGAGGGGATGGTGAAAATGCATGGGATATAAGCAAATGAAATTTAAGGGTGGAGCCCAATGAGATCTATTCAACATTCTTGGGACCATTGCTAGTCTTTGCAGAGGTGTGATCTATGTTCTTAGAGGTATGATGATCTATGTTCTTAATTTAGACTATGCTCTTCTTAAATGATCCATGTCTTTTCATTGACTGATTCCACTGATATTCCTATTTGCCTGATGGCTCTTTAACATCTGGTCTAGGAAGCCTGTCCTTCAGACCTCATTTCTAGGGCCATTTAATCCCCTACAACATCTGCTTCTGACATTCTCGATAGCCAGGAGGCTAATAGCCACATTACCTGTCCCATTTACACACACACACACACACACACACACACACACCCTACTGGGATGATAATAGAACAGGTCTTTTCCAACTATAGCGAGCCAAAGGAGGCTTAGGAAGGCTGAATAGGCCCTTATCTTCTCCCTAAACAATCTAAGCCAGCTTTAGTACAACCACAGGAAAAGGACACTCTGTTAAAGTCCCAAATAGAAAGTGAAATAAAAGACTTCTTGTCCTTGAGAAATTGAGAATCTTCCTAACAAACAGGACTCTTCTCTGGAACTCAGGCCAGAAGTAGTCAGAAAATGCAGGTCAACACATATTTATTCCCATGGGTTATTTTCTTGGAAATTGAGGCTTTTCTCCCTGTTCTTTTCATAGCTCTGACACTTCAGGTTAAAAAATAGCTAAAATAAAGTCCACCAACTTGCCCCTAGATATATTAAAAGAATATAAAGAAGAAATTCTTAAAATTTTTGTCTCTCTCGACTGGTCTTTTTTATCACTATTTTCTAGTTAAAGCAATAAAAATATAAGGTATGAGGCTCAAAGCTGACTAACAGCCAGTTTATTCTGGGTGGTTCCCACCTTTTTCCTTCCCCAGGGCAGTAAATTTCACTGCTCTGACTTGGAGATAGGGAATTGCAAAAGATAATAAAAAGGATATTAAGAGAATAGTATTTCCCAAACACCATACAATTTTATTTGCAGTCACCTCATCTGTAAAATTGAATTAATAATAGTGTTTACCTTAGGATATGTTCGAATTAGTTAACAATATATCTGACAGTTAATAGTAAACAAAGTAGAAAATGAGACTATTTCCTGAAACCTAGTGGAAATAGAGGGACTACTTGACAAAAGTGGAAATTATAGAATTATTTTTGAGGAAACAATAATGGATGAAAAAGCCATGAAAAATGTATAACCCAAGGAATCCATTGAAATTTGACATAATGACTACATAGCCCGGATCAAGTTTTTATAGTCTTTGCGTCTCCTCCGTATACTTTACACATGAAAAAGAACAAAGAAATAATATGATGATAGTTGCCTAGGTTTGGAAACAGATCATGATCGCTAGGAAAATTCGAGTAGGATGGGGGGCTGTAGGGTATTATTGAAAAGGAACATAAAATTATCTGTTTCTGGAGTAGGGAAGAGAACAAGTGAAGCCAGAAAAATTCTATCTCATATTTTAATCCAGTCCATTTTGGGATTTGGGGACATTGAGAACAACTGTTCTTTGTCACTAATTTAATTATATTTTACGAATTGTGGTGAGAATTGGGAACAAAAATGATCCAAATCTCGAAATTCCCTGTAGGCTGCTCTATTCTGAACCAGGAGAAGAGAATCGGAGCTGTAGGACAAGGCAGCAAATTTGTGCCGGTAGCACTTTTCAGACGAGAACATGGATCAGAAATTTCCCGTGTTCCCTTTGAGCCCTTTTAGTGATTGTTGCCACAGATCATACATTAAGATGGTGTTGTGTGTATATAAGCATATTTATAGAATAAACAATCTTCAGAAATCAGCCCTTTCTCATGCTCTCTCTAGTTTAAAAATATATTCATAATTATAAGATAGTTATTTTTTCTTCTGTTGATTCATGTATCACATAGATGTCAGACATTCACTCTTTATGTTCCTGTCTAGATGCTTAGTTGTCAAATATGTCCCCAAATCCTATCTCTGCACTCTTGGAGCTATGACCAACAAAGCAGAGCTAAGTTGGAAAGGCCTTTAGAAAGACGTTTTTTAATTCAAGAACCATATGCTACTAAAGAAAAAAGGAACTATCAGGCAGTATAGTGTACTTATAAAAGGCAACATTGTCTAACCATTCTAAGAGGCATTTTGCTTACTTAACACTACAAAATCAAAAGTTTTCATCACAAATTTCTACCTAAGCATTTGAGTCAATTTGAAGAAACAACCACACCATGCTTCATTTTGCCAACACTTTGGGTTAAAATTTGAGAATCCTACCAAGCGCTACATTTAATGACATCTGTTTACAGGCTATAATGTACATCACTTAAAAGATGTTCCCATTGTAAACCGTTTGCAAAGAGAACAAACACTATTTTAATTACTATAGAAAATATTGTTTCAATAATTCTATTTTACATAAATATCTTCTCTTCCAAACCTGTAATTTCAGAAAAAAGAAAGACATCCTGATACTCACAGTAGAAACTGGTAATGCATGCTCTTTCTGTAATTAATTTGAACTTACAGTAGTTTTCCAAGGCATGCATTTTAAAAGACTAGTGTCCCAAGATTGCCAAAGGAGATTCATTCTGTGTTTTTAAGTGCTCAAAGAAAATGACTCAGCGTATATTGATTGCCAGCCAATACTCGTTAAATATCTGCACATTCCCACCTTTTCCCCTTGCCCTTGGCATTATTAATACAGGGTCAAATCCATAGCTGATACTCAGGTCACAATGAGATGTCCACATATAGGTATCTCAGAACATCAACCTGAGTAATGCAAATGTTTAGAGTTGTTTTGATTATCTGATGTGTAAGTAACTGTGATACTTGAAGAAAGGATAGAGCAATGAGTATGTTACATCTGAGACCTGTAGTAGGAGAGAAGAGGCACTGATGGTAAGACCAATAGAAATATGGTTCCTTCTACTCACAAAGCAAGGAAACCAAGAGAACAGAGAGATACAGGCTTGAAGTGCAAGAAGATTGCAGGTTATTTTTTTACCTGAGTGGCACATGCAAAAGGTAGAAAGTAGTAGGAGGAATGATGGGTAGAAACTGGGAATCTTTTAATTTGTAATGTTAAGCCCATCACTGTGAAAAACTCAGGAATGTTACAAAAATTTATTCACATATTTAGTTTTGCAGAGAAGAGACATTATATGCAATTCATTTTAATATAAGGCTGTAATATTATAAATGCTGAAATTTTAAATGGCTCCCTTCGATTTAAAGATCTAAACTTTTTTTTTTTTAAGATGGCTGATTTTTCATATTGTGGTACTACCTATGTACCTAACCTCAACTCTCACCCCTCTCCCCTCACACATCACCCTCCATCATATCTGCATCATGACATGCAGATCCCCTAAATAAGTCACATTCTGTAATACAGCAACCTTGCCTTTTGAATACGCCACCTCCTCTGCTTGGGATGTTCTCATCCACCTCCTACTCTTCTCCCCCAACCTCAGCTGGCCTGCCTGGCCTTCATTCCTTTAAGCTCAGTCTTAAAGCACCAGTTTTAACACTGCCTCTTCCATAAGATGTCATGAATTTGTCCCTTTCTGGTGGATTCCTGCTGTATATCATGTATAATCTGCTAGAGAGAGACATTATCTCAGTTCATCCTATGTAACTGCCTGCTGTTTGCAACTCTGACTGTAACAATGTGAGGTTAGAGTTTTCTTTCCATCTTTGTGTCTCCTGGTGAATGTGCACTTCAAATTCATATGCCAAATGAATGAAGTGTTCTGAGTAGGCAAAACTTTAATGAACAGTATTGCAGAACTGAAGGGAAAAGCCTCTAACCAGAGTCCTCATTCAAGTGTTTTTCAATAGAATTTAGAACATGAAAAATGTTTAGGAAATCTGTTCTGGTCTCATGAGGCGGACAGGCTGTCTTCTTATCTACTTCCTTCCTGGTCCTGAGGCAGGTGAGCTTTGCCATTTACACAGTGACTGAGACATATGTATGGATGGCTAAACACGGGACCATATTTTCCTCACTTATCCTAAATATATATCCCCATTTCCCTGGTGGGGTTTAATGGCTGCTTATGGAAGTAAGAAAATTGTGGATGCAACTGAATTTACAAAACATAAAATTTTAGTCCACAGCCCAAGTAACAGATGCTTAGTACAATGTTAATATTTATAAACCATTTTCTGGATAAATATACCAACTTAAATACCACTTATATTTAAGAGAGGGATAATTTTTTTAAAATTTTATGTTGTGTTCAATCAGGAAAAAAGAAAAACCTGGTAAGTGTGGCCTCAGGGATGTTAATGTTTTTCAAGACTTCCAGAAGAAAACAAGAAAGCAAATCCAAAATGGGAAAGCAAAATTTACTTGCAAGTAAACTGTGGGGAGTCAAAGATTTCTGTTTGTTTTTGTTTTCCATTCCATCAGTCTGTAATTTACACACTTGTTAGTCAAAGTGCAGTCTGAAGACAAGAAGAATTATTATCACACGGGAGCTCATTAGAAAGACAGACTTATAAGACCCATCAGATATCCTGATTCAGAATCTGCATTTTAACAAGATCCCTCACTGACTCCTCTGTACATTAAACTTTCAAAGTATGATCTAGATTATCATTCTTCAGACCTGTTAGACTATGCCTTCACCTTCAAGAGTATTTTTAGTCATCTGAGCATTTTTTGTTCCCTTTTGAAATGAAGCTAAGAGCATTAGACCCACAATAATGTTGCTGCTCAGACTCATCTCTTCCATAAGTATATATGTACATGTACGAACATGGCTAAAGAAAAAAAAAAAGTACACCTACATATAGGCTTTTGTGTGAAATGTGTACGTTTCTTTTATTTGATGCTTTTTTCCCCAGAAGCTGCAAAGAGAGTTTCTCAAGGCAGGATGTCCACAGTTTCACAGTCAGTAGTCAGCGAGCACTAACGGAGGACAAGAGGAATAGAGCTTCTTTGAGCATCCTAAAGGTCTCCTTAAATCACAAATCTACCTTCTTTCTTCTGTCTGTGGATAGAGACTGTTTCCATCAGGGGCTCCCTGTGGTGACATTAGGCGGAAGAGGCAGGAGCGCATTACGGAGCTGTCAAGTAGAGGGCAGCTCCTCCCTTTCCAGGAGGGAAATTGAGTATGTGGTGTGGTTCTTATCAGCTGACACCAGATGGGCTCAGCTGCTCCACTCTCCACTTTACCCCAACTAATCAATTAACCTTGCTCAAAATCAAACCAACACTCAAAACATTCAACAAAATGCTTACATTTTTATGCTTATGGCTAATTTAGCCAATAGTCCTGGGATGCTCTAAGGCAAGTCTCATTCCATGAAATAGACTCAGAGAGATTTCTTAACATTTGTCCTGGTGTAGTCATGGACCCTTGAGGAATTCCCTTAATTCCTTCTTATCTCTGTGTGCATCCATATAAAATGAAGAGACTACCCCACTCTCTGATTATGATATGAAAAAAATGTGTTTAGAAGTCGTTTGAAAAGTACAAAGCATTATGCTAATGTAAAACATTAAAAGTGTATCTTAAACAAAGGGAGATATCTTAAACTAAGGGAAATATCTTAAACTAAAAGAGATTAAGACAAAACCAGTTAATTACAAATTCACTGTTTGCCAATACTAAATGTCACGCCAAAATAATTAACCAAACATGAACAATTTATTATATTTCCTCTTTGTACTCATCTGTAAAGAAACTATTTTATTGCCTATACCAAGCTCTAAAATAGAATCAAAGGAATTTGACCTCTGGTGATGGGAGACCAGCTTGCCCATAAAGCAGTTTTTATTAGGAAGAACCGCTGGTGTCATTGCCCATGGTGATGATGAAGTTTAGAGTTTCAGGTGGGCTTAAGAGTTTTTAAGAACATCTTTCAAAGGTAAGTCAAATTATTCAATCATATTTTCAAAGTAGAGTGAAATAAAATAGTTATTCAGGTGAACTTTGTACTACTTGGTCTTTTAATAGTTGATAGGTGTTTGGTTTTGTTTTGTTTTACAAAATGGAAAAAAGAAATGGAGTCAGGAAGCAAGAACCAGCTAGAAGCAAGAACACAGGTCATTACTTGTATTGATTGTATATTTATAATTTATCCATTTTATTATGATTTAGGACTAGAGGAAATGGAAAAAAACAACAGCAGCAAGTTTTATGTGTGTACGCGCACATACACAACTCTGTAGGAAGATCGCCACTGTGCTGATTCTACTTTGTGGAAAAATAAATGAATCAGATAGTAGAGAAGCACTCTGAAGTAATTTTGTTGTGATCTGTTGCTTATTATGATCGGTCTTACTCTTCAAGTAAATTATGTTCCTCTTGTCCCAGTCTGTGCTATATTGAGAAACACAGGTAACAGAAATGTAGACATCAATGTGTCACCATTATCACTAGTAAAATCTAAGCTGTAGAATGTGGCTAAGGGGTGTGGCCAAGGAGCTCCTAGACCCTCTTGGTTTCCCCATTCTATCCTACCAAGTCTAGACATTGGATAGTTCACCTGTCCAGTGATTTAAAGCAGTCCTTTAAGCACATTAGTAGAATAGGTCCATCCGATTAAGAACTGGAGATCACTCCCTTCTCCTCATAGGATGGCATGGGAAGGAGTAGAACAGAAGACCAGCTGTATTACTTTGGGGCAGGCCATCCGCAAGCACACATGAGGAGTGGGAAGAAGTAATCTTGAACAACAACTACACACACATACCCCAACACATATTAAAATACATACCTATCACAGAAAACTGACTCTGTTGAGTGATATTTAACCCACTGATTTTTTATAATACTTATGTAGAGGAAGCCAAGGGGAAATTGTGCTAATTTCTTTTATTTGCATTGTAGAATTGACAAAAAGCTTCACATATGAATTCATTAGATAAATCTCAAATTTTTGAGGATTATAACATGGAAAACACACTTTCCACCCTTCAACAGCTATGCCATAATGTCATTTTCAAGTAGAACCTTGGGCTGGGTAATACATGAGGTATGCTAAATAGCATTTCAAAGAGATTTTGTAAATGGCTCTTACAAATTGCAAGTAAAAGCTAGACTGAATTTGCATTTCTTATATTTTTGTCATATAAATTATCGTCTCTAATTTCATGAAATATACATTAAAGGGAACATTGTTCTTAAGTTTTCTTAAAGATTTACTTCTATTTTTTTCAGTAACTAAGATTTTGTGTAATCCCATTCCTCCAAAAAATAAAAAATAAAAAATAAAAAATACAGTTTCAAAGATTAAGAGTAAAGTCTGTTATTTCCAATGTATGTATCTGGGAATGTCAGGACACCTCAGCCCCAATGATGAACATTTTTTTCCCCTCTATCAATGCCATTATGGACTAAAGAACACCTGCATAATTGTGGCCATTCTGTCATCAGCTCAATCAACACCAAAGAGATGCTGTAAGTTACTATATTTTCAAAATGCACAGGGCAAACATGCCATTTTCATTTTAGCTGCTGAACATATTGCAAAACCACTGCAGAATTTTGTTGCTGATAGGCATGTCAGCTTTCAAGACTGACTTACTTCTATTTTTAGTTTATTATACATGCTTGAGAGCTGGCAAAGTTTTCAAAACTAATTCATATCTGTGTAATATGGTAGGTAAGGCCTATTTTAAAGACAAATCGCTTCCTTTCTAGAGTGAATCTCTTCAAGTATTAGAATATAACATTCTAGAGTGTATGGTCTATTTTCTGGATTTGAAACAGTTCAGAAATTTATTAGGAGGTTTGGTTGTCTTGGATAATACCATAACAAGATATAGTAACCCCTCCTATGTGATAAATCTGAATGCTCTGGATAGTTTTGTAGTAGCCTAAGTGTAATGCATCATTACCCCAAGGCTCTACTTTCTCCAATTTATGTGCATTCTGCTGGTTGAATCAAATTGATGAAAAGCCTATTTTCTCAGAACATAACAAACCAACAGGAACCTTTCTAGGACTGCAAATATGTTTAAGAAAATATATAAATCATTGCTTGTCAAAGATTAAGGCTAATTTAAGCTCACTATCTGGAAACCCTTAAAGACTTTTTTTTTCTTTCTTTCCATCACTGTCTGTAAAGTAAGGTACCTCATTAATGTAGTCTAATCAATTCTTAGCAGTTCAAGGCTATAAACTAGTCCAAGTAGTAACAGCTTCGAAGTGGGAATGAGGCACAGAGTGGAATAGGAAGGCCTGTCGCATTCCCCCACTGTTTGTAATCCACAGAGATATGTTCTCAAAAAACGAACTGAGGTTGCTTTTATGAAAGGTGTATAATTCTTTTTAGCATTGCTCATGAGCCAATAACTCTGGATGGAGTTATTAATGAGTTTGTATAAACTTCAAAACTTAAACTGTATGTAAATGTAAACACTGACCGATTGACTTTTTCTGCCCAGTAACATCAGCTTGGTTATATATTTTCCCCTTGTCATCTTATTTTCTTCGGAAAAACAAATATTTGCTTTGTTTAATATTAGGTTATTCAACTGGACACCAAAATTTTGGCTGTGACTGATTCACTGTAAATTTAAAATGACTCGACCCTTTGCTTAGTGTGTTTATCCCCATTGTTAACTAGATGATTTAACCAGGAGGTTTATAGATATTTTATATGGTAAGGATGAAAGTGTGTCTAATATTATCATTCATTCATTCTCCCAAGAGGCAATGATTTTCTTGCTACTATATGTCAATATTTCTTTGAGAGATTGGTGTTCTCATCCATCCCAGTGGGGTCCACAGGGTAGCAGGCACAAGGACTCTGGGCTCTCGTGGAAATAACGGCAGGGGGTACTGAATGAAGAAACTCAGCTACTGAAGTATCAGTTGGAGACAGTATTTTAAGTATGCATAAAACTATATTGCTTAATTATGACACATATCAGTATATCAGAAAAATATGCATGGTCCCAACTTAAGATGGTTCAACTTAATGATTTTTCAACTTTATAATGGTTTGAAAGTTATGTGAATTTAGTAGAAACCATACTTTGCATTTTAAATTTTGATTTTTTTCCCAGGCTAGTGACATATGGTATAACTTGTACTGTCTTGTGATGCTGGCCAGTGACAGCCAGCCACAGGGTGAACAATAGATACACTTACAACTGTTCTGTTTCTCACTTTCAGTATAGTGTCCACCATATTAGGTGAGACATTCAATACTTTGTTATAAGATGGGCTTTGTGTTAGATGGTTTAGCCCAACTGTAGGTTTACGTAAGTGCTCTGAGCACACTTAAGGTAGGCTAGAATAATTTACGATGTTCAATAGGCAAGGTGTATTAAGTGTGTTTTTGACTTACAATGTTTTCAACTTACAATGGGTTTATCAGGACATTTCCCTGTTGTAAATTGAGGAAGATCTATGTGTGTGTGTTTATAAACATTAAACTGCTTCCCATATCACTCAGAAATCTGCATTCATTGTTGATTCATTCTTTCCTCCTACATTATTGTGATGTCAATTCGACTTAATGCTACTCTTTGACCGACCCCCTCATGGTCTCTTTCTAAACTACTTCAGTGTCCTGCTAAATAGCCCCATCTACTTCCATTCATTTGCCTGCTCAAACCAATCCCCTGCTCTGCTCAAACACACACACAGATAGGACCTTATCAGTCTGCTAATTAAAAACCTTTACTCCCCGGGGTGCCTGGGTGGCTCAATGGGTTAAAGCCTCTGCCTTCAGCTCAGGTTGTGATCCCAGGGTCCTGGGATTGATCCCCACATTGGGCTCTCTTCTCCCTGGGGAGCCTGCTTCCTCCTCTTTCTTTGCCTGCCTCTGCCTACTTGTGATCTCTGTCAAATAAATTAATAAAATCTTAAAAAACAAAAACAGAAAACCTTTACTCTCCTATAACCTAAAATTCAAATACTTTACCACTATCAAACTGAGTCCCAACAAACTTCTCCAGATATAACTGCAATCATTATTGTGTCCCTTTCAACTTTCTTCCTTAGATATGTTGAACAGCACAGATATAACCTTTAACTATCTGATCTAGCCTTTATCTATGTGATGGATATTAGCTGTATTTTAAGCTCTTTCCCTGGAAGAAAAATGTTCCTTCAAGGCAGTATTAAAGGTTTTCTCATCTGTTTTCCCTCCAAATAGTTTATGGGTTAATTCATTCAATTCATTCAATTCAATCTATCAATTATGCGTTCACTATTTATTATGGGCCTACAATGGGTCAGACACTATATAAAGTAAGATCTAGCAAAAACTGTAGTTTCAAACAAAAAATAAGCAGTCACTGCCTTCTTGGAGCTTAGAATTAAATAGAGAAGAAAGACCATAAACAAATTAGCATACAAAAATATATCACTGAAAATTATAGTAAGTGCTAAAGAAAAAGAACAGGGTAAGAGAGACAAAATGGCACAAGGGAGAATCCACTTTAGACTGGGAGACTTAGGCTAGTCTAGGTTTGTGCTGCATGAGTCAAGAATGAATGCCATGAGGAAAGCCAGTGTCGCCGGAGCATAATTCCAAAAGGGAAGAATGCCTGAGATTAAGTTAGAGGAGATGTAGAATCTGAGGCAGGGAAGTAGATGTTGGAGTCTACCTCAGTGTTGAAGGGTCTCACTGAAAGGTGATAGACTCTGAAGGTCAAAGACAGATTTTTTTTTTTTTTTTTTAAACCAGTCTGGCTGCCATAAGGAAAATAGGCTGAATGGGAGCAAAATTAGAAGCCTGCAACCCATTTGGAGGCAACCTCAGGCCTGTAAGATGATGATGCAAACTTTGGCTAAACAAGTTCAAGACAACAGAGATGAAAAGAAAGGGCAAAGTGGAATTTACATTGAACAATGAAAGTTTCCTGAATTAAAGTGAATGCAGAGACTAGTAAACAGGCCAATTAAATATAGACATAGGGAATGAAATAAGAAGGGGTTGTCAAGTTCATTTAAAAATAATTGTTTAAAGATTGCTTATTTATTGACAAAGAGAAAGAGAGCACAAGTAGGTTGACTGTCAGGCAGAGGGAGAGGGAGAATCAGGCTCCCCGCTGAGCAGGCCCCCTCCCGCCCCCCCGCCCAGGACCTGGGATCAAGACCTGAGCCTAAAGCAGACACTTAACTCACAGAGCCACCCAGACGCCCCTCATTTTAAATATTTTTGAGCCTCAGAGATGTCAAGCAGAAAGTGGAAATACACAGATGGAACTTCTTTGGTCTCTTTCATGTTTGAACCCAAAAGCCATCAGAAACAAACAGGGAAAAACACCCATGTTTTAGTTTATGAGTTAGATTCACAGTGTGCCTTGTGCTGAGGAGACAAACAGCCTTTACCAGCACTTGAGACAGGCAGGAAGCACTTGCTTGGACAAGGAGGATAACACATCCCTAAAGTAAAAGGGCTGTGTGTGTTTTGATTGAGTTAAATCAGTACGAAGCTTCAGAGCCCAGCTAGAGGTAGAAGTAAATAAGTTCCAATGGAAAGGATTTCAGAAAGTCTTTAAGGAAAGCTTATAGTTTAATGGAGTTGTTCAAAGTACATCAGACAGCATGTGCACATGTAGTTCTAAAATGTCCTTATTGGAAGCTTACACTTGTAAGGGTCGCTGGGAAGAAACATTAATTGTTAAGTAAATAAACTCAACTGCCTCACTCTGGGTTATAATGAGGAAGTTCGCCTGCAAGTTCAGTCTTGAAGGTGAGCTGCTGCAATTTCCAAACTATTTGCTTTTTCTTAGGTCACACCATCACCTACCTAAGGCGTATCCCTGCATGCTAGAAATCACAAGGATCTCTCTGACCTGTTTCATTTCTGAAGCATGATTTCCTGTTTTGTTGATGTGCTTTCCAATGTGCCCCTCCTCAACTGGATAAATTTTGCAAATAACTATGGCCTGTTTTAATTTCACCATCTATATTTGGTTAAACTGAATCCAGTCATTTCCTCCTAAGGTGGAAATGAATAGACAGAAATTTAATTTCATTTGCTGGAGAAAATTGTTGCATGTGCTTTTTAGAGCATTCCTAAGAAACAAGATACATTAATTTAAATGTTTTATAGTATTGTATATTTTCTTGGAAAACATGACTTTTCAATCACAGGTTAACACTTCAGTCAGAAAGGCTGTATAAATCCTAGTTACTAAAAATAACACTGCCTTTGCCCAAATAGCAGGTGCATAATTATGGAAAAACAAGGAAACTATGAAGTGTTAGGACCAATCATATCTTTGACGATAGCTCCAAATGTCAAGTATGACTGTCAATGAGAAGCTGAGAGATTCTCTGCCTTTTGATCAACAAGCCCCTCAGGATTAGGGTTGGTTTGCTCTTGAGCAGACAGTCAAGCTAATGAAAATTAGGATGACTTATCCAGATCCAGATACCGCAAAGCAGCTGGTTCCTGTTCAGCTTCAGACTGACCAGGGCATTTATTGAACAAGGGCACAGGTAAAAGCCCATGTACTAGAAACCTAATTAAACAAAGTTACCAATAAAGCCAACAAACTCCTTCATAATTATGCTCTACCTCCCATCTTGATAAAATACATCATTATGTCAAAATTTCTATTTTTCTTTTCACTTTTTACTCTTTCCTGAGCTTTACTTGCATATTTTTTATTTCTCTCGAACTGCACGTGTACTCATTCTCAGTGATTTAAAGAATTAAATATAAAAGGTAACTATATTCGAAGGGTAAAAATCTCAATGTATTTTAATAAAAATTAATATAGCTAATTTAAAAATTTTTTAAATCAAAATTATTCTTAATGTTTAAAATATTTTCTTCTAGCTTCATGCAGTGGCAGTATCATAGCCAATGAGGTTTATCTTAGGTGCAATCATTGCTAATTAAAATGTTTTCTTCCAAAATATTCAAAATTTCTATTCAATTTCATAGACAATATAGACATTATAAGTGAAGAAAATAAAAAGTTAAGTAAAATTATCTGAAGTTTAATTTCATGTAACTAAGACTAGATTAAACATAATTATTTCAGAAAGATTAAATTATCTGTGATTCTAACATTAATTGTATATCTAGTTGCCAATATAAAAATCAGAAATACTTTTTATGTACATTCAGGAGCTGCCAAACTTTTTCTATTAAAAAACACGCAGTAATAATTTTAGGTTTTGGGCCATACAGCTCTGTTACAACTACTCAGCTCTGTCTTTGTAACATGAAAGTCAAAAGGATGGTACATAAATGAATGAGAATGACTGGGTTACCAAAAGAAACACTTCCAGGCATAGGCAGAAGGCCAGATTTTTCCTGTGGACCACGGTTTGCTGAATCCTGGTTTAGAATTACAAAAACTTAACTTTAAGGGTGATTTGAGTTGTTTAATGTTGGAATGTTTCTCCAGGCTTCATACACAGTTGTTGAAATGTCACAGTAATTCATGAGGACTTTCATAATCACAAATTGTAACATAAAGAGTTAAAAGAAAGTAAATGGGAGAATCCCTTGCAATCATATTACTGAAACTAAGGGATTTGGCAAGATAATTCATTTGACTTTTCTCATAAGCATTTATGCTGTTCAAGTCCTTTCAATCTGTCTCTGAGGTAGGGACAGCACAACTTGCAAACCTTCATGGTATTAGAAGCAAGTTAACTTTTGTTTGAGGATGTATTCTAGAGAGGGAGTGTTTTATTTGAATGGTGTGGGTCATGTTACTGGTAAAGTTACGCCAGCCCTAATAATCAAATCCTAAGTGACTTAAGTTCCCACATGTTGGTGAGTAAGTGTGTGTGTGTGTGTGTGTGTGTGTGTGTGTGTGTGTTTCCATTCTCGTCCGCAAGTGGACTTAGCAGAGATTAACATATTTCCAGGAAATGGCCTAATGGAACTTTGACCATATCTTGGTTCTTCCCCATGTTACCTATGTGACCCAGAAAGGGTTTCTTAGAATCAATGGACTCTAAAAACAACTTAAACATCACTTGTTCTGGTTAAATGTACACAAAGACCTTGTATTTGTTCTGAAAAATAATAAGAATTCAATCCCTATTTCTTGAAACAAATATCTCCATTCTCCAGTTCATCTTTTAGAAGCTGACAGCTTAGCTTTCTCCAAACATCATGGGTTTCAGAAGAGCAGAGTGGAGAAAATAAACGTGAGACCATAACTCTAACAGAACTTCAGGCCTTTTTCATTTGAAATGTAATTAAGCTTACCTGATCTGAAACCAAGTGACATGATATCATTGTGTGGCATTTTATGCACACTTCTCATACCACTCTGGGCCTGTTCTAGTGTACTTCTACTGATGTCTGTGACTCAAACTGCATTCCAAAATATCATGATCTCGGACAGCTTCTCTGGGTAGAGAAACACAGTGATAACCACCACAGGGTGGGGCAGGACATATGGGAAGGATACCATAACAACTGAAGTTTTTTATTAAATACCAAAATGTATATAAAATCATTTATTCATGAGATGAAACTGAGTTTAAATAACAGATATTCAAATGTAGTATGTGCCCAGAGTAAAACTACCTTTCCTCTTGAATCTGTACTTACAAGAACAAGATCTCACTGTTGATAATGGTGGCTACCAGTTCCAGAGACCCTCTGCCTTGAAGCAAAGGGAACGTTACTACACGCTGAAGATCAAAAACTAGTTGCCACCTCATTCATTGTCTTCTTCAATGTTCATAACTATAAGCAATGATCAGATTAGGAAAATGAAATTCCGAAGGTTTCATTTATTTATGTAAAGATAAAGGACACTACTCTAGGTCTGTCTGAATCCAAAACCCATCCCTCCTAGCCCAGTACCATAAAGCAATTACTGAACTGAATCAGTGA
This sequence comes from Martes martes, assembly GCF_963455335.1. Classification (NCBI taxonomy): domain Eukaryota; kingdom Metazoa; phylum Chordata; class Mammalia; order Carnivora; family Mustelidae; genus Martes; species Martes martes. Next base: position 70,278,677 of record NC_137888.1, on the reverse strand, counting down.
GATTGGGTTGTAATTGTAACCTTCAACCACTATGGAAAGAAGAACTGGTTTCAAACTCAGTGTGAAGTAGTGGTCAGAGATGTTCCCTCTACCCCTTCTAGAACCTTCCCCATTCCTGTGATTCTGTGGTCTCATTTCTCCCAGTGTGCAACTTGTTCCATGCAAACAAATACAGATTCTTGGTTGCCTTGCTGGGTGGAAGTCTCACTAAACTGTTATAACATGTTACTCCTTCCTGACTTGTAAGTAATCAGTAGGTTACTCCTGGCTCACTTTTATAAAGAGCTCCATAAGATATTTTTAAAATTCCTTGGAGATTAAGAGACAAATTACTAATAGTGGATTTAAAGGGACAGGGATATGAGATGGGGTAAAATTTGTGAAAGGTGAGACTTCCTGAAATATCTATATTTTACTCATAATATGCAGTGCACTTATTTACAAGGTGGAAACGCAATTTTACCTTGTATTAGGACACTAGCAGATGTTTTGAGAACAGAGAAGAGTTCCCTACCTTGGTATTTTAAGAGCTTGATATTTTTTAGCCCCACTCCCAGATGCCTTATTGTTATCTGTGACTTTCTCACTGGAAATTATGTAACTCTTCTAACACAGAGGTTACTCAAATTAAACAAATCTGTAATTACAGTCTTTTGCAAGCAAGGTAAACCATAAATACTATACCTGCACATTAAAAAGTTAAATACTAGCAATAAAAATTTTTGCCATTGTTTCCAGTAGGAAAAAGAAAAAAGCTGTGTGATCTGATGGTTAAGTCAGATTTTGATTTTAATATCTATTAATTCCATGAGAGGCAGCATTATTCCCCAAACTAGTGATGATCAGATAGATAATGTGACAAGTTCTCTCAATTGTGTCTTTTCAATTTGAGAAAGTGTGGCCTCTCATGTGTCATTATAAAGGGCACCTTTAATTCCCTCTCCCACACCTTCTCAGTATTTACATTAGTAACATTGCACCATAATTGTATTTTATAAAGCCCAAGACTCATTTAAATGCCTGAAAATTATGCCAAAGGGATTTCATTTACCTCTGGCTGTGTAGGGGATAGAGTTATACAACCCCTATTAATGCTAATGGGACTTCATGAATAAATCTTTAAAATTCCAGAGAAAAATGTATCCCAAGAAGGACATGAAATGAAGACAATAGGCTCACCAGAGCAAAATTAAATGGCAGTCTGATTTTCTGAGCTAATGCCTCATAAAAATAGAAGTCACTTACACTTAAAATCATTTAAGAATAGTGATTTCTTTAGTAAGAATTCACAAATCTCTTTGACAACTTAACTCATAATTTAAACAAATAACAATTTTTATTATTGGCAATTACCTATAGCTTTGTATCCCAGTTCTTCATAATTGTCACTGAATGAGGATTTAGATGATAAAATACATTTTTAGAAATAAATCACAATGAAATTATACAATTGCAGTTTTAATACTACATATTAGAAAGTACTATCTATGTGAACTTCCATAGATACTAGAAGAATGAAACATTTTTATATTGCTCGTTGGAAAATGGTATAACTATTTTTTAAAAATATGGTGGCAGTCTTTTAAAACTAAAATATGATTGTAAATATTAAACAAGTCATTCTCGGGGCGCCTGCGTGGCTCAGTGGGTTAAAGCCTCTGCCTTCGGCTCCAGTCATGATCCCAGGGTCCTGGGATCGAGCCCCGCATCGGGCTCTCTGCTCAGCAGGGAGCTTGCTTCCCCCTCTCTCTCTCTGCCTGCCTCTCTGCCTACTTGTAATCTCTGTCTGTCAAATAAATAAATAAAATCTTTAAAAAAAACAAAACAAACAAACAAAAAAAACAAGTCATTAGCACCAGGTTTCTTATATGTTCTTATATATGGCCTCTGTTCTTCAAATTTGCCTTTGACTGATTTCATATAGTCTTTGAGGTACTTCTTGGAGGCTTCTTTTTTTTTTTTTTTTTTTTTTCTTGGAGGCTTCTTTTGAGAAGCTGGTTTCCATCACTTGCAGGAAGCGCAAATGATGGTTCATGATAATATCAACGCTAGTGATTATGTGCTTTTGGCACCTTCACCCTTGGGGCCTTCAGTGGAGACATTTCCACCAAGAAGTGAGTCAACAATGTTACCCTCTGTCTTACTAACCATCAGTCCCCTGGCCCCAGGCACAGCCCTTTGGCGATCTCCCGGATCTTGTAGATGTCAGAGAACATCTCCTCATGGCTAATGAGGTCCCAGGAGATGATTATGACTGTGGCTGGAGAGAGACTACAGTGGCACTAGCTTAGCAGGAGCCTGGAACCCTGAGTTAGCTTGGTGCAGCCCGAGCGGCACTCAGGGGAGGAGGTGGGGGGCAGAGATAAGCAATGCACCTTGACTTTGAAATGTTATCTGTATAAACTGATTAATAAATAACTTATTAAAAAAGGTCAGGTGCAGAAGAGCTTATTAACATATATCTGTCAAGATGAGGTTTTAATTCTTTTAAATGGCAAACGTAACAACAAAACAAAACATTTCAACTGTAAGAACACAGTACACATATGACATATTTGGGTTTGTATCCTTTAAAATATTATTTGAACTTTTTTAACATAAAATGAACTTAGTATTGGCTGTATAAATTAGATTTGTTAAGATTTAGCATCATTACACCCACTGACTTACTTTTTTTTTTTTAAATATTTTACTTATTTATTTATTTGACAGAGATCACAAGCAGGCAGAGAAGCAGGCAGAGAGAGAGAGAGAGGGAAGCAGGCTCCCCGCTGAGCAGAGAGCCCAATGTGGGGCTCTATCCCAGGACCCTGAGATCATGACCTGAGCTGAAGGCAGAGGCTTTAACCCACTGAGCCACCCAGGCACTCCCTGACTTACTTCTTAATATAAGCAAAGCAAGTGGAAGAACAGGAATGTCAGAAGTCCTCTGGAGCCATCATTCAGGAAATGCTTACATTTAAACCTTAAAATCTGATGACTTCCAGACACTTCACACCCTAACTTTCCATGGCCCAGACTAGTTGATAATACAACAAGTTCAAAGGGAGGGAAAAGGCATCATAAGCAAACACCATTGTTAAAACACATATTATCTGATATACAGAACAGTATGGTGAGAAGAGAAAGGGCTTTAGGGTCGGATAACCTAGCCTGAATCTTAGATTAGGTATGCTTAGGAACTGTGTTACCTGACGCATGTCGCTATAATGGGTGAACTTCAGTTTCTTCAACTTACATGTCAAATAAATAACATTTACCTTATGAGGTGATTAAATATACAGCTTATTTGTTAAAAACTTCTGGCTTAGTAAGTAACTAATACATATAGTTATTTTTCAAGCATGTGTTGATAGTACATCGTACATGACGGCTACTGGACAGCCTCAACTTCCTTAAGGGTAAATAAATAAATAAATAAATAAAATTCATAGGAAATTAAAATTAGCCCCATGTGAATTCCTAGTTTCAAAATCCTTCACCTTTATTTACGCCCTTTAGAATACCTCTGATGTATTCAGTAAGATCAGCACCTGGTTCACCAACATCATACATGGCAATCCTCTTTCTGCCACTTCCAGAATCTGATTTCTCACCCTGGGTCTGAATGGCACCTCAGATAACAAGAGGGATAGCCACTTATCCTGAAACTCCTCAGTGAGTACTTTTGGCATGATCAAATTGAGTGCTTATTATACTCAAGTTGTTGAAACAAAACACTACCAGGAGTGGAATGGAAGAGCAAAATGGTAAACTAATTTATAGAAAATAGGGATCACCACTCTACTGTCCCAACTCTCCCTTACCAAAAACAAAGTAAACCCCCAAACAAAAACCATCCTGGAACCCAAGACACCATACAGTTTAACAGTCCAAGTGTGTTCACTTAGGATAAATGAGGATGGTTAGTAACTTCCTTGAAACCGAGCTTAACCACTGCACAGCTACTTCGGTTTCAGAGAAGAAACCAACAGATCCAGCCTGGAGTTAGCATTGCTTAGATACACAGAACGTGCACAGTAGTAGTTCCAGCCCATTACCCGAGGCTCTATTCGTACAACAGACCTCACCTACACCTAGGTCACTGGCACTAGTGGCAGTCAATGCACAAGAATCCATCTCCTTACGATTCTTATATACATCAGCATTCCTAATTGTGCTATCATTTCTAAGTCGATCTCATCACAAGCAGGGACATTTGTGTTGTTATTATTAATTCAGCTGTTTTCTGAAGGCAAGTATGGAACTCTGAGATACCACAAGGAAATAAGTGTGTGTGTATATTCATATACATAAAAATTTCTTCTACATCTTTCATTCAGAAGAGTGTGCTTTACAAACCATTTTTTCAGCTTTGTCATGAGCCTTATTCCCCCTTTTCCCAAGCAAAGATAATCATAACAACGTTCTTTAAGAACTTTCCCCATACTCTCTTTGATGTAGAAACAGTCCAGCTGCAATTTATTCCCCGTTCCTTTTATCTCCTGGGAAAAGGAGAAGCTGGCTGATTTAAACAAGTCCTAACCTTCTTCACAGAGGGGGAAAAAAAAAAGTGTCCTACAGGATGGAATGAGTGCTGGGAAAACCTATCTCTGAATGCTAATGCAAGCTTCTGTCTGGTCCTTCTCTGCATCATACCTGATGTATTTATTATTAAGAAATCTATAGTATGCCAACATTTTTGGATTCACCAGAATAGGCACATCTTCTTTACTGTGAATGTTTTAATGCAATAAGAAACATAAAGAGATCTGTCATCGGGAGGGCACTGCTTTCTTCACGCAGATCATTACTACTTCCAAAGAGATAGTGGCCGAGAGCTGGACCAGACGCACACAAGAAAAGCTGTCGAAAGGGTAAAACGGTTGCTTCATACGTTAGCACAACAAAGGGTGATGACATTTGGCGAGCCTGTGAAAGCATTAGGCCAGGAGCCCTGGTGGCAACAAACATAAGCAATAGTAAAAAGCAATCATGTGCTAATCTTCTTTTCAGTTTTGTAATCATTTTCTCAATGACGCTTTATGGATATAACTTCATTTTGCTGTTTTAAATTTGTTTTATCTATAAGAGAAATGCATGTCCTGGATCATAAAGTCCAGTCAGTTCTAAAGGATATAACATGAAGATGAAAGTTTACTACCTTCCACTCAGAGACACTTTTAAATGGTCTATATTTCTAGGACTTGAGATAATTTCAAGAAGTATAAATGTTACCTGTGTACATCTATTTGTTAATCTGTCAGTATTAAACATGAACTATCCTTCCATAAAAGTTGACACTTATAGTTCCATCCTTTCCTTCTATACTTCTAAATCTTTGCTAACAATATAAATTCATATTTATTTCTATTTCTTACTCTATTATAACCCTTATATTTGTATAGAGCACACATAAATGTCGAATTCTTTACTCAAATATTTTTAGAGAGTGTGTTGCCTTCGAAAAGAAGGGAAAGACAGGGAGGAAGTAGATTGGATTTATTTACTTTACATACTCTTTATTAATACATTTGCTTGCTTATTTGTTTTATTGTATACTCTCGTAATAGAGACCTTCACTTTATACCCAAGGCCCTCTAGCTACTTAATCATGTATTTGTTATAAAGAACCCATTTTTAAAAATATTTTATTTATTTATTTATTTGAGAGAGAGAGCGAGAGCGACAGAGATAGCAAGAGAAAACATGAGCAGGGAGGAGAGGGAAAAGCAGGCTCCCGACTGAGCAGAGGGCCTGAGGCAGGGCTGGATCCCAGGACCCCGGGGTCATGACCTGAGCTGGAGGCAGAGGCTTAACAGACTGAGCCACCCAGGTGCCCCAGGAAACCAGTTTTAAAAGGCATTTTTCTGAGAGTCTAAAGAATTTCTTTTTTTTCTTTTGGAGAAAGAGCGCACTCGAGTGGGGGAAGGGAGTGGGCAGAGGGACAGGGAGAGAGAATCTTAAGTTTGCCCAAGCCCAGCATGGAATCTAACACAGGGATCAATCTCACGACCCTGAGATCATGACCTGAGCCCAAATCAAGAGTCAGATGCTTAAAGGACTGAACCACCCAGGCGCCCCTGTCCAGAGAATTTCTATTTTAATTTACGCCAATTGCTTTTCATCTTAGAATTACCCTTACTTTTGTGCTTCTAGGTTAGGCCGTTTCTTGGATGTCTTGGACTCTTTAAAACAGCTATGATACCTCGTAAGTAAATATGCAGAAAAGGCCTGTGAGAGGCACAATGTCTGAGCTCATGCATGTCCAAATTAAGTTTATTTTACTCTCATGCTTGATTGATCATTTGACTGATATTCTACTTCTGTGATGTTTGTCCGTTTGAGTCCATGTTTTTTTCTGGTGTTTCCCTTCTCCTCTCTGATTGATCTTGGTCAACCATTTGCATTTATCAGTGAAGAACTCTGTTACGTGACATTACTGACAGGGTGAGTATTCTCCCTAGCATTGTGTTTTATAGTTATTCATATTTTCTTTTTAAATATCCTCCACTTTGAAATCTCAGCAGCTCTCCAATTACTTCTTTTTCATATCAATGTATATGTTTACGACATGCTCTTTTTCATTATAAGATTTTGTAGAAACATCCATATTGCTTTTATAGATGATTAGACTGCATCTTCCTTTCCATTTCTACTGGGTCTACAGCCTGTTATCAATGTTCATCACTTCCTACAGCGATTTCAAAGTGAGCTTTTTACTGGTCTTTTTGCCACCGGCCAGCATCTATTTATTTCAAATCAGAAAACAGCCATTTCAGCAAATAATGCATTGAGTCTGCCATGTTCTTTTATGTAGTGAAATAAAGGATGCAGATGAGAAACGCCATTTACTTTTCTCACATTAACTTAAATTCCTTTCAGATCCCTTGAACTACATTAGTAAACACAGATCATTAGGGGATATAGACCTGAGAAGAGCATATCATTGTTTAAAGCATTTGCCTTTAGACATGGTTTCAAATGGGAAAGACTGGCTTTACAAATGACCTTCGGTATATTGGGAAAGGTGCATTATAGCTGCCCAGCTAACCAACTGTTTTCCATTAGAAAGAGATAGAGAAGAACTAGGTGCTCAAGTAACTGCTTCAGCACATTTGGTAGCCTCAGGAGGTGTTAAAAGTACCCAGTTAAGGGTGTTCCACTGGAACACTACTCTACAGTATTCTGTAGAACACACAACAGTATTCTATTCAGGTCTATTTCCAAAGTAATTTTCAGATTTAGAAGTAGAATAACTCAATAAGAGTTGTTCTCACTGGGAGTCATTCCAGTTCCCCCTAAGCTTCCATATAAAGACAGGATTTGAGAAACAATGAATAAGATAATCCTTTCAAATCTTTCTCTTGATTGGAAGCAGTTCAATTTATTGCAAAGGCAGATAACTGTGAAAGAAATTCTAAATTAAACATATTTAATATGTCTTGCTCCTGGGACCTCTTGAAGTATTTGGGGATATTACATTTTGATATCTGGGAGAATGTATCATGTTGTTTTAATCTGCCCAACATTTTTTACTCCTTCTTCTAATAATGACACTTCATTTCGTTTGGGGAACTGATTCTCTCCCCCTTCTGAATCCCCTCCTGTCCCCGCTGTGTGGAGGGTTCCAGCTCTACAGCTGCTGACCCCAGCTCAAAGGTTAGGTAAGTAACTGAGACTGATTCCTTCTACTTTGGGCCAGTGCTGCCTTGTGATCAGAATCTTTCCTTGGGATTTTTTATAAGTGCCCTTTGGTTAGAGATCTACACATACACAAACACAAAGCATGCCAGTTTGGGAGACTGAAAACAGTACTAAAAAAAAATCTGAGGTTAAAAGAGTCTGTGCTGGCAGTAAGTGGCCTCTAGGCTTCTCCAGCTCTTGGAGTCTCTGCTTCTCCTGGTTTATTCCGGAACTTTCACTGCATGAATTATTCCAGTGTCCCACCACTACATACTATATGTTCTAAAACTGGTATGATTTTTAAATAAAAACTCCTTGTAACATAGGAATCATATTGTTAAGACATCTCATATGTCAAAAGACAGCTTGGTAGAGAAGAAGGTGCCTGAGTTTAGAATGCAGATGTACGTGGACTAGAATGCAGACTGCCACCACACCACCTCAGCAGGCTACTTCTCTTCTACTTGACTGTCAGCTAAAAAATGTGTTAAGGCTTATTTTAAAGAACAGTACACTTCAAAGTACTTACAACTGAAGAATCTCAGTAACATCACCACGTATCTGTGTTCCAAGCACCGTGGAAGCAAATAACAAAAGGATAGTTATTACCATAAAGATGATTAAAAAAAAAAAAAGAAGATAATTACAGTTCAGGAGTTAGGGAAGAAAATGATTTCAATATAATCAAAGTGCTATGAGAAAATAAGTGAAGCACTTGATTTACACCTGGAGCTATGGAAATAGAATCTGAAGTCCACAGGTTAAGGAGTTTGCCAGACAACAAATAGCATTATAGGCACACATTGACGTGAAGAGCATTAGGACATGTGTGTGTGCACACACACACACACACACACACACACACGACACTCAGCTACTCTGGGCAAGAAAGAATAACTGGAAATCATGGGAAGAAATGGAAAATATGCCATTCATCAGCACTGAGGTTCCTATGTAGCTTCAGCATTTAGCTTCCTACTTATTATTCTCGGAATCATTTTTTAGCCTTCAACTACGATGTATAGATCTCAGTCCAAAAATCTAGTGCCAAAAAAAAAAAAAAAAGTCCAACAAACAAATGAAAACTAAACCCAAACCACTGCATTATTTAAATTAACTTAATCTTGTCTAAGAATTCTCATTTCGTTTGGCCAGTCCCTGCTCAGTCCCTTGTTTTCTTCAGTCTGGGATATACTCTGGTGTCTCTGTCTGCAGGGTTTCTTCAGGCCCACCTGGCTCTAGCTCTTTTTGCCTTGCCTCTTCTCTACTATGATGGGGACATACTAATCTTTGGGGGGTCAATGTCCTGCAGCCCCACAATTTCCTCGCAGCAATGCCAGTAAGTCTTCTTGCCACGGAAGCCCCAGAATCTCAAACTCTTCATAGATTCTGAGAATCTCTTTTATATTCAGGAAAAGCCTTTTATCTATTTTAAGTATGGAATCTTAGCCACATACTGAAGACTGCATTTGCAGAGAAGTGAATTTAGATCAAAGGAATAGCCTCTGTCTGCAGTTTCGTAATTCTCAGAGGGTCGGGAAAAGGTAACTATGACAATACATTTCCAGCATTAAAAGTTATTTTACTAAATATTTACTGAGAATCTAATATGTCCCCGACATTCATCGACATGCTTAGATTCTAAAAGACAGGCAATAAACAAAGAAAAGAATACATTAAAAATTATAGAGTGTGTTAAAAGGTGATCAGCGTTATGATGAAAAATAGAGCAGGTAAAGGGAGGTAGATGGGTGAATTTCATTTTTAAATAGGGTGGGCATGATAGGCATGAATGATTGAGATTTAAAGGAGGCAAGGCAGTTAGCTAGGAGGTTATCTGAGGAAAGAGCATTACAAGAAAAAAAAGGGTCTAAGTTGGGAAGAGCAGCAGTGCGTTTGAGGAACAGTAAGAAATAGTGGCTGAACTGAGTAAGTTAGAGACAGAGGAAGAATGGATGACGTCAGAGAGGTACCAAGGGCCAGTTCACAAACCAACTCTCAGGCCATTGGTGAAGGACAGAGTTTGAAGAACTCTTTCTCATTGAAATAGGAACCACTGAAGACTGTGGAGTATCTCTTAAATCTTTAAAAAACACATAGTTGGCAGAGTGCCCTTCCAACTTACAGAAAAGTATTTTTAAAGTTAACATAATAAAATTCAAATAAACCCTAAAGATTATAAAGCACCAAGTCTCTGTTTTCTAAACAAAAGGTGATGAAATAATTTAACAGCACTTCTGAATAACTTGAGAAAGGAAGCTGTATGTTGTCCCCAGATGAGATTTTCACAGGGCCCACTGCAGGCTGAGCTCCTATGCTGAACAGCAACAGGGAGAGTCCTTAAGTTCTAGGTGCAGTTTACCTTTAACCTTTGGAATCAGCTGGCAAACACAGATGAGCCAGAGAATAAGCCAGCTACTTCGCTGGCTAAGAGTCATTACTGTAATACCTTGCCATATGCAATACATTTAAGAGTGTTAGGAGCAATATCATCAAAAATCATACAGTTGGATGTCATCCTCAAAGGGTCAGGAGTATTTTAAATATTTATACAAGTAAGAATTAGATGACAATCTGGAAATTGTGCTCCACAGCATCTTTATTTCCAAATATGGGAAATGAGAAGTAACTATTGTTCAAAACACGCATTATGATTAGTGGGTGATACTTAACTGCTTTGGGTTGTTATCTGTATTTATGTGAAATACATAGAGAATATTATCAGCTGACTGTGAAATTGGTTTATGTAATTTTTACTTCTGCAATTTCTAAAGAAACTGAGCTATCGCTTTGTTGTTACTACTGTTATTTCATTCCTAAAACTAAAAAGGTGAGACAGAACTTGTGTCATTTTGTCTAGCATTCACTTAGCATTTTTTCAAATATTGTTATTTAACAGTGTTTAGATTATCTGATCTCCAACTAAACTGTAAAGAGCTCAAAATAAGTAGTTCTAATAATTGTTTATATCACCTAGAGAAATTTAACAAAGCCTGGGACAAAGATGCTGGATAAATGTGTTAGTGTGACTTTTAATATCCATGCTTAGACTTTGGAAATGTGTGAAACGTTGTTTTGCCTAGTACACTGTTATTTTTGGAGACAGTATAAATCTGAAAAATCTACTGCATATATTGGTAAATCTCTTCCCCTGTGAATTGTTCATGCCAAACAAAGGAGGCAAGATCATCTCACAGAGGGCAAAATCACAAAAGAAAAAGAAAACTTAGTAAAAACCAAGAAAAATTATTGTTCTTTTTTTTTTAAAGGGGTAAAAAAGGTCAAAGAAGTCTTTTAGACAGAAAAGGTAAAAGTAAGTCAAAGCACAGATACAAGCACCAAAAGTAAAGAAAAGGGTGCAAGTCAATCCTGTTTTGTTGTTGGACAGAAATTGTTCACTGTCACCTTTCCATGGCAAAATTGAGATGAGTGGTTTCTGGAATCATAACACTTTAAGGAATTCACCCTTTGCTTTGCAACCTAGTGGTGGCAAAAATGAGTTCCATTTTGCATTTAAAAACACAATTTCTCTAACCTGTTTTTGTTTTGTTTTGTTTTGTTTTTTTAAGATTTCTACCCCAAGGATGACAAGCATGAACAGTGCTGCTCTAAACATGTATGTGATCTGGCATCTCACCTAGTTCTCTCTGGTCCTCTATGTACTTCCCTTTTCATTGTATTTTCTTGACCTCTATAGAAAGTTATGAAAGTTATGATGGCAGCAACCACAGTGGATAAAGTTCACAAAGAACCATGGTGGCCCAGGTCACACAGGAAAAGTGAAAAGGGATGATGTGATGAGCTAGATATGTTTCAGTTTAGAGGGAAGAAAGGCACCAGAAGAGCCCAAGCTGTTCCAACCTGCTGCTGTTTGAGTCTTCCCACAGCAGGGACCAGACCCTGCATGAGTGAGCCTTCAGATAATTTCAACCCCATCATCTGAGCCATCTGAGCACACACTGAGTGAAGCACAGACAAGCTTATCCTTTTCAAGCCCTGCACAGAGTACAAATTCATGAGGAAAAGAAATGCTGTGAAACCATTAACTTTGGGGATGGTTTTTATGCAACATTAGGCAATGGAAACACAGGGAAACTGTGATTTAAATGACTGTGGTCTTTGGTTTAGAAATAATGAAGGCCAAAAGACATTTGAAAACTTCTTTGAAGTGTTTAAAGACAAACTATCAACCCAGAAGTACATATCTAGGCAATACATTACTCAAGAATATGACAAAGACACATTTAGGTGAAAGAAAATCAACAGAATCTGTTCACAGCAGAGCTATGACTAGACTAGACTAGTCTATGTCTAGAAATGGTAAATATACTTTTTCAGACTATAAAAGAAACTCAGATCTTCAGCAACAAATAAAAAGCATCAGAAATTTAGGCAAATTTTACTGTATAAGATAAAAATTTCAGGATTTTTCTTTTGGAGATATAATACCTTGGATAACTATACCACAAAGGATGATGGGGGTGAGGTAAATGGATTATAGAATTGCAGGATTTTTTACATTTTACATGAAAGATTACAATATTACCTGTAATCAAACTGTGAAAATCAGGACTCACATGTTCCCTGGAGGAACCAATAAAAGTCATATATGCGAAGAATCCAATAGAGAAAATAGAATTTAAAAAATATATACAAAACTAAGTGAGAATGGAATACAGAGAAACAAAACAGAAGGGAGAAGCTAATTTAAAATGATAAATAATAAAATGTCAAACCTAAAAATAAACATATCCGCAATTATATTAAATGTGAATTAATTATTGATCTAATTAAAAGTAAAGACAGCCGGAATGGATATATTAAAAAGACTTAATTCTACGTTGTCAACATTTTCTTTAAACATAAAATCTCAGGTAAACCAAGTGTGTGTATGCGTGTATATATACATAACACACAGTTGACCCTTGAACAATGCAGAGGTTAGGGGCACTGACCACCACCATGCAGTTGAAAAATCCACATATAATTTTTGACTCCCCAAAAACCTAGCTACTAATAGCCTACTGTTGACTGGACACCATATTGATAACATAAACAGTCGATTAACATGTTTTATATCTTATATGTACCATATATTGTGTTTTTATAATAAAATAAGCTAGAGAGAATGAAATGTTATTAAGAAAACCAGGAGTGCCTAGGTGGCTCAGTTGGTTAAGCAACTGACTTTGGTTCAGGTCATGATCCCAGTGTCCTGTGATCAAGTCCCACATTGGGCTCTCTGCTCGGGGCAGAGAGTGGGGGTCTGCTTCTCCCTTTCCCTCTGTGCTCTCTCCCTCCCTCCCTCTCTCTCAAGTAAATAAATAAAATCCTAAAAGGAAAAAAAAAAAAAGAAAAAGAAAATCATGAGGAAGAGAAAATACATTTATAGTATGGTATTTTATTTATCAAAAAAAAAAAAAAATCCACCTGTAAGTGGACCCACACAGTTCAAACCAATCTTGTTATATATGTGCATACAGAGATAAAGAGAGAGATGCAATCAATCCGCATAATTCACTGATTCTGTATTTGTGAACTCTGCTTCTCACTAAATTTATTTGTAACTGTCAAATCAATACTTGCAATGCTTTCATGATCATTCATACATGCAGAGAATAGTGACAAATTTGAGTCGCCTTATGCTCCTGTTCCCTGTTGAGGTAAAAACACGGCAACTCTCTATCTTCTTGTTTCAGCTTTCACACTATTAAACTAAATGATAATAAAAATACAGCATATTTGGAGGAGCATTTGGGGCACAAAATACGCTTAAATGATTATTTTATTTTATTTTATTTTATTTTTAAGATTTTATTTATTTATTTGACAGACAGATCACAAGCAGGCAGAGAGGCAGGCAGAGAGAGAAGGGAGGAAGCAGGCTCCCTGCTGAGCAGAGACGCGGGGCTCCATCCCAGGACGTTGGGATCATGACCTGAGCCGAAGGCAGCGGCTTTAACCCACTGAGCCACCCAGGCGCCCCTTAAATGATTATTTTAGAACAAAAGAAAATTTTAAAAGAAGTTTAAAGTGTTATTTTAGGCTGCTTGATAAAAAGAGAATAGTAAACCTAAAAAAGTAGAAAATAAGATATAATAAAGATTATAGAAAGAAGGAATGAAAGAAAAATAAATATATTAATAAATCTGAAAGCTGATTCTTGAACAGATCAATAGAATTGATATAACCCTGGTTAAAGAGATTAAGTTGAGACAGAGTGAGAGAAAGATAGGAGATAAATTACCAAACCAAAAAAGAGAGGTTATCCACTAGAGATCCTTCAGACATTAAGTGGATAACAATAATCTATCATAAATAACACATTTGATATCTTAAATAAAATGGGCAAATTCCTTGAAAAAGATAATTCCAAATATGACACAAATTAATCTTTGGCCCACACAATTTCAACTAAAATTCCAGTAGACTTTTCATAGAAATTAGCAACCTGATGCTAGCAATTTATAGACACGCAAACAACCGAGAAAAGCCTGAGTAGTTTTGTAAAGGAGAACATAGTTAGAAGACATATTCCTTGACTTCTAAGACTCATTCCATACTTACAGTAATCAAGAGAATGTGGTTTGGTAAAAATCAGGCATTTGGATAAATGGAATAAAATAGAGACCCATGAAATGAGCCCATACTATGAGGTCACTTATATGAGTGATATAGTGTGAGCCCATACTATAAGGTCACTTAATGACACAAAGGCAACTTAATGGGGAAAAAGGGAATAAAAAAGAAATAAACTTTTAAAAGGTAAATAAAAGTAAAAAAAAATACTATATCCATATAGAAGATAACACAGGAAGAAATCTTCACAACCTTGTAGTAGTTATGGAATTTTTAGGTGGGACACAAAAGCACACACCACAAAAGAAAAGATGATACACTAGAATTAATCAAAATTAAAATTTTTACCCTGAAGAAAGACAATAAAGGAAAATTAAGACATAATACACCAACTGAGAGAAGTTTTTGCAATATACATATAAGAAAAAGAACTTGGTTCCTTCAGGCACCACAACTCAACAAAAGGAACCAAATAATAAACAGACATAATACAAGAAATGTCATTACACAAAAGATGTTATATAAATAGCCAGTAAGTTTATGGAAAAGTTTTCAACATTATTTTTAACCAGGAAAAGCACAAATTAAACTACAAAGTGTTACTATATATGCAATACAACAGATAAATTAGAAAAACTGGCAATACCAAGTGCTGACAAAGTTGTGGAAGAGTATGATGCTACTGACCCCACTGTAAAGAGTGGCCACTTCTTTATGAAATGATCTAACAAGTCCACACCTAGGTATTCATCCAAGAGATACAAAAAATGTAAACAAATACTTATAAAAGCTTTATTCACAATAGCTCGACACTGGAAAGAACCCAAGTGTCTTCCAACAGGTGAATGGCTAAAGCAAAATGCGATATACCCAAACAATGGGAAAGTACTCAGAAATAAAAGCAATGGACCACAGATAGATTCACCAACATGAATAAGTCTCAAAATCATTATTCTTAGTGGAAAATTTCAGACAGGAAAGAATACATACTGTAGGAATTCATATATGCATACGTACAATTCTTGAAGAGACAAAATATAATATAATGACAAAAATGCAGATCAGTCCTTGCCTAGAGCTGAGGACAACAGGATTAATGAGCTGTAAAGAATCACAAGGGAACTTTTGGGGATGACAGAAATACTCTATATTTGGACTGTGGTTTTGGTTTCACAGATACATAATTCTATGAAAATGGCTGCAGTTTGTTACTTGTAAATTATACAAACAGAGTTGATTTTAAATTTTATATAGAGTATACATACAATGAAATATCATTCAGGCTTAAAAAGAACAGAAATTCTGCCATATGCTACAGCATGAATGATCCTGGAGGACATTAAAGTGAAATAGGCCAATCACAAAAGAGACAAACACTGTATGATTCCACTTACAGGAAGTACTTAGTGTAGTCAAAATCATAAAGACAGAAAGTAAAATGGTGGTTGCCAGGAGCTGGGGGTAGGAAGGAATGGGAAGTTATTGTTTAGTATGTAAACAGTTTTAATTTTTTGTTTTTTTTTAATTTGACAGAAAGCACTAGTAGGCAGAGAGGCAAGCAGAGAGAGAGAGAGGGGGGCGAGAAGCAGGCTCCCCACCAAAGCAGAGAGCCCAATGCGGGACTCCATCCCAGGACCCCAGGATCACAACCTGAGCCGAAGGCAGTGGCTTAACTTCCTGAGCCACCTAGGCACCCAACAGTTTTAATTTTATAAGATGAAGAATTATGGAGACAATCATGGGTGCTAGCTGCACAACAATATGACTCTACTTAATGCCACAGAACTATATATTACAGATGATTGAGGTAGCAAAATTTATATTATGTATATTTTACCAGAATAAAATTGGGGGAAACTATCATGTACAGCTACAGGTGCAAGGAATAAAATAATTACAACTGAATACTCATCAAAATGTTGCCCATTACTGCATTTTGGGGTATATTTCTGATGAGAGAATTTCTATTCTGTGCATCAATGAGAAGTGAATCCTCTGCTTACATTTTACACTTCTCATTATTAACTATATAGCTGATGGCTCCAGACATCTCAAGCCCTATTTCTTACTCACTACTTACATACTTCCTTTGTAGGCATGCTCAAACATTTTGATCCTACACCTTTTCAACTATGATACCTATTTTGTGAATTGTGATAGATGAAGATAGTATTTCTAGAAACGATGTCCACATGCAATGACTAACAATTATTTATTTATACAGGCAAGAGATTATGAACACATAAGTATATCCTACTAAACCCAACCTAAAAATCCTTAACTTACCTTTGCCTTTGTCACAGTGACTTTTTGATACCACCAGACTGGAGGGGAAGTAAAAAAAAAAAAAAAGACATCATAATGGGGAAGTAAAGCAAAATCAGCTAATTATTGTTAAATATCCTAAATTTATAGTAATTATTACTATTGTTATTTTACAATTTTATAGCTATGTTAACTTACTTCTAGTTCCACTCAAAATTCCTCAGAATGGGACTCTGCATGTTGATGGATCTTAAAGTTTAAGCTTCTTCAACTACCCTCCAAATACACTTCTGATCCTGTAAAACTTAATAAGTATATCTATGCACCATAAGGATATGGAAGCCAAAATCCCTGGAATTTAAGCAAACTATGTGGCTATAGGCAATGAAAATACTAGCAGTATTTATAATGGGCTACAAAGTAAAGTCCCTTCTCCCAATCTCTAAGTACCACATAGAACACTGACATCTGTGTGTGACTCTGTCTAGTGAAAATAATGGCATCCCAATAATTATAATATTTAATTTGTCCATTAACTAGAAAGTTAGGAATTAGATTTAAGCTGGCAAAATACTTCCATTCCAGACTCAGATTTGTAGCTGTAAATTGATACCCACAAAATAAGAAATGAAATGAGCATATTCCTTATCTCTGTGTTAATCAATACTGGAAATCCTGTCCCCTCTCTGTTGAACAGTACTGAGAGTAAGTGAAAGTAACCCACTTGTTTGCTCCAAGAAATACCTTCTCTTGGAAGATGATGAGACTTGGAGACAACTAATACAGCTTACTTATCAAAACTTACCAAGACCTATTTTAAGATCTTTTCCTTACTGTGCTCTCCAATCTGAAGTTAGTATATCCTAACTTCTGTCTAATCCAAACTACTCTCCTATCTTGTAAGACATGCCTAAAAACCATCCAGTCTTGACTCTGAAATACTACAATAGCTTCTCCTGACTTCCTTTTCTGAAACATGATCAAAGTTCCATTGAGGTGGTGTTTTCCCTTCCTGAAATAAATCTCATAAATTTGACTCTATTTGATCAACAGGTTTTTCATTTTGTTTTGTTTTCTGGTAGACTTTATTTTTTTTTAAAGATTTTATTTATTTATTTGACAGAGAGAGAGGTCACAGGAAGGCAGAGAGATAGGCAGGTGGGGGGAGGGGGAGCAGGCTCTCTGCCAAACAGAGAGCCCGATGCAGGGCTCAATCCCAGGACCCTGAGATCATGACCTGAGCCGAAAACAGAGGCTTAACCCACTGAGCCACCCAGGCACCCATCTGGTAGACTTTAAAAAGTTTATAGTTGACACACACAAAAAGAAAAACAGTAGAGAACTGACTGGTAGATAGCAGGCACTTGCAAAATGTCCTCAAATTTAAGCAAGTGTCTTTCTTATTGAGATATTTTGATCTACAACCTCTTACGGAATGAGCTCAAACCAAAGATTTGGTCTGACTGAAATCGACATGTAAAGCATATAAGGATTGCTTAATTAAGATTAGGACACTCGGACAAAAAGTATGGACAAGAGTGAACTTTGCACTTTTGTGATATCCAGAATTGCACCAGAAACTCTTAGAAATGTAATAAATGCTTCTTGTAGTAACCCTTATTGAATAAAGGTAAGAAGATACAGGATATATTAATTTCTCTCTTTTTCCATTATTGATCATCTGCAAAAATTATTTTAATTATCTGTGTTTTTCACCCTCATTATTATGATCCTAATACTCTCCACCTTCTAATTATGGTGAAAAGATAGTATAATTATGGTTTTAAAATATTTCTCAATTCTGCAAGAATCATACAAAAGGAGTCTATATTAAAACTGAATTATTATTAAAAAAATAATGTTTTCGACTCCCAAAATAATTAATGAAGACACTTCATGTTATCTATTTTCACTAAGATATAAATGCTAAGCACCAGAAAAAAATAACTTAAAGCTATTTTAATTAAGCATTAATTTTTCAGAAAGAAATTAGTATTACCAGCTATTTGTAAACCCAAAGAATAGAATTCACAAACTGAAATTAGCTGAAGGTCAATCATAAAATGAATCAGTTTTTAAATACTAATTAGTGTTTTACCATTGTATGAGAACATTGTGAATATAAAATTGAATAGTAGAGATTAAAAATAGAGGGTGTGGGTAGATTTAATAATTTATTCCTCCCACACTAATCAGGATTTCTGACTATTTCATTTCTCAAGCACAATTAAAGTCTTTCCTTTCTCTCCACTCTTCTTTTTTTCCCTCTTTGTGGATAGACTATTGACATAACTTTTAATTCATCTATGTTAATAACTAAGAGGAAATACTATATTAAATTAAGTAGTATTTTAAATTGAATTCAAAAGGTTTTTTACTTGTTTATACATCACACTTCATTATTTTATGGCAATGGAATACTTTGTTCCAGAAAACAATGGGTTCTCCAAATACCGTCATTTTATTAGACTCATTGTTCCCCCAGGCCTTGCTCTCAGCATGACAACTGTATCTCTAGTTAAGGTCATTTGCATATATAAATGAAAAAAATTGACATAGTGGTAGTAATGGTGAGATTATTTTAATATAATATACTCCTTTAGGAAATACCTCATTCATGTGGCCCAAATATGCTGACATCAGTCTCATGAAGCACAAATATAGTAAGTACAGATAGAAGCTTAATATATAATTTAGGTACAGATAGAAACTTAATATGTGTATTGTTCTTTCCTGAAAAGGATCACAGATCAAGATCTTAGAGGAACTACAAATGTTTACAAAGGACAGAAAGTTTTGGAGAGAAGAGAAAATAAGTGTAAAGAAAGGTTTTCTGATTTTTCCTCCTAGGATCATTTGAGTTGAAAGAACAATAGTTTTGACCCAGGTTTCCCAGTTCCAGTGGTCTCTTTCCCAATTCCCCACTTCTTTACAATAGTTTTAGATTTACAGAAAACTGAGCAGATTGTACAGAGTTCCCCTGTAGCATATCCCTTCCTCCCCCACACACAGTTTCCTGTGTTAATAACATCTTACATTAATGTGGTATATTTGTTACAATTAAAGAACCAATATTGATACATTATTACAGTTTTTCCAGCTATCCAAAAATAAAGCATTCCTCTGAAACTTTTGGTAGGCTGAAATGATATAAAGAAGCAATTACCATGTTGTAAAAGAAAAAATCCTCTTCAGATTTCTTTTAGTTAGTGAAAACAGTTACTAATGTAGGTCTTTTGTAAAAGCTAAGTGACATAAGCAATAGGGGAAATCTATATTAACTGAAGTCCATAGTTTACAATACTAAGTTTTGTTATTTGCACAGTTCATAGTATCATACATCCTACCATTAGAGTAGTATACCAAATAGATTAGTAGTGTGCTAATAATCTTTGTGACTCATTTATTCACTTCCTGTCCTCTCAGTCCTTGTCAACCACTGATTAACCATCTTACTATCTCTACAGTTTGCTTAGACAAATGAAAATGAAATACAACATATGAGGACTTGTGGGATGCAACAAAAACTGTTCCAAGAGGAATATGCATAGCAATAAACACCTACATTAAGAAGCCATAAAGATTCCAATAAACAATGTAAACTTATGCTTTAGGGAACTAGAAGAAGGAAGGACAGACTGATCCCAAAGTTAGCAGAATAAAATAGTAAAGATCAGAGAAAAAAAAATTACATTAAGGACAGAAAAACAATAGAAAAGATTAGCCAAAGTAAGAGTTGGTTCTTTGAAAATAAAGTAAAATTGACAGACCTTTAGCTAGAAAAAAAAAGAAAGAAAGAAAGTTTTAAAAAGAAAGAATGGAAATCAATAAAATTATAAATGAAAATGATACATTACCACTGATAGCACAGAAATTCAAAGGTTCATAAGAGCTATCATGAACAACGACCTGCCAAAAAACTGGACAACCTAGAAGAAATGAAAAAATTCTTAGAAACATACAACTCACCAAGACTAAATCAGAAAGAAATAGACAATCTGAGTAGACCAATTACTAGTAAAGAGATGAAGTCAGTAATCAAAAATCTCCCAGCAAAGGGGCACCTAGGTGGGTTCAGTTGGTTAAGCATCTAACTCTTGATTTTGGCTCAGGTCATGATCTCAGTGTTGTGGGACTGAGCTCCACATCGGGCTCCATACTCAGGGTGGAGTCTTCTTGTCCCTCTCCCTCCCCCAACTTGCTCTCTCTTTCTAAAATAGATAAATAAAAATCTTTTAAAAAAATAAATAAGTCTCCCAGTGAAGAAAAGTCAAGGACCAGATGGCTCTACTGGTAAGTTTCACTGAACATTTAAAGAAGAATTAATACCAATCTTTCTGAAACCCTTCCAAAAAATAAAAGAGAAGGAAACACTCCTAAGCTCATTTTATGAGACCAGCATTGTCTTGATACCAAAACCAGAAAGGGACACTACTAGAAAATTAAAGTACAGGTCAATACCCCCTAATGAATATCGATGCAAAAATTCTCAACAAAATACTAGCAAACTGAGTTCAGCAGTACAGTTAGAGGATCATACATTATAATCAAGTGAGATATATTCCTAGAATGCAAGAATGGTTCAACATATGAAATTCAATCAATATGATACATCACATTGGTAGGATGAAACAAATGAATCATCTGGTCAATGTAAGAAATACAAAAAAAGCATTTGACAAAAATCAACATCTATTCATAATAAAAACTTTGAACAAATCAGGCATAGAGGGACTTACTGACTTACTAAAGTCCATATATGATATACCTACAGCTAACATCATATTCAATCATAAAAGTTCAAAGTTTTTCCTCTAAGATCAAGAACAAGACAAGGGTGCCCAACATTCTTGTTCAGCATAGAACTAGAAGTCCTAGGAAGAGCAACCAGGGAAGAAAAAGAAATTTTAAAAGTATCAGAATTGGAAAGGAAGAAGTGAAAATGTCTCCATTTGTAGGTGACATGATTTTACATAAAGAAAATCCTAAAAGCTTAATAAAAAAAAAAGTTGATCTAATAAATGAATTCGGTAAAGTAGTAGCACAAAAATTAATAAAAAATAAATGGCATTTCTATACACCAAGCACAGATTTTCAGAAAAGAAAATAAAGACACTGATTCCATTTATGGTAGCATTGGAAACAATAAAATACTTAAAAATAAACTTAACCAAGAAAGTGAAAGATCTCAACCCTGAAGATTACTTGAAGACTATAAGACATTGATGAAAAAGTCAAAGAAGGGGCGCCTGGGTGGCTCAGTGGGTTAAAGCCTCTGCCTTCAGCTCAGGTCATGATCTCAGAGTCCTGGGATCTAGCCCCACATCAGGCTCTCTGCTCCGCAGGGAGCCTGCTTCCTCCTCTCTCTATGCCTGCCTCTCTGCCTACTTATGATCTCTGTCTGTCAAATAAATAAATAAAATCTTTAAAAAAAAAAAAAAAAGTCAAAGAAGACATAAGTAAGTGCAAAGCTACCCTAGTCATGGATTTGAATTATTAAAGGGTTAAAATATCAATACTACCAAAAGCCATCTATAGATTCAATGTAATTACTATCAAGATTCCAATGGTTTTTTTTACAGAAGTAGACAAATTTTACTGCTAAATTTACGTGGAATCACAAAAGAGCCCAAATAATGAAAGAAATTCTGAAAAAGAAGAACAAAGCAGAAGACATATCATTTCCAGATTTTAAGCTATACAATAAAGCCATAGTCATCAAAACACTATGGTACTAGCATAAAGACATAAAAATAGATGGAACAGAATTGAGAGCCCATAAAAAAACTTAAGTATATATGGTCAACTAATATTTGACAAGGAAACCAAGAATACTAAGTGGAAACTGTTATCCCAATAAATAATACTGGCCTAATTGGATATTCACATATAAAAGAATGAAACTAGACCCATATCTTAATACCACTCATAAAAATTAACTCATAATTGATTAATGACTTAAATATAAGACCTGAAATCATGAAACTCTGAGAAGAAAACATAGAAATAAAGCTCCTTGACATGAGTCTTGGTAACGATTTTTTTGATATGACACCTAAAGAAAAAGCAACAGATCAAAAATAAACAAGTGGGACTGCATCAAACTAAAAGAGGTTAGTATCCAAAATATATAAATAACTCACACAACTCATTAGCAAAAACTGAATAATCCAATTTAAAAATGGACAAAGGACAATATGAAGATTTATAAAAGGCCAACGGATACATGAAAAAATGCTTAAATGTCATTTAGGGAAGTGCAAATTAAAACCATAATGAGATTATCATCTCATAGCTGTTAGAACGGCCATCATCTTTAAGATTCTGGTATGGACATAGAGAAAAGAAAACCCCTGTGCCTTATTGGTGGAACTGTAAACTGATATTGTCACTGTGATAAACAGTAGGAGAGTCCTCAAAAAATTAAAAAAATAAAACTACCATATGATATAGCAATTCCACTTCTGGGAATATATCCCAAAACACTCCAAAACACTAATTTGAAAAAATATCTGCACCCCCATGTTGATAGTAGCTTTAGGGACAAAAGGCAAGAGATGGAAATAACCTAAATGTCCATCAATGGATGAACAGAGAAAGAAGTTGTGGTACACACACACACACAGGAGTATTGTTCAGCTATAAAAAAAGAAGAAAATCCTACCATTTGTGACAACATCGCTAGACTCTGAAGGCACTATGCTAAGCAAAACAAGTCAGACAGACAAAGACAAATATTGTATAATCTTGCTTACATATGGAATCTAAAAAAAAAAAAGAAAGAAAGAAATCGAAATAAAACAAGCAACAACAACGAAACCTCAGAGGAAAAGAGATCAGATTTGTGGCCATGTTACCAGAGGCAGAGGATGGGAAGAGGGGAAATTGTTAAAAAGTGGTCAAATGGTACAACTGTCCAGTTATAAAATAAATAAATGCTAGGAATGCAATGTATAACATGATAATTATTCATGACACTGCTGTATGATATATATAGAAAAGTTGTTAAAAGAGTAAGTCCTATGAGTTCTTATTTGAAGGATATTTTTTCCTTGTTTTTCCTTTTATTATATCTATATGAGAAGATGGGAAGATGCATATTAGCTGAACCTACTATTACAGTCATTTCACAACATATGCAAATCAAGCCTTCATACTGTATGCCTTAAATTTATACAATAATGTATGTCCATTATTTCTCAATGAAACGTGGGGGGCGGGAAGTCTAATTAAACAGCATCTTTAAATTTAGTTGGGGAGATGCAGATACTGACTGGGAAGAGCTGGTATTATTTACTCGGAAGTAGACTCCCCTTTCTTTTATAATTAAAATTAATCTATTCCAAAAATCTTTTGTTCCATGGGAGACACCATATTTTAGGTAATTTATCTTTCTTCTGCCTCAGACTGATGATGTATTATATTAATACATCATTAAAGAGACAGCTCTCAGAAATGATGTATTAGTATAACACATCGCTGGAGAAATCAGTAAGAATGCACAACTCATTAAAATTCACACTAATCTTTGAGGAA
Source organism: Martes martes (assembly GCF_963455335.1). Classification (NCBI taxonomy): domain Eukaryota; kingdom Metazoa; phylum Chordata; class Mammalia; order Carnivora; family Mustelidae; genus Martes; species Martes martes. Next base: position 70,254,632 of record NC_137888.1, on the reverse strand, counting down.
GGGAATTTTTTGTTGTTGTTGTTAAGTGTGTTTCTTAAACGTGAAGGGCCACAATTGCACACATCTGATTATCAGGTGGCTGAAAATGAACGTAGACAGAAAAAAAATCACAAAGGGCAATTAATAGGATTATGTGTCTTTGGTAATAGTCCAAGATTGTAAGGTGGTCCCTCTAAATGAAGCTGCAAAACAAAGGCAATCACCCCTAACCAAAATATTTTTTAATCTCTAATATTTAATTTACTATCTGTCATTCCTTAATAAGATTCAGAAGAAGAAAAGATTGCTCTAACAACTCCATCCTTTTAGCATCCTCTATGTTTCATATTTCTAAATCTCGGGCCTCATGTGACAATTCAATCCACAAACTAGCTTAACTTACTATTAAATTGCTTTAACAAGAAGGTAAAAAAAAAAAAAGGCACTGAAATTGCCTAGAAATTTAGATTAGTTTTGCTTGACTCTTATAATTACCAAGCAAAGTCTTTAAGAAGAGGTGCTAGACAGTTAACTAATACTCATAAAGCCAACTCAAGTAAAACATCAACAGTCAGAAAAAAAATTTTTTTTTAATTTCTCTACAGCCCTATCTGTATAGCTGAATGTGTCTTCAGTTGTATGGTTCTCATTTTCCTGTCCACTGGTCATCAAAGCCTCTTAAGAACTGCTAAATTGTTTGTTATACTATATATGATAAAGTGCAAAGAAAGCATAAGAAAACGATGTAATTAAAGACCTCCTCCTTTCTAATCATTTAACATCCCCCTCCACCATCTCTTGCAAATTTTCATTAAAATTTCATACCAATTCAATCTTGTAGGTGAGTTACAAATCTTTTCTGAAAGGAGGAAGGCAACTTCTCTTGGAAACAGAACCGCTTATAAAAGCTGGGATACTGAGTTTTGTTTGGTGGAGTGTTTTAAATCAACTTTATATTTTAATTGGCAATTTAGATTCAAATAAGTGTTCCTTGGAATTTCTATATGTTATATGATCCATAATATGCCAGACGGAAAAATAATATGTTTGATAATGAAGAATTTAAAGAAAAGTAACCTTTACTTACATACAATTCTGCAATGCTTTCAAGGCATCATTAAAACAGCATGATGCACATTAAGGCTCAAATATGACCTACCTCACCTTCAGATTTTACATACTGTGTAAGAAAATCACGTAATTGGCAATTCTGAAACAACCCTCAAATTAGAGTTTACTGTAATTAGTGTCATTCTAAGTATGCACATTTCTAAGCTTTTTATTTAATTTGAAAAGGCTAGAGAATATTGATGGACTTTTTATTCTATTTTATGAAACCATTCCTTCCAGGGAAGTGGATAGAGGAGACTCTTCTGTATGTCTTAGAAAACTCTTGCTTGGCTTTCAACACAGACTCTAGTTACAGTGTCCTCAACCCAAATTGTTCAGGGCTTTTTTTCCTTTTGAAGTACTTTTTTGTGTGTACCCCTGGTGTGGCCTGCAGCTGGCTTTCAAAGTTAGCTTCCAGGCCCTCATGACACTTATGTCTCTTTCACTCTAGACACCAACTGTGACTAACCCCAGGGTTTGTCTCAGCCAAAGACCTCTCTCCCAGATGGTCACGGTACTTCAGCAAATAATAATGAAATGAATCAAGCAGGTGAGCTTCCTCATAAAAAAAGTGCTAATTCCACACAGTGAAGAGCCACATATGAAAAACAAGCTACAGACAGAAGAGGCAATTTACTTCCTCAGTGGAAAAGATGTTTCCTTAAGAGTCAGGCTACCAAACCCACATTGAGCAGAGGATGCTTGGAGTAATTTATTATTTGTTATGCAGAAGTTAATAGTTACTTGCTGACAGTATAGATTTTATTTAAAAGCTGACTAATCAAAATTAGGAACTATTTCACTTAAAATCATATTTTTAAATGTTGAATACATGCAGATAAAAAGTTTGTTTGGCCAAAAATATATTTTAATTCATTTTAAATGATTTCTGATACTGTTTCCACACATATTTTCTGAAAAAGTATTGAATCTGATGGTATAATGGTGTCTTCAGTAAATCTCTTTCTCCAACTTACTGACCAAAGAGAACTCAGCCTTCTGTATGGAAGAAATCTAGTTTAACACAGTGCTTTGATATTTTAGGTGATCTAAACAAAAGGTTTCTGTAATTTCTAATTCTTCTGGGATTATGATTTATGTCTAATGTCCCTCCCCCAACTGATTTTTTTTTTTAAGATTATTTATTTATTTGAGAGAGAGAGAGAGAGCTACAGAGGGAACACAAGTGGGGGAATGGGAGAGGAAGAGCAGGCTTCCCACTGATCAAGCAGCCCGATGCGGGGTTCCATCCCAGGACCCTGGGATCATGACCTAGGCCAAAGGCAGACGGTTAATGACTGAGCCACCTATGTGCTCCCCAGCTTATCTTCATAAATGGGATTGCCAATTCCTTTGACTGACATTAATCCTAAGATTCTAGATTCTATGGGCCACGAAAGGTAGATTACTTCTATGACAGTTCTCATGTTCGACAGAAATGCACATATTGCATTTTGGAACACCCCTAAAACACTAAGGGAAATAGGATCAAGTTGAATATTAAAAGGTAAAGAAGAAAAGGTGTTATAAAAAGTGATGTAAGGCACTACATATATATGTGTATATGTATGCATATATACATAGACTTGCTACTTGCTACAGCCCATTTAATTCACATTCATGTCATGCTCTGTCAACATCCAAAATGTAAATATTTTCAGCCATCTATCCCTTCTTATTGAAGCTTATACATATGAGTCTGTGTTTCCTTTCTTCTGTCTCACATTCCCATTAATTCCTCCCCACCTACATTTGTCTTTAGTGCCCTTTGAGACCCCATTCCATATCAGGATCCCACTTGCTCTTTATCATGCATTTTGCAAACTCCCTTATTTCCTTCTGTGCTACTGGTTGTCTCCAGAAGACACTGATCTTCCCTGAGGGCATCCTATCTCCTTCAGCACTTTTAAGTGGATGCTGTTCATTATTTTCAACCCCAAGTACATAAGAACCAAGCAATAAATTATTCCTCCTCCTCCAAAAAACAGATGTATTTAAGGCTCCTTCATTTTTTTTTCCTGCTCTCTGCCTCCCTATTTTCAGTCCATCCACTATCTTCTTGTTTTCCTCACATTTTCAAAATCCCCTTGCCTTCTTTCACTCCTTAACCATTACCCAACCGGACAGTTAGGATCTTCAACATCCCAGTGAACAACCATCCAATACCCTCATTCCTCAAGTCCCTTTCCAGTGGTCTGCATTCCAACTGCATCTCAGTCACTCTCAGCCCTCACCCTCCATGTCACCCTTCCCAGGAAAGATGGGAATCCCAATGTAGGAGAGCTAAACTGATTATATTTCATATTATCATTATCCTCTGAGGTCAACCTTCAGACCTTCAGTTTCTCTTAACACCCACCCCCCGCTGTATCTGTTCTTCAATTCATTGGGACCTCTATTTCCTACACACTTCATGGTCTCTATTAAGCTTATTCTGTTTTCTCTTCTTTTCTAGTTTTTTGGATAGGTCCCTTTGTCTGTCACTTAAGTCATTTTCTTGACAACTTTTAAATTTCTATACTCCTTTGTCCTGCGAAAATGTTGAAGCAGCAACATCCAAATGTTTTTGTTTTATTTTGTTTTTTTTTCTCTTCTGGGCATATTTGCCTTCTTCTAGTTCATTGATTCTCAAACTTATAGGTCTCAGGATGTTTTTGAAATTAGATATTATTAAGGACAACACTAGATATTTTATGTATATATATCAATATTTACCATATTAGAAATTAAAACTGAGAAGTTATGTCTTTCTTAATACACTTAAAATCATAAATAATAAACCTGTTACCTAGTAACAAAAACATATTTTAATGTAAAATTAACTACATTATCCAAAACAAAACAAACAAACAAACAAAAAACAGTGATAAAAGTGGACTTGTTTTACATTTTTGCAAATTTCTTCAATGCCTGATTATGTAAAAAATAGCAAATGGCACATCCCAATTTGGAAATAAGTGTTTTGCTATTCTAAGGCTATGTTTCCAGCTTATTAGTAATCTCTTTCTACTCTTACCTAACTCAGCAGATTCAAATGTTTCTTTTCAATTCTGACTCACCATTGAAGATGATTTTTGAGCCAGTGTAAACAAATTTAAAAAGGAAAAAAAAAGGGGTGCCTGGGTGGCTCAGTGGGCTAAAGCCTCTGCCTTCCGCTCAGGTCATGATCTCAGGGTCCTGGGATCAAGCCCTGCATCAGGCTCTCTGCTCAGTGGGGAGCCTGCTTCCTCCTCTGTCTCTGCCTGCCTCTCTGCCTACTTGTGATCTCTGTCTGTCAAATAAATAAATAAAATATTAAAAAAATAAAAAATAGGAAAAAGGAAAATAAAACAACAAACAAACAACAACAACCCACTTCTTTATTTCCCTTTTAGTACAACTTCATGTTTACTTTTGTTTTTCCTGAATTAAGACACCAATATTCTGTTTGAGAAAAGGAGAAAATACTTCTTTGTTGTTAAATTTAGTTCCAGACAAAAAGCAAAACCTCCTTCCTCCAATATCTTACATCTGGTCTCAATGGAGAGTAATCTCAAGACTGGACATTCTTCCAGATGTATATATATGACATGGGACTTTATGCTGATACCCCTTTTACAAAGCTGGGCTGCCCTGGAACATCATTGTGACTGGCATATTCTTAAGACTCAAGTTAAGAGGGGTCACACTGAGCATCAAAGAATTATCTGACAAAGTTTCCATACTAGACCCTTAACTTGTGATCCCAAAATTTAAGTGAAATGCTCAGCTCTATTTACCTCCTATTAGAAGTCCAGGCCTTCAAGGGGCCCAATCCCCCAAAAGAATCAGGTTGTCACTGATTACTCATATTATTATTATTATTATTATTATTATGTTTTCATTATGATTTTGTAATACTCAATTAGAGATGGTGGGCATCAAATTACTATTAGTCAAAATATTTTATTTTTTGTAGGGAAAAAAAGTTTAAGTTGGTGTCAAGTTCTCTATATTGGACTCCTTCCAGCCCTGAAGAGGTTGATAGATCTTGACTAGATTCAACTCATATTCCAAATGTCATTTGCCTTTCTTGTCTCCCATGCATCAGCCAGCACCAATGTCTAAGAACTATACAGAGTGTTTGACCCATTAACCTGGATTCTCTTTAACTTCTCAGTGAACCGGAGTCCTACTTTATAGCCAAAAAAGCACAGCTATGGTCCTATCAATTATCCTATGCCATAACTCCTAGAAATTGTCAGCCTGAAAGAATGATTAAGCAGCAACTGAGGGGACAGATAGGGTGCCAACTTGGAGATGATCATAAATCGTACGGTATCCTTCCAGAACTGAAGCACTCATTCCCTAGCAGTTGTGGGAGTGGTAATGGCTACAAGCTTTCAGCTGAGTTTGCTCTTATCCAGTTCTGTCTTCTCCTCCCATGAATGCCATGATTGTCAGTGTGTGAAGAGAACTGCCTAAAGATAATGTCCACTTTCCTTCCAAAAACTGTTGATATAAGGAACTAACTCGTTCCTTATATCAATGTAACTAATTAGTTCCTTATATCAATGTACTAGTACATTGTACAAAGTACAACTTTTGGCCAGTCCAGCTCCAAAGTTGCTCTTGGGATTGGCTAATGCCTTGGTTATGACTGTCCTGCAACTCTTACCAATCCTGTTCTCTTCATTTTTGCACTGGTGTGATACTGAAAACATTCCCCAATAAACTCCTACATGCATATCTTCATCCCACAGTATGCTTTCCTTGGAGTCTGACCTTTATTCCTCTCCTACAATGGAGGATGAAAAACACAAGTCTTTAAGGTTAGTGGAAATGTGCCTAGCTAAAAATGAATGTTTTAACTAAGGAAGAACAGGATAATAGTTACACTTAATGCTATAAAAAGAACCATCTTTTTAAAGCAAAACATGGTAATTCATGTACATTTTTCACCTGGAGTTATACACGACAGGATATGTGACAAGATTCCAAATATTCAGAGAAACATCAGTTAATCGTCAGGTTTGTAGCTGCCTGTGATTCAAAGTTTTTTCTTGCCAAAGGTGATTCTGTTCAAATACAGTTTGCAGCAAAGAAACCAGTAATTGCATTAAAAAAAAAAAAAAAAAAAAAGACAATCAGGTTTCCAATCACACCCTAAGCCAACCTCCATTTTCTTTTTTTCTTTTTTGGAAACCAGTTTTCATCAACACTAGCCAGCAACACATTCTTTTTTGTATGTGTGACTAGAATTGATTAAAATGTTGCATTGCATTATTCTAATAGACTCTGTAAGCCTGAAGTATAAAATTTTAAAAAAAGCAAAACTAATACAAAATTTCCAAAGCTAGATATTTTTTCAAGATACTTATTACAGTATCGAGAGCTTACTACATGTTAAACATTATTATAAATGAATGACATGCTCTAATTAACTTCATTTTCAAGACGATCCTTTGAACTATGTACTATTACTACCTCCATGTTATACATTAAGAAAATAAATCCTAGAAAAATTGCCCACAGTCCCACAGCAAGTAAGTAGTGAAAACATAATTAAAATCAAGTCAAAATAAAGACTCTTCAGACAAAAAAGCTGAAGAATTCATGACCAAGAAATGTAAGTTACCAAAAAAAAAAAAAGAAAGAAAGAAAGAAAGAAAGTTAAAGGAAGACCTTCAGCAGAAGAAAATGATTCCAAATGGAATTCTCGAACTACACGAGAAAAAATACTGGAAATGGTAATGACATTGGCAAATGAACAATCAGAATTTTCAACACTTCTGAAAATACTCAGCAATTATCTCTTTAATGTTTTATCACTTCCATTCTCTTTATGGTCTTCATTTAGATTTCTGCTTAAAGATTTGTTACACTTTCTTGTTTTGCTCTCCATGTCTCAAAACCTTTGATTTCTTAATTCTATTTTTCTCCCTTACCACATTTTCTAAAGGTTTATATTGTTGGTCGAAGATTCTCTCTTCTGTGAACTTTTGATATCTCTGTTGAGCAATTTTTTAACAATTATGATATGTTTTTAACAATTATCCAACTTTTCATTTCTATTCGGTTGTTTTCCAAATCTGTCTGCTCATTTTGAAATAGTCTCTTGTTTCTTTCATTTTTTTTTTACTTAATCATATATTTTTAAAGCAATTTTATGTGTTTAAATGCTAAATTCTGTTTTAATAATATTCCAGCACCTAAAGCACTCCTCTATGTTGACTGCTATTATCATTATGCTGCTGATGATTTTGACTCTAGCTCTCTAAAATTTCTTTCGTGCTTTTTTTCTTTTTCTTTTTGGGCTCATATTTTGCTAATCTATCTGGTAAAAATATTGAAGTGGGGTTGGATGGTGCTACTAACCCTAGGTACATGCTAATTTAATTTTTTAACTTGGAATATCCACAATCATGATGATAATATTAATTCAAATCAAAAAATACTGTGAGACCAGGAGTCTTTGACAAATTCTCAAGGGAAATTATTATGGTTGCGGTATTGGTCATTTATCTTTATATCACACGGAGTCTCAGTGAGGTTAGAAAGAAAGATTTCCCAGTTGACTTGCTTTGCCAAAAGGCTCTCAAATTTGCTTTAAAAATATGTTTTTAATATATACTTTATAATTATATATAATTTTAAGGTATAATTATACATTATGTTTACATATGTTTTATATATATTTTCTACGTGTGTGTGTGTGTTTTTTTAAGTTCACACTTTTATTTAAGGTCTGTCTTTTCAGATTCCCAGTTCTATGGGGGTATTTAAGATTATCTTTCTCATTTCATGAGGCCAAGATCCATTCTTATATCCTCCACAAGCTGTTAACACCCACAATTCAGTTTCCTATATTGACAGCTGCCCACAGGGCAATTTCAGCCCAAGGTTTGCTTATCCATTTGCTTTCAGATTCCTATGTGTGTCTGTGTGTGCGTGTGTGTGTACATGCACAAACATGAATGCATGTGTATATTATGGATGGAGAAAGGGTGCAAGTAGAGGGAAGCTCGTGGGAATTACCAGTACTCCCTTCTGATTTTGGCTATTTCCCAAATCATTTAGAAATATGTTTCTTATTTATCCATATCTCTTATCAAATCTCTTATTATTTATCCAATCTCTAGGTGTTCGGTAGCAGGAGAACTAGCCTCCCTTGCTGCCCAGGAGCAGGTCTGTCTTGGCAGGATTTAATTATTTTTAAAGTGCATGTAAAAAATAGGAAAAAAATTCTTACAGAAAAACACATCATTCTTATTTAAGTAAATAACTCAGAGAAAAGACAGCAAAGAAATACATACGCTTTTTGGAGTTAATGCTTTAATTTTATAATAGCTATGTGATCTATGCGGTTAATTCCTAGTTTTCATACTTAACAAGATCTTCTGCATTGTTCTCCCTACTTTTGAGTCAATTTTTCCTTAAATGAATTTTTAAAATTCAAATGCGTCATGTTTTTAGAAAAGAAAACATGGGCCAATGGTCATTAGCTTCAAAAAACATACTTGAGCCTTGAACAACAATGGTTTGAACTACTCAGGTCCACTTACGTACAGGCTTTTCTCAATTAAATACAGTATAGAACTGTAAATATATTTTCCCATACTTTCCTTACAGTTTTCTTAAGATTTTCTTTTCTCTAGCTTACTTTACAGTGAGACTACAGTACAGAATATACTTAATGTACAAAATATGTATTAATTGACTATGTTATGAGTAAGGTCTCTAGTCAACAGTAGTCTATTAGTATGAAGTTTTTGAAGAGTTGAAAGTTATAGATGAATTTTGACCGTGTGGGGGATCAGTGACCCAATCTCCGCATTGCTGAGTGGCCAACTGAAAATTAATTAACCAAGGATTTTCCCCCTGTCTTTTCATTAATTTGAGGACTTCTTTTACACAACTTATAAGCCTCACTATTTATTTATTTCCTAAATAGGGCTTAGAATTTTTCTTATATCCTCTCAGAAATGCAAAGGAGAAGGGAGAAAAAACAAAATAATACAGTACAGATGCATTGACTATGAGTTTGTTATTTTCACAAGAGGGAAAATGAAAATCTATTTTTAAGCTCATTGAAATTCAGACTTTTATTTTTACATATGCCATGGGATACATTCAGAGCAGTCAATATGGTACAAATATTTTATTGCTCAGCTGGAAATGTTAAAAAAAAATCATCTGAAAATGACAAGTTTAAAGAATTCCATTAGAGAACTCGAAATGCAACATAACTCAACCAGTCTCCCAGAACGTTAGTTAAAATTTTACAACTGAAAATAACTAGAGATTAAGTGTCCTACAAAGCAGATTCTCCTTTGTGTACGTGAACCAATGACTTAAAGGGGGGGGGGGTTACATATCAAAGAATCCTGATCAAAGTTTCATAAGCAGGGAAATCAAATCACTGATTAATTGAAACCATGTTTAGATGGCATGAGTTTTCTCAACAGTTGGCAAACCTGGTAGAGAACACTGTCAACATATTTATGATCTTTTAATAATCAAGAAAGATGGGGAAATAATACATTTTTAACAAAGCACTCTTTGGCTCATTTTAAATAGCAAAGAAACACATAAACAAAATGAAATTCTCAGTTCAATCTCACAAAAGGAGTTCTGCACCCCAGGGTTGCCATCTTAAATACTTGCATACAATTGAACTATTATATTCAGTGTGAAAGAGTCATAGGTGGCATCCTGCTCCTTTCCTTCTGTAGTACTAAGCAATTTAAAATCCTGTTACTGGGCTTGGCCCCTGTTTCCAAGTATCAGTGAGGCTCACAGAAATTCTGTAAGGCTGAACTCCACACGTTGGAGTAGCTGGTCTCAGAAACCCCATGAATTAAATAAGTGCCTCCCAGAGGGTAATGACAGCACAGGTAACGAAGAACATCTTTATGTACAAGGCATGAGGCCTTGTCCTGTACTGTGGGCAAAGTATAGCCCTAGACAGCTGACCCTGATACAGGTCTAAGAGCAAGCAAGCAGCTCAGTGAGTGCAGGTCACAATCAGAGGCTCTATGCGCATCATGATGTCAGTAGTTCCAGGCTTGGCTTGGATTGAGGCTCATAAATCGATTCTCATGTGGGCTCAGTGTAAAAGGCACTCATGCTGAGACACTGATCTTTTCATTCAAACCCAAACTAGTGGTAGTAATCACGGACCCTCCTGCTTTATTAGAAACGTGCATCTTTAAAATAGCAAGTTTTGAGATAGATCATTTTACCTGAGATAATAAAACACTCTCAACTTCTTTAAAATATTCACAAATACATCACAGAAACATAAACTTCATATACTCAATCCAACATTCTTGAGTATCCTATTAAAATAAAAAGATTAATAAAAGAGAAATGTGAAATTCTGATCAATGCCCCAATTTTCCTGTCATGGGGCTACTACGAGAGAGCATTTCAGTTAAATAGTAGTTTAATGAAAGACCATTTAGCTTGTGAGAGAAGGCATCCCAAAATGGGGGCTACAAGAAAGGGAGCAAAATTCACTTCTAAGTAAAAGCGATATTCCCACATGCCCTGCCAGTAAAAACTTGAGTGTTCCTAAAACCAGAGCTGCTGGCTCCCACAGGCCCTGTCCCCACTCATGTGTCCATGTGCATTTATAACAACACAAGGTCCTTTAAAGTACAGACCCCTGAACAACATGAGGGTTGGGGGTAGTACACCCCCGCACACAGTAGAAAATCCACATGCAACCTTTGACTCCCCAAAACTTAACTAAAAATAACTTACTGTTGACCAGAAGCCTTACCCATAACATAGAGTTGATTAACACATATTTGGTATGTTGTATCTATTATATAACACACTCTTAGAATAAAGTAATCTAGAGGAAAAAAATGTTATTAAGAAAATCATAAGGAAGAGAAAGTACATTTACAGTATTGTACTATGTTTATAAAACAACAACAACAAAAAGAACCCCACATATAAGTGGACCCCTCAAGTTCAAACCCATGTTGTCCAAGGGTCAACTGTACATATATTAAGTAAAAGATTTTGTTAAAATGTTACTATTTTAGCATATACAAGAAGATTATGACTAACTGACAATGTTTCTCTTTTCTTCATGCCAAAGAACTGTCTTAGGCTAAACACTTCATTGGTATAATTTTTTCCTGTTTCTTTCTTTTTTTTTTTTTTCTTTTTTTGAATCTTTTAGCAAAACTGCTTCCTGGTTTCAGAAAAGATAACTTGAGGGAAAAAAAAAAACAAAAAACAAAAAACAAAAACCTGCTACCTTAATCATTATTTTGGAGCAATGTATTTTCACTTAAAGCGATATTTTAAGAAAATCATCCTCAGTAAAAATGTAACGATCTAAAACTCAGCAAATTACCGCACATATGGGCTGTATCATAGAATTGTTTGTTATCACTATTCTGTGCATATTCATTAGCGTTTGTCCTTTCTCTCCTTTCAGGCTATAATGTCACTTTTAACAAGGCCTGTCAAATGCACTTCCTGTTGAGAATGGACCTGGTCTGTGGACTACTTAGTAAGTTGTTTTGCAGACACTGGACATTTGACATTTCGATTTCACTGAATGTTGGCTGACACTTAATATACAATAGTATTAAAAGGGGAACAAATTTGTAAGTCAATTTTGTTTAATAAATGAGCTTATTCTGAATTGCAAATGTGTTAGGCTTCCAGGTGATTGTAGTAATTTAAACATCAATCACTGATATTTTATAGGAAAAAGCTTACCTGATCAAAGAAAGAAGTTACTCCCATATTTGGGAGAAATGAAAATATTATTTATCATATATCTGACTCAAGTTTTCTAAGCAAGTTGGTATTTTGACCTTGAATTTTAAATTTAAAAAAGAAAGAAAGAAGGAATATAGAAACAAAACCTTCTCTTAAAAAGACAAGAACGGAGTACTGGGATGGAAGCAGGGAGAGAAAAAGAGGTTCTAGGCCCCTTCTTCATTATGCTCCTTACTTTACTGGAAACACCCCCAAATAAAAATAAAACCAAAGAAGAGCCCTGTGTTTGTTAAAGAAATATAATTTCAAGACAATTAACTCAGCCATTCTTTGTAGTTTGTTCCTTCCGGCCTCTTCTCTATAGAAATGAGGCAGCCATGGCAGAGCATAAGACATGAGTTTCCTTTGAAATGTTCATGTTTGTTAAAATGTTTAGGAGGCAATGAGCTTCATTTCTGATGACATTTTAAGCTAAAAAACAAAACAAAAAAAACTAAGGTGTAGCAGGAAAGAGAATGAATCCAGTTAAAAATACTATCTAAAACAGTAAGCACCAAAACCTATGTTTGACACCTCTTCTCATTTTTCACCACTAGGTAGTGATTCTTGAAAGTAATGGAAAATTACCAGTAGAAAGTAGAAAGAAGTAAGCAATGTAGTGATGCAAAGGGGAATACCTCTGGCGAAAGCTGAATCTAGATTCTGCACATAGGAACATAGAATCACTGCTTTACATTCTTTTTATTTAATTTTGTTTACTATTACCTTACAGCCATATACTATTGGGGAAAAAATCTTTATGGTATATATTATACCTGTCCAAATAGAGGCTATGACCATATAGTCTTCAAAAATATAAATTGTCTGAAGTTGGTTTTTTTTTCTCCTTTTCCTTAAGATGCTATAGATTTCTCTGTCAATTTCTATTAAAAGAACTCTCATGTGTTCCATCCCTATAGCTTTATTTTTTAGAAAAAAAACAATGGGAGGAAACACAATCTAAATATTTGAGGGACAGTGACTGTGGAATTATAAAGGTACAAAATTTGACTCGGGGAAATATAAACATTCAAAAGCTGTTGTTAAATTTAAAATATGAGCCAAGCACTATACTAGGTGCCATAAGGAATGCCATACAATGCAATGAATGATATTTCCTGAGTGCCTGTTCTAGGCCAGGCAGAGGTCCTGCGGACAACAAAGAACAAGGTCAAGATATCTGTTCTCACAGAGACTTTAATCTACTTAGAGGAGACAGAGGATAAACAAATAAACAAATATACAACCTCAGCCTAGTGCTGAGCTACATAGAGAAAAATGTACAAAAGTGATGTAACAGACAATGACTGAGTGGCTTCTTACAGCCACTTGAAGAGATGACATTTAAGTCAGCATGTGAATGATGTAACATGGAGCCAGCCAGGTGAAGGTCAGAGTGAGGACGAGTGCCAGTGTGCCAGCCAACCTTGCTTAGTAAATAAGCATATTTGTAATTTGAAATGCATGAGGCTTTCTGGTGATGCTTGTAATCTAAACATTACTACTGATATTTTTATTTGAGAAAATGCTCATGTGACCAGCTATGGATGAAATAGCTTGTGCAAAATCCCTAAACAGACCACAGCTCAGCAACTTTGACAATATCTAAAGAAAGCCCCAGTCACAAAAGTATGCTAGGCAAAGGGTGGGGACAGGCTAGAGTTTCACAGTAAAGGGGATAGACGATTTAGAGCTTGTAAGCCAAGATAATGAGTTTGGATTTTTTTCTAACTTTGAAAAGAAAACCTTGGAGTTTTTAGAGCAGAGAAGTAACATGATCTGATTTACATTTTAAAACACTGCCTTGTTTGCTTTATGGAAATCGTGTTGCTGAGATGAAAGGCTGGAGCAGGGACATGAGTTAGGAGGATATTTGAGAGGATAGTTGGGCCCTTTTTTAGAATAGGATAGAAAAGAATGGAACCAGTTGGGGGAGGGAGGGGAAATCCAGAGTTCCATATTGTCCAACACATGTTTAAGATGCTATTTAGACAACCACATTGTCCACCCACGTGACAATGGCAAAGAAGAGGTCCGGTATATGACTATGGGATTTCCGAGAGCATTTTGCACAATGATGGTGTTGAAAGTCACAGGACTAGATAGATGATATAACTATGTATGTTGTGTAGACAGACAGAATAGAGAAGTGGGTCAAGGATAAAGCTCTGATTTATTACAACTCTTAGAATCAAGAAGGAGACACCAACCAAGAAGAATTAGAAGCCAGTTCTGATGAAATAAGAAAACCACCTAGGGGCCCTTGGGTGGCTCAGTCAGTTAAGCATCTGCCTTCAGTTCAGCTCATGATCCCAAGTTACTGGGATGGAGCCCCACATCAGGCTCCTTGCTCAGTGGGGAGCCTGCTTCTCCCTCTGCCTGAAACTGACACTCCCCCTGTTTGTGCTCTCTCTCTCTGTCAAATAAATAAATAAAATCTTAAAACAACAACAACAACAACAACAACAAAAAAAAACCCTACCTAGTGTGCATTGTCATGGAAACCAAGGGATGGGTGGTTCCAAGAACTAAAAAGTGACTGAGTGTGTCACATTTTTCAATCCTTTTTTGGGTGAAGGGAACAGAAAAGGGACAGTAGTTCAGAGTAAACTTGGGATGAAGCAATTTCTTTATAAGATAGGAAACATTAAAACATGTTATTTGTGGGGAGAATTCCGTGGAGAACCGGACATAGGCAGTGTGTGAGAGAGGATAAGGGGCAAATCAAAAACTTTGAAAAGGTGAGAGAGGGTAGGAGCCACAACGCCATTGGAAGCACTGGCCAGTGAGGGAAACAGGCTATCTCCTGCTTGGCTACAGAGGGGAGGTTGAAAATATGGAGAGCAGTTCTGTTCAGCCTTTGAAAGACATTCTTAGTCATTAAGTTTGTAGCATCCTGTTGGTTCTATGTTGGTTTTAGCCTTTACTAAATACTAAACCAAGTAGCAGGAACCCACCTAAACAGTGGCTACATTTTATATGTTTGTGATGTGTCATTTCCTTGTGTCACAGGCTAACTCCAGAACATTTTGCTTAAGGCAGGGCTGTGTAACAGATACGCGGCTCTGCTCAGCCCTGCCCAGAAGTCCACAGTTGCCAGAACACTGCTATGTTTACTAAACGCCTCTGCTTCTTTAGTCTCAAAGAGTTTAACAGGCAGACATGTTCAACTCACAGGTCTTTTGCTTGCGACAGAGATGAATAAAAACCAGAAACCGTCAAACAAAGAAACACAAAACTACTTCGAGCATTTCCAATCATTTGCTCTCCAGTTGCCTAGGGGGAGGAGTGTTTTGTTGCTGCAACAGCATTACCACAACCTGGCTTTTCTGGACTGGCTTTCTGGGCTGGAGATGGTGAGAACAGGGACAATGTAAAAGGTGTCAGAAAGGACAGAGAGGCTGCGAAGGTAAACTGAGGGAGAGAAATCTATAAAGGTGAAAGGGGAAGAAATGGGAACAGCTTGAACCCTGTGAATCTTTTTGGGAATTTGCAAAGTGGGGAAAAAAGGGAAGGGAGAGAGGCAGAGAATACGCAGCTGATTGCATGAGAGAGACTTTGGTAGAGAAGCAGGAGCCTGCAAGGAGTGCTTTAAGTGGATTTCACTACCTCCCTTCTTAAGAGAAACTTGGGTAAAGAAACTTGTTACTTTGAATGTTTTCAGAGTCATTTTTTTGCTTCTTCTGAATGTGATGCTGTGCGGGTCTCAAGAACAATCGGTTTTATTAGGATTAAAAGTCAACTGTTTCAGCATTTCTTTGATACACATTTGCACAATGTCAGGCATGGGGCTAAGTGCCGTGAGAGACAAAGGGTGAACAGTCCTGCCTCCTCCTCCTCTTCCGGCAGCGCCCTCAAGTGGTAGTAACAGACATGTGCATGCACTGCGGGCGGGAGCAGGGCGGGGCGGGGTGGGGGGGCGCTGATCAATTGTTATGGAAATACAGACAGAAGTCAGAATATCCTTTTAAGGTACCGAAAAATTTTCAGAAGTACCATTTTAGGGGGAAATTTTTTCTTTATTCTAATAGCTTCTATTTAAATCAGTGTTCATTGTGAACTATTTCTCCAGAAGATGACAATGTTCCAAATGGTTATTGGTAAATTAGTTTTTATCTAAATGCATCATTTGAAGGCTCTGTTTTAAGTAGTTTGTAATAACCCTCAGTACTGTGGACTATGTAATCAGGGAATGAAAATGGTCATTTTGGGCCCGATGATGTTTTCTTCTTCAGTCTATCCAGAGGATATTTCTGATTATTAGGTTAAAAAGATGTTTTCAGTATTTTAAAGACTAGGACAAGACTCAAGATCAATTCCAATTTTGCTTTTAACTTTCAATGAATGTTGGCTCTTAACAAGTTCTTGCTCTTGCTTTCAAGAAATTTCTCTTGTCTGTACTTCTAATATTTTTCTCTTTTCTTCTCAAGAGAAGGTTGTAACTAATGCATCTTTATATATTTTGTTCACTGCTTTCTCTTTGTCACTTTGTTTCACTGCTGAATATCATCTACCTAGAACAGTAGTAGTTGGCATACAGGGGTGGCTTAATAGATATTTGTTGAATGAATGGATAAAGTGAATCTCTCTATCCCTCATATTACCTAGTAGCAGACCCTCAAACATTAAGTGATTTGAATTGATTACCATCAGTTTTAACCAGTTGCATGAATAGAGATGCATGTCAAAACTAAAGTCTGGAACCATCTCTCTTTATATGACTCTCTAGCCGTAATTGGTACTGTTCATAAGCTCTGGTTTTGCAGCAAACAGTGTCATTGCATCTCGGATTGTCATTTCATCGTTGAGTATGAGCTTCTCACCTCATTAGCTAGAGAATTTCAGCTGAATCAATCAATATATGCATTTCCAAAACAAGAGAGAGTTGAAGGGAGATCATAATTAGGTAGAGTCCTGAAAACAGCCTGTCATAGTTTATAACTGTGCTTAAACTCTACCAGGCACAATATGATACCTTTGAAGAAAGTGTTACCAAAAATAATTGAACAAAGGGTAGACACTGAACACCAATGATAGTATGACTCATGTCCTGATATCACCAAAGTATTTATTTTATATAACATGAAGATTCTGGCTCTAGGAAAGTCAAAATGGCATTTTTTTAAGTATTTTTTTTTAAAAAACTTAAAACTTGTCATTTTTTTTTAAATTAGTACTTGATTTCTAAAGTGTACTTATATAATGAAATTGCATTATGAATTAGATATGAAGATCTTAGGGTGATATAAACATTAAAAAAGTAAGTACATGCTAACAAATAAAGAGGACTTTTTTTTAAAAATTGGAGAGAGTGGACAGAAATGGTAAAAATGGGTTTCCTACCAGAATCCTAGATTTGAAATCCCTAAAACAAATGAATGATCTGACTTTTATGACTCTCATTTAACTATAAACAGGAATTATTGCATGAAGTAATGCACAGTGATTGGGTTTAGTCATAGTGCTTGATTTTTACTTCAAAATATGAACTTGGCAACCTATATCCCGGGTCTCTAGAGCACAAGGATTCCTTTCAATCAAAACTCAGAACACCTTTCACTTACTTGTCAGAGTTCTCAACTTGAAATTTGGTTTCATATGGCAGCTGTCAAAGCTTGACAACTGATATTCGAAAGGGTTGACCTAAGGGATATTACAACCATTTATTTCTATAGGTTCTCTAAAATTCTACCTTTCTAAGAGGGCAGACAGACAACTAGCCAGGTAACTGGACTCTATTATTCTGTTCATAGAAACACTTTCACTGAACTAGGATTTAACATTTTGTCTTAAGGCTTATAATTGGTTGACCCAAGAAAAGGTCATATAATGTTACAGGTATCCTCTGTTATAGTGTTCAGCATGTCTTATACATAGAGCCTGCTAGTAAAGTTCTCTTAAAGGTCGATGATTTTGTTTTCTTTACTTATCCTTTTATTTTTCTTTTCTGATGAGATGTGCTTCCTCAGAATAAGTAGTGTGAGCAAAATTAGCCATTTTCTCTTTTACCTCAGATACCAGGAAGCTTGTTACTGAGTTTTATGTTCCCTTGCTTTATTTTTCCATACTTAACATACTTCTAAATCTTTTAAAAATTAGACAAAATTTAAATTATTCTCAAAATAAAGACAATCTCAACTGAAACTTGTTCACTCAGATTTTAAAATTTATGATTTTAATACAGTATTCAACAATATATAAATCAGTATTTGGTTTTGCTAAAATTTAGTCAATATAAATAACCATCTATGCATCATAAAAAAATCATACTTTATCAATACTGTATCCATAGTAAGATTATCACTGTGAATACACAATTGGACATCATGAATTGAGCAAGGTTTTAGATTCTTTAGATAGGAATTTGTGTTCTGGATTCTCTACCAATTAACTGATTAACTGACCTTCTCATCTTGAGCAACTGACCCATCTAAGCCTTTGTTCCTTTATTTGTAAAATACAAATCAGTAATAGCATCTAATAAAAGTTGCCTCAGATATTCTAAACAATGTATGGGAGGCAAATTGACTAGCATTTTACTACATATAGCTTCCCTTTCAATCCCATCTACTGTGCTCCATAAACATTAATTACTATGTTTTTTTAAAACCATGTTTTCTTCTAAGCATTTAAAATAAAATTTGAGGGCACCTGGGTGGCTCAGTTGGTTAAGCTTCTGTCTACCTTAAGCTCAGGTCATGATCTCTGGTTCTGGAATCAAGCCCTGCATCAGGGTGCCTGCTCCAAGGGGAGCCTGCTTCTCTCCCCCCACTGCCAATCCCCTACTTTTGCTCTCTGTCTCTCTCAAATGAATAAAATCTTTAAACAATAAAATAAAATCTGAGAAGCTTTTTTCTTAGAGTCATGCAAATTCCTTAAAATCATTTCATTGTTCAAAAAGCAAAATAATTTCATTTTGCAACAGAGTTCTGGCAATTGTAGATATTCACATTCATGGATCTTTGATAAAGGAATAATTTATTACTTTATCAGTCTACATTTTTAGGTAATTGACTCTCTAATGTATCCATCAGTTCACTACTAAATGTGAAATCAGGACATTTAATAGGGCATTATTGTAAGGATTTAATCCTAGTGGATATTTTTTGAAATGCAAGGCTCACACAAACGACTTGCGAATGTTTATGGATAAAATTAATCAGTGTTACATCCACATCATTTTTTCTTAATATAGAAAGTGAAAATGCCCCTTATTTCCAAATTTTTTTGTAATTTTTTTTATTATTTTTTAAGATTTTATTTATTTCTTCTTCTTTGAGAGAGAAAGAGGAGCATGAGTAGAGGGAGAAGGGCCAGAGGAAAGGTAGAGGAAAAGAGAGAAGCAGATACCGCACTGAGCAGGGAGGCTGATGCTGGGTTTCATCCCAGAACCCTGGGATCATGATCTGAGCAGAAGGCAGCTGCTTGAACTGAGCCACCCACGCACTCCTCTGAAGTTTCTTTAAAGCTACATGAGAATATGTTGACATCTGGAGAAAATTACTTTGGAATTAACCTCTGATATGGTATAAATGAATAAAATAAGTACTCTTTCTGAGTACTTATAAAGAGCCTATCCTTATATCATTAATAAATTCTTAAAACAACTATTTGAAGCTGATACTGTCATTATTAGGATATTCCCAAATGAGGAAACTGAGGCACAGAGAGATTTGTAATTTGCCTAGAGCCATAACCTTGCAGAAAAAGTACTTGGATGGAACCCACACCTATCTTACTCAGAACTCTGTGCTCTGAGACATAAACTCTAATTGCTCCAAAATACATTGTTGAGCTTTAGCGATAAGACCCAGCTTAGTGTAAAGAGATTGGAAGATAAGGTCTTGCTTCTTCCCAGTCTCTGCTAATAACTAGCTGTGGGTTCTTAGGTAAGTCATCTCACCACTCAAAAATTCAGTTCTCTTCTCTATGTGATAGAAAGTTGAAACATAAGCTCTCTAAATTCCCATCTGATGCAGTGCCTGAGTGGCTCAGTCACTTAAGCATCAGATTTTGGCCAAGGTCATGACCTTAGAGTCCTGGAATGGAGCCTCTCAGAACCCTATGTCAGCTCCCGGCTCAGTAGAGGGGTCTGTTTGTCCCTCTCCCTCTGATACTAACACCCTGCTCGTGCTCTCTCTATAGGTATCTCAAATAAATAAATCATTTTTTTAAAAAATTCCCATCTGGGGTGCCTGGGTGGCTTAGTCCATTGAGCGGCTGCCTTGGGCTCTTGTCCAAATCTCAGGGTCCTGAGATCAAGCCCCATACCAGGCTCCCTGCTCAGTGGGGAGTTTGCTCTTCCTTCTCCCTCTCCCACTACCCCTCCCCCTGATTCTGTGCTTGCATGTGCACACGTGCTTTCCCTCTCTCTCTCTCTCAAAATAAATAAATAAAATATATAAGAAAAATTCCCATCTAATTATTAAGCTCTATGCATCAGATATCTTTGCTTCTTAGACCAACTTTTGGAGAAAAATGTAGGTATGAAAAATAGTCACCACATTTTTTCTCTGGTTTGACCCCAATGTTGGGAATACAGTCTTGTAAAACTCTCTTTTGAACTTCAAGAGTGTCTCAATTATGTTCAGAATCACAACCGCGCACTTTACATGTGATAGTTGATGTTTCCTTTCTTTCTTCCTCTATCTTTTTGCAATGATTTCAACTTGCTGAACACTGTTCAAGGCCTCTGTCCCTCTCTAACATCCATAGCTGATTTTATTTTTACTTTTATTTTTTTTAAGATTTTATTCATTTATTTGACAGACAAAGATCACAAGTAGGCAGAGGGGCAGGCAGCGAGAGAGGAAGGGAAGCAGGCTCCCTGCCGAGCAGAGAGCCCGATGCGGGGCTCGATCCCAGGATCCTGGGATCATGACCCGAGCTGAAGGCAGAGGCTTTAACCCACTGAGCCACCCAGGCACTCCTCCATAGCTGATTTTAAAATAATGTCTGTCAAAACTGCTATATCCACCAACACCAGCACCCGTATCATTGCCCCAAAGGAAGCATGATGAAACAGAGGTGTTTTGTTCTTTTGTTTTGTTTTTTTTTGTTTGTTTTGTTTTTTTGGTTTTTTTTTTTTTTTGGTTTTGGTTTTTTTGGGGCTTTTTTGCTTTATATTTATAGCCCCTTCTTTCTAGGGCTTAATCAAATGTGCATTAGGGAGGGACACCTGGCTGACTCAGTCAGTAGAGCATGCAGCTCTTGATCTCAGGGTTGTGGGTTTGAGCCCCATATTGGGTATGGGATTCCTAAGAAATAAAATCTTCTTAAAAATGTGCATTAGGGAAACAGAAGATAATCTGAATGGCAGAACTGTCTTGCACTCCAGCCCAAGCCAATTGTCTGTGAACTGGCATTTTACACACCCTCTATTCCCTTAGTATGAATTTTTATTCCAAATATCCCAATCATTCCTGTAAGTCCAAAACAAGCTGGTATTAAAGACTATCCAAATATGCTTTGGATATATCAGTGATAAAGTTCTAAAGTCACCACAGTTTGACTACAAAAAGTAGAAAACAGCCTCTGTGTTGTTTAGGCAAAAGGCCCACCATGAGCCACTACCCTTCCTGGGCTATTATTGTGGTTTAGTGATTCAGAATTTGGGCTAAAATTAACCTACCTGTATGAGGCCAGTACACACCAGTAAAGGAATGAATAAAATGCAGTATAAATTGTCCATGTAGTATAATGAAGAGTATATATTTTGGGATTAGATCTTGGTTACCATCCAAGTCTTATACTTACTTGCTCAGTGGCTTTGGCTCACTTGAGCCTTGATAGTCTCATCTATTAAATGGGGTTAATTTTATATGTGAGGAAGTTGTGAGCTCCTTGATACATAAAATATGTAATGTATAGAAATACAATAAATTCTGATTGCTATTACTATTAACAATTTTAAAGAGTACAATTTGAATAGGTAAAAAAGGAAACAAAATATATCATATGACTGGACAAGCAAAGTGTATCAGAGTCTATTACTATGATATATACCTTCTCTCTTGAGGCGACTTCATAGACTAATTAATGATCTTTATCACATGGCTACTGCAGGGGGATGACAAAGGTTTTATTTGTATAAAAATTAGCATTAACATCAATCTATATATGAAATACATGTCAAGTCCTCAATACTTCCTTTTATATTCCTATTAAAATTGAAATGTATAGGAGCACTTGGGTGGCTCAGTTCGTTAAGCATCTGCTTTTGGTTCAGGTCATGATCTCAGGGTCCTAAGATCCAGCCCCATGTTGGGTTCCCTGCTCATTTGCTATCTCTCTCTCTCTCTCTCTCTCTCTCAAATAAATACAATATTTAAAAAAAAAAAAAAACTGTTCAAAAAAAAAAAAAAAAGCAGATGTGTATAAATAGTATTATAATTTGCCAGCACTAATTCCATAAGGACAAAACACACTATCAAGCCGATTAGTCATACAACAAGCAGTCATCCTGTATCTCCAGAGAATACCACCTATTCCCAAGCTGTCAGGTAGATTAGGAGCACAGCATGTAAAATCCAGCACAGAATTATTATATCTCCATGTGCCACCTCAGCCACAGGTGTCCTTCCTTGGGAAACAGGAAAATTTTTTAGACCTCAGAAATATTAAAAAGCACGGTCTGGTATTTCTTCTTAAAATATAACTGTAGTATACCTGAAAGCAGTTCTAATTATGGGGAGAAGACATCTAAAGTGTCAACTATCTGAGTTCAGTTTTTCGTAAACAAATGCATTCGTGTCTGCAGGCTCTTAAAATTTTTGTCTTATTGCCCTGTGATTCAGTTATGAATTAATAAAATCTATACTTCAGGGAGCTGTTGACTATAACTTTTAAAATAAGAGCAAGATCCTGTTCAGTTAGCTTTCATTAGAAAATCATCTTTATGATTTATCAAATGTGCCTGCAATAATGATTTCCCAAATGCACTGAAATACAGTACATAGGCAATTAACCATCAGAGATGATGTTTTGCAGAATCCTATGACTGTTCTGAGTCTAAATTGATGTTTTGACTAAATATTCATATGAAGCAGATTCATTTAAAAAGAAATTTTGGTCAGAGCAACACCAGCAGAACCTAAGTAAAGCCATTATTTCTGCTTTCGGTGTGTGTGAGCCTTGGTGTTTCAGATTCTATTGTCTGTACATACAGTACATAAACTCTATTCTTGGAAAATGTAATATGAATCACAAGTGAATATAGATACTAAGTTTGAAAAAAGATATAGAAAAAATAGGAAGAGGTCAAAATATTTTTGTAACAGCAAAGCCACTCAAAATGTTAGGATCAATGACTAAAGAAGAATACATTCTTCTGGGTCTCATTTATGAAAATAGATTATTTACTTATAACACAGCATTGGACAGATACAGATACACACATTTTCTGTAACAATCTTAATTGTATGTCTTCTATAACTTTGCCTCTATTCTATCCTAAAATTTCCAATATTTAGCACATAAAATCATTTAGTCAGAGGCAGTAATACTTAAGAAATTAATAAAAGCCAAAGAAAACTGAAACAGTGTTAATAATTTGAAAATTGGAAAGACAAACTACAAAAATAAATGGTCTGTTTTTTCCCTAAATATGGTAAACATGAATTCATAAGATATTGAGTAAAGTCTTATATTTAATATTGTTAGAATGCCCATACTACCCAAGGCAATCTATAAATTTCATGCTATTCCTATCAAATTTGTTCACAGAGGTAGAACAAGTAATACTAAACTTTGTATGGAAATACACCCACACAAAAACCCCAAAGCCAAAGCAATCTTGAAAAAGGATAACAAAACTGGAGGTATCACAATCCCAGATTTCAAGATACACTACAGACCGGGGTGCCTGGGTGGCTCAGTGGGTTAAAGCCTCTGCCTTTGGCTCAGGTCATGATCTCAGGGTCCTGGGATCGAGCCCCGCATCGGGCTCTCTGCTCCGCAGGGAGCCTGCTTCCTCCTCTCTCTCTGCCTGCCTCTCTGCCTGGTTGTGATTTCTCTCTGTCAAATAAATAAAATATTTAAAAAAAAAAAGATACACTACAGACCTATAGTAATCAAAACTGTACGGTACTGGCACAAAACAGACATATAGATCAACAGAACAGGATAGAGAGCCCAGAGATGAACCCATGCTTTTATGGTCAATTAATGTGCAACAAAGAAGGCAAGAATATATAAGGCGGAAAAGATTCTCTTCCACAAAAAGTGTTGGAAAAACTGGATAGTTACCTGCAAAAGAATGAAACTGGTTCTTAGACCATACCCAAAAATAAACTCAAAAGGGATTAAAGACCTAACTGTGAGACCTGAAGCCAAAAAACTCTAGAAGAGAACACAGGTAGTAATCTCTTTGACTATAGAAACAGCTATAGAAATATTTTTCTAGATATGTCTGCTCAGTCAAGGGAAACAAAAGCAAAATTAAACTACTGGGATTATACCAAAATGAAAAGCTTTTGCACAGCAAAGAAAACCATCAACAAAAAAAATAAAGCAACCTACTGAATGGGGTGCAGATATTTGCAAATTATATATTCAAAAAGAAGTTAATATTCAAATATATATAGGACTCATGCAATGCAATACCCCAAAAGCAATCTAATTAAAAAATGGGCAGAGGACATGAATAGACATTTTTTTATTCCAAAGAAGACATACAGATGACCAACAGACAGATGAAAAGATGTTTTAACATCGCTAATCATCATGGAGATGCAAACCAAAACCACAGTGAAATTTCACCTTACACCTGTCAGAATGGCTAAAATGAATAACACAAGAAATAGTAAGCTTTGGTGAGGATGTAGGAAAAAAAAGAACCCTCCTGCACTGTTGGCGGGAATGCAAACTGGTGTGACCACTGTGGAAGGTTTGGAGGGTCCTCAAAAGATTAAAAATAAATATACCAAATGATTGAGTAATCATACTATTGGGCACTTATACAAAGTAAACAAAACCACTAATTCAAAAAGACATATGCACCCTTATATTTATTTCAGGATATTTACAATAGCCAAGATATGGAAGCAACCCAAGTGTGCATCCATTGATAAATGAATTAAAAAGATGTGATACATACACACACACACACACACACACACACACACACGTAAAATGGACTACTATTCAGCCATAAAAATGAAATCTTTTCATTACAACAGCATAGGTAGATCAAAAGGGTACAATGTTAAGTGAAATGAGTCAGAAAGGCAAATACTATATGATTTCACTCATATGTAGAATTTGAGAAAGAAAACAAAAAAAGAAAAAAAAAGGCAAACAAAAATCCATACTCCAAAATATACAGAACAAACGTGGTTACTAGAAGGGAGGTGGGAGGTGGGCTGGCTATTAAGAGTGCATTTATTTTGATGAGCATTGAGTATGGAATTACTAAATCATTGTACTGTAGACCTAAAGCTAATGTAACACTGTATGTTAATTATACTTGAATAAAAAATTAAAAACAGTAACAGTACTGAACAACATTTATGGTAGAAATAAGTAGAGCCACGCTGAATTAAACTTATTTTCCTTCCTCTTCTTCCTCCTACTTCTTTTTCTTTCTCTTTTCGATAAATGTTTTCATCTGCTTTTCTCACCATAATGTAAACTCTTTAGAGGCGGGGATTTCTCTTTTCATCAATTCTATTTCCTTCTTGCATTTGATAGTGGTGCATAGAGAAGCCACTCACTGTATTATTGTCGAATGAACATATGGGTAACTGATCAAATAATTTTTTTATTGGTTGATATGCCCACTCTGTGCCAGACATTGTTGTAGACAATATGTACTTATTTCAACAACAAAAACAATGCAATTCATATATTCTTTCCACTTTATAAAGGCAAAAACTGGAACTGCAAAAGTTTCTTTAACTTGTTCATGATCACGTACTGCTAGAAAGTAGCATAAACAAAATCTGAACTAAGCCCTTTCATGTACTAGCATACTATGCCACATTATAAATGATTTCCATTGTTCTCCCCATTATAGAAATATAATGAAGTCAGGGGTCTCTATCACAAAATTTTAAGTTTGACCTGACAAATGCATCAGAACAGAGACATAAATCAGAACGAAATAAGTCATATGAGTGATTGATATGGTTCCACATTGATAAAATAACTTACATAAAAATACGCTGGTGTCAATTCAAAGGACTGCCACATGAGGGAAAGATATTTCGTTACAAATTACATTATTCCAAAGAATGTTTCAGAATGATTCCAAACATGTACACAACATATCAATATAGAATCAAGTCACTAACAAGAAAGCATAGATAGAATATGTGATAGAATTGAGAGAAATATTAGTATGCAAAATATATACTACTAAGAGTGCATTAGTCAGAGTTTAGTCAGCAAAGCAGATAATATTATAAAAATTAGACCTTCATAGTCATGGAAGGAGCTGGGAAAGTTAAAGTATAGAAATTACAGGAGTTGCTAAATCGCTTCTCAGTTTATCTGAGAGGGTAGTGTGAGTTAACAATTTGCAGTGTTAATGCCTCCAGCCAAGACTACCAGGAAAGTATCAGTGGTTGAACAAGTTGGCAGTATCACTCATTGCACACTGGGGGAAGTCCCAGCAAGAGGGTACGAGAAAGGAATTGCCGGAAGATCTACATTTGTGCTAGCTAATTTGGGGGCACGTTTATGCAGATAGGTATTTACTCTGGAAACAAGGATAATTCAGTGATTCGTATCTTAATAAATCTTATCTAGAAAGAGGGAAAAATAGTCCAGTGGGAAAACTATGATTGGCCAAGAAGTAACAATCACCCATATTAGCCACCAATATGGGAGACGTGGTAATTTTTGTGATTAGAACAATATTCTTGTTTTACATTCAAACATGATTATGGAGTGGCCTCCTTTTTGTTTTGATCCATCAAAGTCACAGTGACCTTTTCTGATGTTGATGTTTGTGTAAATATTTATGCTGAAGAGAAGACCCAAGACCTCATTGTGAGTTCTAAGCCAATTCCCAGATGTCAAGGGCTCTTTTCTCTTTCTCCATAACTTACCAAGAAATGCAAACTGTGGCCCTGAAGGGGAAGTCCATGCAAAGGTTTAAGGGAAGCTGTTGCCACTGTAGAACCACTGCCTCTGTGGTACTGGGGACAAAAGTCTGCTGGTGGGTCTGAGAGCCTGCCAGATGACAGTTTCAGCAGTCACTGGACAAGAAGTGTATGAGAGCAAGAAGATGGATGCGGTCAGGCACCTCTGTTCTGGGCTGGGAACTGTTCTCCCAGTTTATACAGTAAGAACTGAGTAACCGAGACCTTAAGTCACTTGCCCATGGTCACTCAACTACGAACCAGAATCCTTGGACCAGGATTCCAAGAAGCGGTCTGTCTTGAAAATTCAAAGTCTTAACTCCTGGTTTCTGCTGGATCTCAAAACAAACAGCAAATGGATAAAAAGATAAACAAAATAACTGGTGGTTGGAGAAATTCCAATAAATGCAAAATATTTTTAAAAATTCTACCCTAGGGGCGCCTGGGTGGCTCAGTGGGTTAAAGCCGCTGCCTTCGGCTCAGGTCATGATCCCAGGGGCCTGGGATCGAGCCCCGCATCGGGCTCTTCACTCAGTGGGGAGCCTGCTTCCTCCTCTCTCTCTGCCTGCCTCTCTGCCTACTTGTGATCTCTGTCTGTCAAATAAATAAATAAAATCTTAAAAAAAAAAAAATTCTACCCTAGTCTATCAAAAGTTGGGGAGAACATGGTTGCAGACAAGGCATTAGGAAGGAAAGCCTTCAGCTATACTGTGGGTCTGGCAATGCGTTCCTGAATTCTTCAGAAGGACATTGTCCTTAGCTGAGCAGGTTACATGACACAGCAACTTTGCCTCTGCAAATTGATCTTGTTGAAATAAAAGCATCAGTGTATAAAGAAAAAAAAAATAGAAAAAAAACAGATATGTGAATATCCATAACTATATTATTGATATCATATGTCCATTAATAGAGGAATGAATGAACAAACTGCAATATATAAATTCTATCAACTATTAGGAAGCTGTGCAAATAATTAGACTTTTTCTATGAATCTAGAAAATTATTCATGATAAATTCATAACCAAAACAAGCAATATTTCTGGAACTGTGTTGATATTAGCATGAGCAAATTATGGAGGACACATGTCATATTATCAACATTGCTAACAGCAGAATAAAGAATGGGGACTGTAAGGAGCACATTGAAAGAAGCATAATTAGTTTGTGCTCATCTTTCTTTATATTTCTGGATTTTTAAATTTACTATTTGAGCACATAAAACTTTTATAACTCAATAAGTAATACAGAGCGCTTCTTAGAAGGTTAAAGGAATATAATATTCCTTAAAATTTTTAAAATAATTTTTATTCAAGTGGGAATGTGATAAAGAAAAAATAGTTCTATATAAAAAATCCTTCATATTAATAAAAACCCTTGTAATGGAATTGAAATCTTATAAAATATCCTAAAATAACTTGATACTGTATAATTTTACTCCATGGAAATCAACTTATATCAGAGATCCTCAGGATTTATAAAAATAAAATGATCTTTCTAAATATACAGTAACACAAGAGAAATCTGAGTTATTATCTGCTCCCAAAATGTATATCTACATAAAGATGGATATTTTTGCTTTCAGAAGCCTAGGTGTCTCAGTCAGTTAAGCATCTGCCTTCCGCTTGGGTCATGATCCAAGGATCCTGGCACCGAGTCCCACGTCAGGCTCCCAGGGAGCCTCCTTCTCCCTCTCCCTCTGCCATTTCCCCCTGCTCATTTTCTCTCTCAAGTAAATAAATAAAACGTTTTAAAAGAAGATATTTTTGTTTTCTCATTTCATTTCTATTCTAGCAACTACAAATTCTATGTTGGCCTCAGACTCCAAAACAGGTGACTTTAAAAGTAGCTATAGTCTAAATATGCTTAAGGGAATCAGATTGTTTTTTAGGATATATCCATTTACAGAACCTAAGGAGGTCCTTGTTTTTATGCAATATTTGTATTTTTTACATAGTTCTGTTATGAACACTAACACTTCAACTGTTGAGCTGGGTAATGATGTGTTTGTTCTTTAAGTCACTCCCTCTGTCACACATAACCAGCATATGTATAATACCCATACCTTGCAGCTGCTTGCATAATTAGACACACTGAATAATGGCTATCAAAGCACAACATTCAGATCATTCCCCTCCAAGAGAAATAGAGAAAGAGAACACTTGGAAGCCACTTTGCAAGATTAATTACCTGAGTGTTTTTAATTCCAACATCTGAACTTGTGTTTGAGGCACAAGAATTCATTTTATGCAAAGTGTGTGTGTGTGTGTGTGTGTGTGTGTGTGTAGTACTCAAATATAAACCCCATTTCATTTAAATAAAATTTATCTGATTGAGTGATATACTTAGTTAAAGTGATAACCACTTTGGCTAAAGTGATATGGGCCATGGTGAAAGCTCCTTTTAGTAATCTTATGCTTATCTTCATAATAATATTAAGCCACAGAGTTTTAAAAGGACCTAACAATAATTCAAATGTATTGGCCATTAAAAACTGTCATCTCATACACACATATCTCTCTCATTTGCCTACTATAAAATCCCCCTCTAAGAAGAATGTTAATTTCTAAAGTTATAATAATTATGAAAGCATTTTGTTCAAAAAATGTATATAAAATCACTTTTTCAAAATGGAATGCTTATAATTTGACTAAGATGACTAATTTAACAAATAATGCATGAAGGATTATTATGTCTTTTGAACATATAATAGTTAAAGTATCAAAAAAAAGGTGTTCTACTAGAGCTTAATATATTATAGAGCTGTAGTACTGATAGAACCAGAAATACATTTGCAAAATGTATCCACTGAGAATAATTTCATGTCAAGTGCCAAATATGCCATACTGTTAAGATCTTAAGGTAACCTTGTCCCACCTGAAATGCAAATACTCTCAGAACCGTTGGCCCATTCATTATGATGGTTCTTGAGCTCTGTTACAAGAGATAGCCAATGAAAATTATCTATTAGCCTACTTGAAAAAAGCCATACATAATTAATATCTGCAGATAAATAGCATTCACATTTTGACAAGGAGCATCAGTGCCAATAACTCTCACACTCAGACAGTTTTATGTGTCTTCTCTTCACTAATTATCATTTTGGAAAGCTTTCAAGTGATATCTCTTATTATGGTAGAATAGTTTTCTGATAAAGTTCTGATATATGTGTCCTTATTTAAGGTGAATTCTAAGATGGCTGTGTGAAAGTTAACAAAGTCAAGTGTATGAATTTATAGGTATCCAGTCTGAAGGACTCCACTTTGTTGAAATATACCTAGAAGCAAGAAACCCACTAGTGATGGACATCATTTGCTCCTTTAGAATCTGGTATCAAAAGACAAATTATCGTGTAGGCGTGAACACATTTTTCTTAAATATTTTACCTTTTTAATGTTCAGAGCTAGTATTTTATTTTCATGCAATTGATTTTTACAACCTCAAAAGAGATGACTACTTGTGTGCAAGGAGATTCCAACATAAGATTAAAAGTAACAGTGACAGAAGGAAAACTTTAATCAGTTATCTTCTCTTTTTAACCTTTGGGAAATAAATCACATTTGAGCCATGAATAAGAATAATACTTAATTCTGTCCAAAATCTGGCAAAACACGGTTTCTCTGCCTACTGTATTCACATCTCCTTATCTTACCTCTTCAAAATCTATGCTGATTTTGCTCTGAAATGTTTTTGCAAACCCACTAATGTATCAGATAAATCTATTATGAATAAGTCAGACTGCAGTATATATTATTCTTTCTGTTGGCTGTTACATTATTCTGTAACAAGAAACTCCTAGATATATCTTATTTGTAACCATCTATTTTAGTTTTTCTGATGCCCACAGACAGCTCCTATTGAGTCCTGTTCTATGGTTTATCCATTTATAAGGTATTAGTAGGACATGCACATCTTGACAGCTATACTGAATTCAGCCACCTGAGTACCACTTAATGACATGTCATAAAATGCTTCATAATTTAATGAGATCGTTTCTTGTTTTTATTTTATCATAATGATATATCATAACAATTTATGTTAGATCATTAAAAGTGTTGCAATAGATTCAACTTCAAATCTCAAGTCTGTCAAAGTATCAGTTGATAAAAAGGGTAAGCTGACAGAACTTCTTATCTTGAAAAATACAACCTGAAATGTGGACTAGTCAAGATTCAAGGGCATTTTGATTCTTATGAAGGCCAATCGTATTGTAAGAAGTCATCAGGTACGTTAAAAAAAGTTTGATTCCTCTTTTTAATATGACATAGTTCATAGAGGAATAACTGTATATGTTGATAAAATCATTATAAATTCTTACGGAAATATTTTAAATGACCATAAAGGAAATTATTTCTCTTAGAATACACGGACTTTCCTATATTTCTTAAATATTCCTAATAAATACATATAATAGATAATTTTTATTTATATTTATGTAAATATATGTATAAATATTAAATAAATATTTATAAATACATTAAATAATTACATAAATACTTACATGTATTATATATAAATATATACTTATATATTTATATTATATAAAATACTATAATGTATATTATATATAATTGTCACTTTGACTTCCACATTCAATTACTGATACATTGAGTCAGATATCTTCTGAGTCATACGTTTCAGTAAAACGATGTAGGAATTTATCTAGTAAGAGTTAGAGAAACAATAAATATGGGCTGTCAAACAAATGAAGTAAGAGTCTGAAATGAGCATAATTCTATCTGCAGAAACTTTAAAAAAACTGAAAAGCTAAACCGTACATTTAAACCATGTACTTTATATTTACATAAATTACGATACCCAAAACAAGATAATGGTGATATATGATAGAGAGAAAGGGAGGTGTGATGTAGAATATTATACACACATATGTATATGGATATTTATATTCTTAAAAATAGCTTTATACCTGTGTGTGTGTTTTAGACATTGTTTGGTGTGACTGATGCATTTCATAATAAATTTCAAGTAAATTTTCCTTAAAATGAGACACTTATATTAAGGGTATATAATACCTATGATTGATGCTGGTGCCTTTACTTGGTCATACACAGTCTTCTAGGTGGCTGCAGGATAGCACAGTAGTATTATAACCAGAGGGCTGTGGTAGTATCTATTGCAAATTGTTAACATGTTCCCTATTTCCTTTTGAGCCCTAACCAGCGCTGTCCTTAAAGACTGCTCAAGGTAGCTTAGGCTTTCTCTCTCAGAACTTCCACAACTACTGTGCTGTTTGAGCTGCCATAATCTCTTATCTGGATTTCAGAGTTAGCTCCTCACCTGTTTCCTTCCATCCTTGTCCCTTTCTATTTTATTCCCAAAGCAGAAGCCAAAATAATTATTTTAAACATTACCAGATTATGTAACAACAGAACTCAACCCCCCCCCCCAAAGCTCCTCATTTCCTTCAGAAAATACATGAAAATACAATGCCCACAGAACGAGGATTGACAAACTTTTTTTTTTTTTTCTGTAAAGACCAGACAGTAAATATTTTAGGTTTTGCAAGTCTCTGTCCCAATTCCTCAACTCTGCCACTGCTGTAGCACAAATGCAGCCACAGACAATATGTAACCAAATTGGTGTGTCCTGTCTTTCAATAAACTTTATTTCCAAAGGGGGTCCGCACAAGCCAGATTTATCTCATGGGTGGTTGTTCACTGACTCCTGTCATAGATCACCTGAAACCTCATTGTCCCTGTGACATCATTTCTTGCTATTCTTCTTTTCATTCGTCCAGCAAAAACTAAAGGGCTCCCCAATATTCCTAGATTGCAAAACATAAGACCCACTTCTGGGTCTTAGTTCAGGTTGTTTTCTTTGCTCGGAAAGCTCCTCTTCTCTATATCTTCTTGGTTAAATCATTCATCTTTTCAGTTCTTTGCCCATGTTACACCGTGTCTCGATGATACCTAGCCTAACTGACATTTAAAATCTCAACTTCACCCTCATCCCCAGAACTGTCAGTCTCCTATGTCTTACCTTTTTTTTTTTTTTTCTCTTAGAGCATTTATTACCTCCTAACTCACAATATAATTTACTTAGGGCTCACGATCCACCAAAGGAGAGATTTTTGTACCAACTAATTTGCTTTGAAAAAGGAAACAAGAAAAAGAAGGGAGGGAACAAAGGAGAAAAGAGAAATATTTGTCATCATGGTTTTGCTAAGCAGTGTTCAGATCTAGAAATCCTAACCCATACTACCTATACAGACTGATGCATACACTCTGATACTTCAAGAAAAAATTGAAAATAAACAGTAAGTCATGCATTCTCCAATGACATTGAACAAGGTGATGTTATATTTGAAAGTATATTAAAATTTCCATAAGCAGAATGTCTCATGCTGAAATGTGTTACCTATTATTTTCATTTCACCTTTGACCAAAAACCTGTAAATGGATGACTCAGGGTGGATCTTCAAATTTATATGTTAGTGGTAATGATTTATGACATTAAAAAGAACCTCTAACCTATTTACAATAAAAATACAGCTTGGTTACATATTCTTCTGGAGTTTAAATTGGCACTTTGAGCTCATGAATATTCTTTTATGAATGTTATTTACTAAGAAATTACTTGACTACTAAAGAAACTCAATCAGCAATTCTAAGCTTGATTTGCAAAATCATGAAACTTTTCACATTAACGAATATTTCATAACTCTTTCTTATATGGCTCTGTAGCACTTTTTAAATTTTAAAACAGGTTTATAAAAATGAGATGGTGAATTCCTATGCTGTATCAGTCAACAGAGGAAATATGAATATCAATCAACTCACCTATGTATATTGAAAAAACAGTAAGAAGCACAAACAATCTGAGGGTTTTGAAGGGGTAGGGTGTTGGGTAAGCCTGGTGGTGGGATACTATGGAGGGCACGTATTGCATGGAGCACTGGGTGTGGTGCATAAATAATTAATTCTGTTACACTGAAAAGAAACAAAAAAAAAAAAAAAGAGAAACACATACTCTCATCAAGAATATGTCTATTTAGTATTTTTCTATTTCTAATGTATCTTAATAGTATGCAATTTCAATGAGAAACAAGTGAAATTATGTACATGTTTCCTTTGTTTGCATGTGCATGTTTGTAGACTTATACAAATGCAATTACATAAACTTTGTGAAATGTTGGGATTCTTCTGTGTATTGATCTAATTTTTAAAGAGAATTTCTATAGAATTGTCTTAATAACTTAAAAAATCTTATAACTCTGGAGTTTAAATGACTAAATTAAAGAGATGCTAAGATTACTAAGAAATAATGTTAAAATAACCAAGAAATGAAAACATTTCTGTATCCCTATGTTCCTGTATTGATTCTCCTCCGGACCAAGTAGATCAATTAATATGAAATTGTTATAGAACCATAGCCTATTAAATATACGGAAGAACATGTACTTGCTTAGCAAGCATTTAGGGATTTTCAAATTAAAGATGGTTGTAAAATTAAATTATACATATTAACTTCATTTGGATGAATTCTCCTCCCTTCCCATTAGACTTCTATTGAAGGGTTTTACCCAATTAAATGAGGATTCCTCTGTAGTTGCCTGGTTATACTTCAACCCATGTCAAAATTTCAAGTCACATTTATACAGGCAGGCTTTTTTATAGTATTACCATTTCATTTGGTGAGAATTAGAAAAAATATAATAAACAAACGAGGTTTGGGAGGGGAGGGGAGTGGAGGGGTGGGTGAGCCTGGTGATGGGTATTATGGAGGGCACATATTGCATGGAGCACTGGGTGTGGTGCATAAACAATGAATTCTGGAAACCTGAAAAGAAAATTTTTTTTAAAAAAGCCACATTAAATAAATAAAATTAAAACAAAAAATATACACAATACACCGACATATTTGTCATATATATTTGCTTAAGATGATTTTCTCATCTAGGGCTTTATATCACAGTGAATATTTTTGTTTGTTTTTCTTTTTTTGACCATCAGATGGGTTATAATAGCTGTTCTTGTCTTGGCAGCTCCTGGAAACATCTGATTTACAACCAGAGAAAGGAGAAATTACTCATCTATATCTTTTTGTAACCTGTTACTATAATTTCATAGCAGGGCTTGTTTTCATTTTCATTAAAAACATTTTTTTGTATATTGTCAATTTTCTCATGTATGATCTCATTTGTGCTCCCCTTCATGGTCATACACATGGTCTATTGTATCTTCTTTATTACTAGACCACAGCTGCTTGTGTAAGAGAAGAACAGAAGAGAAATACCAAGTCAGTGTCCCTCAAACATCATTCAGGGCACATAACGGTATTGCTTACACAATCCAAATGTCAAGTGGTTTGAAGTACAGGTGACAGTCAACATCTTTCACAATGAGACTGGTCAGAACAAGGCGGGCCACCCTGAACAATACCTGTGGAACATCACCCATAGATGGAAAATTCCTTTGGATCACAAGCAACATTGAACAGGCGGCTACTTTAATGCTATTGTAGGTGAAGGCTGGGAATCTAATTCTTTCAACAGTAAAGTTTAAAATGTATAAGCATAATAATATAGTAATAGCAATAGCTATTGTTCATTAAGTGTCTACATTGTCACAGGGGCTCGAAATATATTATTACATTTAATGGTATTGCACCTGAGTTGGGCCCAAGCAGAATGACTCTAGAATTCATATTCTTACCAATCATCCTGCCTCTAATACTGTTGGGAGACCAACTTCACTAAATATCCCATGTATGATTTCTTTCTATAAAATGGGGGATAATAATACAAATCTCACAGTATTACTGGGAACAAAGTACCAAATAGGGTCTCTGACACGTAGTAGATGTTAGAAAAATGTCAGTTCCTTCCATTCTCATATAAACATATCTCATGAAAACCTTTATGTATCATTTTCTATGCATGCTAGAGAAGTTAGCCTATTACGATTCCTCTGCTTCAACAGATTTATTATTACCTGGTTTTTAGTTTTCTTTCTCTTTGTAAAGAGATGTCAGGTCTTCATTATGACAATCTAATCCGCAAAAAGAGAAATATCAAAATATACCAATAAACATTCAAAATAACTAAAAGAATACATACCATCTAATAATACATACCACTCTGTTAAGTTTTATGATGACCCAGACATCATACTGTTTGTTCCATTCACATAATTCTCATTTAGTCTTGAAGACCTGTGATTTCTATTAATTGATGTTAATATTACAGATACAGAAACTGAGGCATGGGTGGTTTTGGAAATTTGCACAAGAGCCCATCACTATGAAGTGGTGGAAGATCAAGGCTGTTGACTCAGAAGCCCATGATTTTAATGACCAAAGCTTTTTGTTTGTTTGTTTTTTTAATTTTTTTTCAATGACCAAAGTTTTTGACCAGTTTTCCTCCTGACTAGTAGCAAAATTTAAAATTCTCAGGTTACTACTCTTACATTTTTATTACTCCATTTTAATCTTATCTCAATATAGAAATTAGTTTGAAATATTTTCATCTAAAAATGTACAATTATGTGTGTAACTGCATTTTGACATATATTCTAAAAATATAGGGAAATGCCTCCTGACTTGATTCAATTTTTTATTCTGATATAATATTGCAGTACATCACAGTAGAATATTAATTGCCAGAATCATACCCTTTTCTGTGCTTTTAAAACTAACATGCATTCCCTATATTGTAATACTTGTGGTTAAATTGGTTTCCAAGTACCCACTAGCTGGTATGATTCACTTACTTTGTACATTACTAACATCAGTGATTTGAATACGAATGGGTCATTTATTCCCTGACAATAATTTTTTACACGTGTTGTTGAACTCTAAGCATTTCTGCACATTAACTTTAGAGGAAAACACAGCAGTTTGGGAGAAATGTCCAGAAAGCTATGTAGCTTTTAAACACAGCAGTTTTAAATTATTCTTTTCTTTCTTTCTTTCTTTCTTTTTTTTTTACTTAGAATCTCTCAGCACTTTCTGCTGCACAAATTCTGTTTTTTCTGTCCTTAAAACAAGGCTCTTGTTATTCCTCCACAAATTATATGATTGTTTATATCCCTTTCCCTCATCCATGGTGCAGTTTTCAGCTTCCATCTTTCAAAATTCTGAAGTCATATGATTTACTTTTATTCAGCCATGCCTTCTGGATCACGATGATGCCAGAAGGCTTGGTGACAATGAATGCATTAGAAATCTCCACTCTCTCTTGCCACCATGATGGGTGTGTTTCCATAAAATATTCCTCCTCCAGCAGGTGAAAGACTTGCCATAACAGAACAGGGTTTCTTTTCTTGGAGCAGGCATGTGTTCATCTCTGCTGGGTTTGCATTTATCAACAATATGACTGCACTCAGTTGTTTAACATTTAAAAAGAGCTTGCATATACATGCTCACAGTGTGATCAATTCTTTCTGGAACAAGGCACTGTATAACAAATCAAATAAATTTTTTTCATTTTATTTTCCAATAAGTCTGGCAAAAATGCAGGGCAAGTATTAATATTTCCACTGACATACAAGAAACTTGAGGCTCAAAGATGTGAGATACATTTTCACAAGGTTTTATAGTTAGTAAATGTTGGGTATCAGACACATCTTCTCAATCACAGGAAAGCCCCTAGCTTGTTTTTTTGTTTTTGTTTTTGTTTTTGTTTTTCCCTAGCTTGTTTTTAACTCCTATTTTCTTATACACTGAGAGGCACTACAGCTAAGAACTGAAAAGTTCCTGAAGCTAAACTGCTTAGATTCCTTCTGGATTTCTCTAGTTGTGTTAATTTGGGCAAAGCGCTTAACTACTTTGTGACTCATTTGTTTTTCTCCCCAGTAAAATGGAGAAAATCTTATTGTAAATTAAAGTGACAATACTTGGCCATTATTAAGTATACATATAAGTTAGGAATAATAAATTTCAACCCACTTGGTTTAGGATGCTCACTTTCTAGATAAAATTATACTACAGGAACACCTAGGTTACTTTAGAGTTGGTAAATCCCAAGAAAAGATGAATTCCTTACACAGATATGGACTAACCATGGTCCAACATAGGAGAGAAGTGTTGGGGACAGGAAAAACAAAGAAAACGTCTTAAAGAAAAAGGAAGAAATTGAAATAGGTATTGGATATCTTAGGTACTTCCCAAAAGCAAACTCCTTCCTAACACATGACCTGAAGAAATGGGGAAATAAGACGGAAGTGGCAGTGGAGATCACCTTTATGAGTGATAAACAAACATACAAACATGGGGCGATAACTGAGTGTGCAGCAAAACAGATCTGTTAACTGAATCCAGACACTTAGACCGATTTACACACCTAGACACAGATGCGCTCCCACTCCGCTCCAGTAATGAGGGGAATATCTGTACACAGTATCTGTCTCTAAAGAAGCCTCAGAAAAGACTTGCTTCCTGCACTCTCTTGGGTCACTGTAGGAAGAGAGGGCAGGGCTGAGTCAAGCATGCCAGTTTACTCCTTCTAAAAACACTGGTGGAAAAAAAAAAAATTACTACATAAACCCTGGAATGGAGAAACGGGCAATGAATAATAGAAATATCTGGGGTGGGTAAGGAAACTTCCCCCAAAAATTAAAAATTGCAAATTCCACAATAACAAGAAAAGACCATGTTTGAGTAATGGATATGTTAAATAAATGCAAAAAAAAAAACTAATCTCCAAAAATTCTTCACGTGGAAAAGCCAAAGGCATGCACTCACTGCAATACAAACAGGACTATTAGAATGTGTTACATTCCTGTTTCAGACATGCTGGACATCCAAAGTGAAATACTCCTTTTGAATTCTGATGATAGCTCTGTGCACATGTCTTCCTTCATTTTTCCAATGAGTGGGAAAATCAGGAAAATTTAGTTTTTGCCTACATCATAAAACTAACACATGAAAAAACTGGGAATAATATCACAAGTAGCATGACTCCAGGTTTTCAGCAGGAAATAACACACATTTCAGCAAAACAGAATTCTCACATTAATTTCGTATCAAACTCTCATCAAAATTTGCTTGTAGAGCAGAAAATAAAACTGAAGAGCAATCTGATAACCCTAATGGAAAATAATGATAGCCTACTGTCCTTTCCATTAGAAGAATAGATTCAAATATAGCCCTCAAAAAAAGATAAAATCATGACTCTGGTCCAAATGTAAAATGTAGTCATGTCAAAGATTTTATTCTGCTTATTAATTAGACCACCAGTAAGATGCTTAAAATGATTCAAAGATCATTTGACAAACAAGGTGTATATGGACAATTCGTCCAAACAAAGGATATAATTGCTAGATTGGATTATATTTAAAATGGTTACCATCTAAGGGAGCCACAAACCATAATCTCTGGTTTTTAATCTGTTGCATGGCACAGAAATTATCTACATCTTTACTGGACAAAAATGTACAATCTGACTTTTGCTCTGCCCTTTATGGATACAAAAACTGTTCACTAAATAAAAAGTCAAGCCCATGCTACAGTAAAACAATACCCAGTAACCTTTTTTGCCTGTTTGCAAATTTCAAATAAATATTCTAATAGATATATGTAAACACCTTGTACTTGCTAATTAGAACGAATTTTTTCTCTTGGGCACTCATGTGGCAGATATAGCTATGTCCCCAACACTTCTCTCCTATGTTGGACCGTGGTTAGTCCATATCTGTGTACTCTACAAAGAGTAGCCTCTTTGGCTACTCACCTTTTTAAATTATGCCATCATTTCAGTCATAATGTATGATGTCACTTACTGAATTGCAGCTTTTTTTTTTTACATTTCCCCCCAGATTACCTGACTTGACCACCCTGATTGGATTATTAAACTTTGTAATCTATTTAACATAAAAAGAAATACCTAACTCAAAATAAAACTGAAAAGATAAAATCAAGCAAACAAAATTCCAATAAACATGAATTCTTTCCCAGGAATTTTGTTTCTTGGCCCACAGACCTTCCATAGGCCACAGTCAATATCATTGCCATTGGCTGCAAACATAAGAATCCAGTGAACAATGGACATCAGGGATGGCCACAGGCAGCTCCTGGCTAACTCTCTGGAGAGTCTACTTTAGGGTAACATCCAAGTCAGCCACATTCCGAGTTCCTCCTATCTTCTCAAAAACTTTTAATTCTTTTTTCTTCTTACTTTTCCCCCAAACATTTTTTTTTTTTTTTTTTTACTGTGCTTATGTAGGTCCTGTGTCATTTTCTCCCTTCTCTTATCTACTCTCTAATCACAACTGTTCAAATGGTGTCTTTATTATGAAGATAGTCCTGTTCTCCTGGTCAGTTCTCCCTTAATACTCCCATAGCCTTTAATATACCTCCATCTAAAAAAAAATCTATTCTCTTTTATAATTAGTTGCTTACATATCTATCTTTCCATGCCCTTGGAACAAAATAATATAGTTAATACAAAATGAATAAATGAATCAATCAATGAATGAGTACAGATGAAGTATTTAGTAGGAAAGACATATTTGCAAATTATCGTAATTATACTAGTAATTTATCATGGTTGAATTGGGTATTTGGGAAAAGTTTTTATGTTATGAGGTGCAATCCCTTTTATCATTCAAGATTCTGTTTATATGTGACTTTCTTCATGGTCATGTATCCTCTGCCAAGGGAATATATCTAGACCTGTTGGGATGATGGGGTTGGTAGAGACATGAGCACTGTTAGAAGAGTGGTGAGAAAAACAGAAGCTGGAATAGAGACTGTAGTGTTTTGTTTAGTGGAAGCACTAACAGAAATTTTTACTTAAGTCAAAATTTCCCAAGTGTCAACCATGCACATTGATTATATGACTATGTTATATTATAGCTTGAAGCAATTCCATAAAGAAATGTTTTCTCAAAATGTCATAGTTCCTATGAAAAATTTTCCTGTACTAGTTGCTACATTCCATGCAGG
Source organism: Martes martes (assembly GCF_963455335.1). Classification (NCBI taxonomy): domain Eukaryota; kingdom Metazoa; phylum Chordata; class Mammalia; order Carnivora; family Mustelidae; genus Martes; species Martes martes. Next base: position 70,213,812 of record NC_137888.1, on the reverse strand, counting down.
AGCCATCCTTCTATATCAATGAGTCACCATGAAAAAGGAATAATGTCAATGTGTAATCTTTCCCCATTCTCTGCAAAGAAAAAAAATATTTTGCATGTCTCCTATTTGGCAAAGGTTGATGAATGTTTACATGGCCCATAAACAAATGTGATTGTTAGATAGCTTTCTGTAGACTATAATCCTAAGGATTTCCAAGACAATGTTTTCCCATCAAATGTTAGACAAATTGTAATGAATTATGATAATTAATTTCAAGTGCAGATTTTTTGCTGAGGAAAAACTTTCATTCAAACAAATGTGTTTTCTATGCCATTGGAATTACAAGTTACAAACATGTCTAATAATTTATTAAAAGCCTTTTATTCAGGTTCAAGTGTGTGAACACCAGCTGGTTGTCAGAAAGATTTATCAAATTCTTTCTATAGAAAAATAATAAAGTTTTAGGGCTGCTATTAATGTACCAGTAAGTATTCATTATTATCTGAATAAGCAAACCTATGTCACTGAGAAAATGAAACACTGTGGGACCTAAAACCTGTATATAAAATATTATATCCTTAATAGAATAATACATCACATTCTTCCATGCAGTTATTTTAATGTCTACAGCTAGAACTTCAGGTGAGGAGAATTTTATGTTTCATCCAGAAAAATAACAGGCACTTTAAACACCAAGGCATAGGGACAGCCCTTTTTTCATTTGCTTGGGGTGATACTTTGGTTAATTTTTTGCAGTTCTTATCTCATTTTATTTCGGCTGCTGTCATAAACTCCTTTATTAAATATACAATCTCAAAAATCATACTTAGATGAAAGTGGTAAAAATTTAGGATGGAAGCAGAAGACTGGGCCCAATAAAAGCCCCCCAAACCCTGATGAGTTTCATTAATGAAAATGAATGTTATCATTTTTATCTTAGGCTGTGTAGATCAATCTATTCCCATTTCCTAGAAGAAAATATTCTTAATGTAGTTCTCTCACACAAAAAGAATAGTTTGTGTATATTTTATAAGGATGCATCTAATCTTACTAAAGTATAACCTTGAGGCATATTTATTTGTTTCATATAGAAAGACAGAAACATAGCTTCTTTACGGCAACTAATTCAAAACCAGCAAACACTAACTCACTCTAGTTTTAAGTATTCTTTATATTTTAAAAATACAAAATTTTAAAATGCAAAGGAAATGACATCATACAAATTCACATCTACTAGAACTACAGCAGCTTACTGACTTATTAAATGAGTATTTATTCACTCCAAAAGTGTTCTTTAAAAAGTTTTAAAAATGTTTCATTGGAGGGGCACCTGGGTTGCTTGCTTGGTTGGGCATCTGCCTTTTGCTGGGGTCCTGATCTCAGGGCTGGGGATTGAGCCCCATGTGGGGCTCCCTGCTCAGTGGGAAGCCTGCTTCTCCCTCTCCCTCTGCTGCTCCCCTTGTTTGTGCTCTCTCTCACTCTCTCTCTCACTCTTCCTCTTTCCAATAAATAAATATATATTTTTTTAAATTTTTCATTGGAGGAAAAAATGGTTAAGAATGACATGGAAAGTACTATCATTTAATGTAATTTTTATAATGCTCTGTAAATTTGCCTAAAGCAAAGGAGTAATAACAGAGTATAAGGGAAACAAAGATAATCTGTCAAGTAGTTTTTGGGTGAAAGTTAAAAATGTAATATTGCAAAATAATTGTTTAAAATCTGAGTCATTCCTTTAGGCACAAGTATAAATTTAAATAATCCAGGAGAAATGGTGTTTTAAATACATTTTAAAGTTTACAGATCGAAGTATAAATCATGAAGTTTTCCAGGGCTGCTGTTGAAGAGAATATTCATTGAGCACCTTTGGGCTATAAAGATGAAGAAACAGTGAATTTACAGTCCAGTGGTGGAGGACTGATAAATATACAAAAATAATAACACAAGTCAGAATGACAGTTGCCGTAACACAGTTCAGAATAGATTGCTAGAGAACACGAAGGAGGAAGAGATTATATTCTTTGTAAGGAATGCAGAGTTTTCCAAGAAATGACTGTGTTAGTGCTAGACTTTGAAAAATGGGTTAAATTAAAGCAGTTAGAAAGGTAGGAAATATCGTGAGTGGGAATAAGAGCAAAGGCACACACACTGGAGTTGAGGGCTCATGCTTAGAAAAGAACAAGAATTTCTGTTTGGATAAAATTCAGGATCTAGGCAGGGGGTGCTTGGCAAGTAGGCTGAAATGGGATACTGGAGTTATGTTCTGAAGATCCTGAGATCCCACGCTGAGTTGTTTGCATTTAATTCAGCAGGCATTAACAGTCTTTCAATAAGGACCTAGCATGCTCCAAACTCCAAAAGACAGTACAAACTAAAAATTAATTATCTTGATGCACCAATACTCCTTCTAGTCTTAAATTGAAAATTAGAATATAAGAGAAGTACATAACTAAACAGCATATTAATGTTGTGTCACACATGTACTGCTGAAAATGACTTTTTATTAGAAACATACTTTATATATGCTCAGCCATAAAAAAGAATGAAATCTTGCCGTTTGTCTGGACATGGATGGAGCTAGAGAATATTATGCTAAGTGAAATAAGTCAGAGAAAGACAAATATCATATGATTTCACTCATATATGGAATTTAAGAAACAGATGAGCAGCAGGGAAAAAAGAAAAAAACAGAGGAGGACCAAGAAACAGACTCTAAACTACAGAGAATGAACTGATGGTTACTGGAGTGGAGGTGTGGCGGCGGGGGGCCGGGGGAGGGGATGGGTAGGGATGGGCAAAACAGATAATGGGGATTAAGGAGTGATGAGCACAGGGTGATGTATGGAAGTGCTGAATCACTGTATTGTACACCTGAAATTAATATGTTAACTAACTGGAATTTAAATAAAATCTTAAGAAAACATACTTTAATGCATACTGAGAAAGCATTCTCCTGGGCATTCTAACCAGGGGTGGAAGTGTCTATTTTTGAACAGTGTAACATATTTGTTGTCGTTTCTGAATATTTGGAATTTCTGATTTGGAGTTATTACTTCAGTGAGGACGACTTTTACTTCAGGAAAAAATAAGAGAAAAGGAGTTGAGAATGTAATCTTTAAGTTATTGAATATTCTATGGCAAAAGATATGACTGAAAAATATATATTCACTAATATCAAAGTATTTTTTTAAAATACAGGTTTTAAGGAATATTTTTATTAACTATGCCTCCCCAGCCACATGTTAAATTAAAGACACAGATGGGACTTGAGAATAAAGTGAGCAGACAAAGGCATTTTCATCACATAAGCAAAATTAAATCTAGCTTATTTCATGAACCTAAGTGAAACTTAACTTAGGTTATTTCTTTTAAATGCACCTGACAATCACAAAATAAACTTCAATCATCTTCCTGAAAGTGGTATGAGATGATCAAGACTGATTCACATCAGTTTTGAATTTGAAAGCTCCCAGTTTGTGAACTGTTCTTATGCAGAATAAGCTTTTACTAAATGAATACTATTTATTGATTTGGTAGCTTTAATTTTGCTATTTCTGGATTTTTGATAATAGTACACTTGAAGTTAGAACACAAAGAACCAAGTACGGTATAAAAGCAGAACACTGACTAAGTTTGTGCCTTCCAGATTAAAACTATTTAGATCAAATAGCTGACGTCAGTTAAATAAAATATAATTATGCTTAAATTGTTAAATACACAGGAAAAAAATCACATAGACCTTTTATTAATGTTTTCAAATCTTAGCCAATCATTGAAAGATGAACTAATACAGTTTAAACTTTATATATATGTATGTATATAAATATGGGAAGAGACATGTATATAGAAAGAGAATTTTGAATTTTTATGTCAGGGCTAAATACATTTTTGGTTCTTCAAAAATGCATCAACACACAAATTTGCATACCATAAGGTAGTATGTGTTAAATACTTCTATAAACCACTGAATAATATGAGAACATCTAGGGACTAATTAATATTTTCTATCAAGACATCACATGATTTCAAAGTAAATTACCTGTGAATGTTATATATTCTGGTCCTAAATTAAAATATCTCACAATTTCCAAGTTCTTAAATTCCTGAGAGTCTCTTTTTCAGAGAAGAGTTTGTTGACTGCCACTCTACAGTAGGTCCCACAGTACAGGCTCTATAATAGAACTCTGCCTTTGATAATGACATTCACAATGTAATCCTTCTATTTACGTGTTGATCTCCTCTCTCAGTAGCATGCAGATGCCCCAAGGTCAAGGGACCTATCTTACTATACTCTATTATATCTCTGGTATGCAGAATTTATTAACATTTAATAAATATTTATTGAATTAAACTGTATTTTTTCCAGAAAGCCAATAATTTAATAAAGGAAAAATATTAGTCAACCACTTAGATGTCTATACATTGCCAACACCTAAAAATTTATAATGATTCATTATTATCCAAGTTTTCCTTGTGTTCACATAATATAGAATTTTTATATAGAATCGGGAAAACTTGAAGAAGACAAGATTTAAATTTAACTTGATATTTGAAAACAAAATTGAAAATACAAAACAAATTTTATTTTTATTTGTTGTACAATTTTTACTGAATTCATACTATGTACAAGGCACTGTATTAGCTCTTACAGAAGATACAAAAATAAAATGAGATATGGTTTCTCCTTGGAGTAATGAGTAATATAGGACAGGTATGAAATAGAGATACTATAATTTAAAGCAGAAAATGACAGATGGCATTTGAGATTTGCTGCAGTAATGTTTCTCAAACTTCTTTTTACCTCAGCCACGGTAATAAATTCATTTTACACTATGTGTATATATCTGAAACAAATGTGTCACAGGACAATATTTTATTTTTATTCTATGTAATATAATATTTTATATTATATTATAATATAAAATATCTAATATTTTCTAGTCTATCATATTTCTTTTTGTTTAATCCTAGGTGTTGATTCATTAAACATTTATAGCACAATAAAAATCAATATGTAGTTCAAAAACACTGAACTACTTGAAGCAGCAGTTTCTTCAAAGAAATGGTATTTATGCTAAATGTTGAATTAAAAACCGTATAATATTTATACATATAACCTTCAGGAAGAGCAATTATTCCAGACAGAAATAACCACACAAATAAAAGTATTAAGAAAACATGTGAGACATCAATTATGTAAAAGCAAGTAGTTTTTTTTTGGCTCTTGTGGCAGATAGAATTCTAAGATAGTCCCCATCATCCCTATATCCTGATATACATACGGTGTGCAATAGAGCAATATGCTCCTAGGAGTGTGGCAGAACCTGTAAATGCGAGGGTATATCATTCCCACAATTATATTACTTTCTTTGGCAAAAAAAGAAAAAAATAGAAAAGAAAATTTGTAGATGTAATTAAACCCTCTAAGTCAACTGAGTTAATCAAAAAGAAAATATCCTGGGTGGCTCTGACCTAATCAGGTGATCTCTTCAAAGGTAGATTCAAACTCAAGAGATGTACTCTCCCACTGGCTGTGTGATCAGCCTTCATGAACTTTACAGTTGTGAGGCAATTAATTCTTCAAACACCACATGAACTTAGAAGAGGACCCTGAGCCAGCTCAGCCAGCATCTCAAGATTGTCAGACTCTGAACAGAGAACCCAGCAGAACTACCAGATTTTTGACCTACTGAAGGATGAGATAATAAATGAGTATTGTCTTAAATCAATAAGTTTGTGGTAATTTCCAAACCAATAATAGAAAACATTTGGAGTGTGGGTACACAAAGAAAGGAAGTGAAAGAATTCTTGGGAAAACAACTGAAATTCCTATCATAAGGTGCCATGAGAGGTGGCTAAGAGGCTTCTTGTTTGGGAAATATGAAGCTATAAAGTATTTGGGAAAAGGAAATTGCTTGGAAAGGAAAGGAAAGCACTGGAAGAGATGTTCCCACAAATACGCTATTCTCCAAGTTATTATTTAAAAGGGATTTTGTTTTAATAGTTAAGTGGTTCATTTATGAAATACAGTTTAAGTACAGGTGTTCATTTAGGACTAAGAGTAGGTAATGGCATAGATGTGGATACTGCTGGTAAAAATATGGTAATAGACAAGCAAATACGTCACCACATTGCTGTATAGCCTTGGAAATCCATGCTGACTATGCTGGTGACTGTTTGTAATTAAATAGAATGAGAGACATTCTCTTCTTCTCCACTGAGTACTGAAAAACATCTGTCACTATAGAAATAGAAGCAAATTATACTTCTGCTAAACTAAAAATGATACCCCCTTCAACAGCAGCACACCCCCCCCCCACAGTTGAAAGAACAGAGGATTTGCCCCACATTCTATTATACTATCTGTAAGTAGTAGAAATATTATTTCCTCAAATAGAGACAAAGTCATTCATGCACTAATGGAGAATTTTTACAACAATTTTAATTTTTAAAAAGACCTAACTTAATTTTTACATTAATTTTAAAATAGATCTAACATTTTTTATACTGAGATAACAAAGGAGAACATATAGATTATACTATATTGGGACAAATATGTTAATACCACCATTTCTAATGATTTCTAGATCATTACTAATCTTTTACTAATCTAGATTTTTGATTATCCAAAAATTAAAAAACTGACCAATTGCATCAAATTTCTGCCATTTTGAAAGTAAAAAAAAGTTTCAGAGAAGTCTCTTTCATTAATATTTTGATTCTTTCCTTCATATAAGGTATGGCATTATAACAATTCATCTGTTAACATTGCATAATATATATTTCATCTTAAGAATATGATATTTTAATTATTACTAAATGATTGAATTGGACAGTCTTGAGTTATAGAAGCCCTCTAGCACTTAGAGAAAGCCAGGTGGGAACTCAAATAGCCAGAACAATAACTTCCATCCATGAACAGTCTGGTCCATTTATGACTGAATGCCATTTACATCTAATCATTTTCTCTGTGTCCTATAATGTGAAATGCTTGGGAAGCCCTGCCTTAAGGACTATTTTGCCTTTAGAAATACAATTACGGCTTCTGCACCCCTCAGTGAACAGCTTCGAGCAGGTGACATTTCAGAGCTCTGTCAATCAGAAAAGTAGTACACCTACTATATAACTCATACATTTGACTGTATGCATGGAGGCAAAATGTCTCCTAAAATACATAGAGAATGATTTCAAGAACAAGTGCCTCTCGGGGTATACTAGCATTTCACATGTCATTCTTTGAAGATCTGCAGATTTGTTGATGATGATCCCTGCTAGTATTAAATATTACTATTTTAAAATAGATACTTTACCTCCGAACTGAATAAAAAGAATTCATAAGTCTTTACAACAGGAAATGGCATGAAACCATTATTAAATGCAATGTTTAAATGCAATCAAATTTTATCCTTCACAAGCACAGTGAACTGCAGTGGGATATTAAGCAGTTAAAATGCAAATACTTACATTTTCCCCCACACGCCTACCTTTCCAGATTTTCTTACAATTAGGAATAGCATCACATAAGAAATAAGGAAACGTATCTTGATTTTTTTTTTTAAATCTTCTCTGAAATCTGAAAGAGACTCTGTAACTTTATATTAACCTATGTTCAATTTGACAATACTATCTTATATAGCCAGAGAAAGAACCAAAAGTACCAACCAAATGACAGCTTCTACCTCTTTTATGGGGTAAACACTTTGATGTCTTCTAATCAGATTTCACTAGTAGTTTTATATCTCTTTCAAATAACCTTGTTAATTTGCTCATTTATAAAAACCAAACCTCCCTTACTCTCTGAAGTGTCACAGGGCAACTTCTCCCTTGTAAACCACAAGACAGTTTCTGAAATGGGCCAAGAAGGGGGTTTCAAAGCACACTGAATGGTGAACTTGCATCTCTTTCCTTTTCATAACACAATGCTTGGGAAATGGCTGAGTACATCTTAAAATCTGAATATGTGGTCTTAATAGTCACACCAGTTCCCACTGTCTATAACCATGCTTTAAGCACAATTTTAAATGAATAAAAGAAATAACGTGATATAAGATTAAAATTGTAGGAGGCTTCGGTAAAAATGTAAGAGAGCAAGCTGGAGGTAATTCATGTAATTTTACAAATTCAATATAATTATAAAGTTGGTGGTGCTTTTCTTTAATATATTGAACATATCAGTGGCATAAATGTCTCTATTGTTGCTACCAACATATTTTATCTACCAGCAGCAACCTTAGTCAGCCCTGGAAGTATCTAATTTAAAATTTAGCTTCAGGATCAAACACTTACTTAAGACCCCCTAATCCATGCTAGAGCAATGAACACCTGCTTTCAGTGGGAAATTGTAGAGAAGGCTTTTCTCATTCTAGATAGAAATTCTGTAGCCATCTTTGGTTGTACCTGACTGCGTCTTATGCATTTAATCTGTCACTAAGTCTTACTGATTGTTTTTATTTTTTTAAATTCTATATTTTTATATTATTTCCGCTATTAACACTCTAGGTCAAGTTGTTGTCTCCTAAATGCCTGGGTGATTATGACAGACCCTTAGGGATATTGGTTAGTGGGGCTCCTTGTTTAGTTTAATGACTGATTCCTAAAATACTGCTGTATCAACAAGTAAGGACCAATGTACCAAACAACATTACCCATGATGGGAAATTTCAAGGTCACATTCTAGTTTTTCAGAATATCTACACTATGTATACATTAGTTATTATTTGTACCAGTAGTCCTCCAAATGAATTCCAATGTTGTCACACTGGACTCCTCAGAACTAGGATTTTCAACAAATATATATATATATATATATATATATATATATGTATGTATATGTATGTGTGTATATATATGTATGTATGTATATGTATATACACACACATATATACATATATACACGTATATATACGCGTATATATACATGTATATATAATGTATATGTATATGTGTGTGTATATATGCGTATATATACATGTATATATAATGTATATGTATATATATGTGTGTGTATATATGCGTATATATACATGTATATATAATGTATATGTATATGTGTGTATATGTGTGTGTATAATATACATGTGTATATATATACATGTATATATATACGTACATATATACATATATATACACACACACACACAACAAATACATATATATATTTGTTGAAAATATACAACAAATATATATATTTGTTGAAAATCCTAGTTCTGAGGAGTCCAGTGTGACAACATTGGAATTCATTTGGAGGACTACTGGTACAAATAATAACTAATGTATACATAGTGTAGATATACATATATATATGTATATCTATATATGCATATATATACACACACACATATGTGTGTGTACATCCATATGTACATGTACATACATACTTGGGTATATTAAATAATTACATTGTTTTTGAATAATTATTACCAAAAATTAAATCAAGTTTTGACTGATAACACAAAGACTCAGATTATCAAATCAAACTCAAAAGAACAGAGATATTTCTCAGTATCAAATTTGCAAATAATTCCAAAGATAGTGATAATAAGATACAAGGCAAAGCTCAGAGAAGCCTGAAAGGATCCACATAGCACCCCAGATTCTTTCTCACCACATTAGAGCTGACTTTGGTCTACATATAACAGATGAAGTTCAAAATGATGTATATGGGATACTGCCTGCACAAAAGGAATCTGAAGATATGACATTCCTAGCAGGCCATGACCTGTAAATCTATAAATTTTAGATTTATTTTCCATGACCAACTTACAGAGTCTAAGAATTCCTGTTAAATGTAATCCCCTTTTTAAAAAAGATTTTATTTATTTATCTGATAGAGAGATAGAGAGCACAAGTAGGCAGAGAGGCAGACAGAGGGAGAAGGGGAAGCAGGCTCCCCACTGAGCAAGGAGCCAGATGTGGGGCTCGATCCCAGGACCCTGGAATCATGACTTGAGCCGAAGGCAGAGGTTTAACAGACTGAGCCACCCAGGCACCCCATTAAATGTAATTCATAGGTTTGGATATCAAACATTTTTAGAGATTTGATACGGTCATTTCTTTCCTAGACTCCCCAGGGTATTTAATCCCCTAGAAAGTAGAGAGGGTTATAGACAATCACTAACCCCTTTGCTTTCAGTGCTAACTAGTTTGTCCTCATATTTCAATATGGTCTTTTTTGTTTTAATTAATTAATTAATTTTTGAGTGAGAGAAAGCAAGAGAGAGCAAATGGGAAAGGGGCAGAGGGAGAGCTAGAATCTCAAGTAGGTTCCATGCTCAGAGCAGAGCCTGAGCGGGGCTCAATCTCAGGACCCAAGAGCATGACTGGAGCTGAAATCAAGAGTTGAACACTCAACTGACTGAGCCACCCAGGCGCCCCATGGTCTTTTTTTCTTGACCATAAATCTTCATTAATTATAAAATAATTTATTCAGAGACTAATTAAAATCATTTTTTCAGGTATAGAAAAATGAGTAAGACATGATCTGCTATAAGCATATCAAAACTTTCTCACACTCTTAGGAAAAGATTAATTGTTCCATGACCATGCTAACAAGTAGTTACCAGAACTGGTTTAAACTGTTTAATCAATAAATGACACTTTTATTCTGTTTGTTCTTTAGAATTGTTGTCAATTAAGAAATAATGAACAATAGTTTCAGCTCTGTTACTAGTAAGCTCTTATTTCTGAATTCATTCTATCATCCTAGGACACGTAACCAAATAGGTCTTTGCATAAACTCACTGTATTATTTCCCTGCACTGCTGTAAATAATTACCACAGATGCAGTGGTTTAAAGCAATGGAAATGTATTATCTCATAGTTCTGGAGCCCAGAAGTCCAAAATTAAGATGTCAGCAGAACAATTAGGCAATTGGTCTAACTTTGACTTAGGTCCATACAGAATCTTCACAAGGGTGGGCATGCATTTTGTGAAAAACCGATCATTTTCTTTGTCCATAATTTAGGATCAATGATTGATGGGCTGCTAATGATATGACCCTTCTTAGCTCTTGCCTGATTGAATAAGCTGAGGATTATTCATAAGCATACCCCTTTACCTTTTCTTGTTCATCATGGATTTGTCAATATCTGAAAGTCACACCGTCTTCCTGGAAGAAATTCTGGTTCCTTTTATGACCTCATACTATAGTCAAAACTTTTGTACTTATTTTAATGAAAGACAAGATTTTTGTCTTAAAATAAAAGTGACCATTATGAGATATTTTTGACACTTGAAAAATCAATGAACTAATACCACAGTCAGCTTTTTAAAGACCAAATCCAAAGAGAAATCTAATTTTAAAACAGTTTCTCTCAAATATTCTATTTTTAATATTCTGAAACCTACACTCCTTGCATTGTTTTCTATCTCAGCTTTATCAACATAAGCCATCTATATTCCTTCTTTTGTGTATGCTTCTTCATCTGACCTCCAAATGGACTTATCCTTTCTTCAGGGTCTCTCCAAGAAAATAACAATCATTTATTAAGTTGGTATGCCATAAGACAAATCTTAAGAAGACAAACTTAAACCCTGTCCTAGACCTGAGGGAAGTGTTTTGATTAAGGAGTTCTTTAAACTTCAGAAATATGGATAGAAAATTATGGAAGAATTTAAGATTTTATCACATGAATAATATCTTAGACTATGAGACCTTAATCAATTAGATCACGTAATTAATAGCCTTTCAAATGAGAGGGAGGGAGGGAAACAGGAAGAAAAACAGAGAAAGAGAGAAATTAAAAGAAATGTTTTAAATTATCATGTAGGATAAAAGATTATAAATAGCCCACCTAATTATAATTTTAAAACTGCATTGAGAAGGAAATAAAAGGAAATATACTAAGTCCATTTCAAAAGTTTTTCACTAAAGGGCATATTCCACAAAGATCAAAAATTGTAAAGAAGATTAAGATGAGAAATGACTACAGGAAACTTTCAAAGAGTGTTCTGCCGTATTCTGGCATAAATTTAATAGCTGAGGTAAAGAGAGCTTTGGACTCTGTTTTCAAGAATATGGAACTTAAAAAGTAAAATCTAAACATAAAATCGCGAATTAAAAAAAAAACTGACATGTAGACAAACATTTTAAAAGAAGTCTTAGAAAGTAAACAAACTAGAAATCAAAACAAACTTATGGCACACCAGATAAAACAACTGGTTTCTGAAATAAAAACAAGAATAAAAAGTCTTCTGTTTTTTAAGAGTTCAGAGCCTGTGGATAAGGACCTCTATAGATAGCATAAACAAAGGTCCATTGGAAGAAGCAAAGTCCCATGTTGCATAAGAAACAAAAAGGCAACTGTCCAGAATGTGCCCAATTATTCTCCGAGAGCAACATGAGCACTAAAAATTTCCCTGTTTTTTTTCTCTAAAAGTCCCAGAGAAGTTTATTTACATTTATAAATATAAGTAGACAAAAATTCGACTTTCTTGTTGACAGAGTATTACTGTCACAGAACACCAGAGCTTTGGAGTAAATTTTAAAAGCATATTAATAGAAAGGAAGGAAGCAAATTAACCAGCATTAAGAGCAAGAGAAAAAAAAAAGGGGGGGGGGATTTTCTTAAAAATAAAAAATGGCTGTGCCAAAATATGAAAGAACATAGTAAACGATAAACTTGAAAGTGGAGAATAAGTTGTAGATGACTTGACAAGGAAATGCACTGTTTGCCTTGGTTTGCTAGAAGCACTCTAGTAGATAGAATTTCCAACATTCCTAAATCATCTCCCAAGTCTGACCTATAACTTACTGGTGTCCATTAACAGAAGATGCTTCTTTCATCTTGCTATAACCCCTAAAATACAATAGGCAGACTCTACTTTTCAACAAACAATTGAAAGACAAAAACAGAATGAAATTAAGCTGCCTAATACTAGAGCATAACACCACTTGCTTTATCAGAAAAGTGAAAATAAAAAACAAACAAAAAAAAAAACCTCATGCTGAAAGAGAATTAAAAACGATTAAATTTTAGATATTTATTATTGTTATTTTTTTTTTAGATAATTCTTGATAGTCTCTCCTGCAGTTTTGGCTGAAGAAACATGAAAATGGAAGGGGTGAGAATAAAAAGAAGTTTTCTATATCCCTGACAGTAATTAGCCACTAGAACCAGTTAGTCACCTGCTTAATCAATAAACTGCAGTTTCATAGCTATAAAACTACCAAAATCCAGTGCGAATCTCTATCTGACCAATGATAATTTTTTCTCACGGAACAAGCCTCTGGAAGCTAGTCAGTCGATAACAGCACTTAATTTTATTTATTTATTTTTTAATTGGCCAATCAGGAATGGATTCATTGTAATGAAGGGGCTCCTCCTGGCCACCTCGGTAACTGTCTCCCCTTAGTAAGGGTGCTTCTACAGCTGACATGAACTCACTCCAGCCTCTGGAAATCTGCCAACCGCTGAGTGGGAATGGCCTCAAAAGCCATTTGGGTTTCTTTTCTAAGCATTATGGAGTTAACTTTTTCTTTTCTTCCTATTTCAGTGAAAGGATGGCAAGCATATTACTATCGAAGGCACTTGTGAATCTAAATGTAACTCTGAAAGTGAAACTGGAGTTAGAAAGATAAGAAAAAGGAAGTTAGGAGGTCGTTATAATAGACTATGTTAAAGTTTACTGGAGTCAAGAAGTAGGAATGCAGATAGAGAGGACGAGGTGCACATTAGGGAGAAGACAATAAATTGAGTTCATGGATAATTTGGAAAATTTCTTTGATTCAGATTTTATCAACACAGAGCTAGGTAGATAAAGAGCACATAATTAATACTGTTTTATGTCCTCTGTCAAGATTAATTGCTGAGACCAGAGACGATTTAGGGGTATTAATGATTACTCAGTCTGTAAAAATTCACTAGCCATTCATTTTAACTGCTTTTGAGAAGTACTTTTTGCAGGAGTGGTACTTAAACCAAACTGTGAGCTTCACTTAAATGGGGGTCAAACCTTGGTGTCAAATGAGAACTCACAAGGGTGAAAAAATTTAAATATTTAAGAAATCATAACTTCACGGTTCTATATTCTCAGACTAAAAATATCAAATAGTTCCCCTTTAGCGGTGTGCTATGTATGTTATCTGAGGCTAAGAAAAGTCTGTATATTAATTTCAAAAGACTATGGAATTTGCATTGCTGTCTGTTTCTTCCACCTTTTATTTTTGCTATGTTGTAAGAGTACTCTCTGAATAATTGGATACATTAGCAACAACACAGCATCTGGTTATCAGTGAAAACTTGGATTCATAATTTCCTTGATGAAGGTACAAGTAGATGAAATAAGTCACCCTGAATAGCCAAGATGCCATAAGCCTTGTTAAATTTAGAATTCATTATATCTTTCAAAACTTAATCCCTATCTAGATGACAAAAATCTAAACTCTTACCAAGGGGCCCAAAATAATTTAAAATGCTTAATGCTTGACATATGAAACCAAAATATTATACTGAAATATTTAATTGTTATGGTAGATTATTTACAGAAAATAGTAACATTAAGCAATTGAGAACAATACCACCAGGGAAAAGCTTATTTAAAAAGAAGTATTGGGTGTATAATACCTGTTTGGAGGTTTCCTTCATTAAAAAAAAAAAAATTCTCTATATCCTCAATGATGGCATAGCTATCACATAATAATAAAACAAACCTGTCTGTGAAAGTCTTTGTGCTAAGTTCAATATGATACAACCATGAATCAGATGTGAGTCTCAATTTAAGGAACTCATAGTCTAGTCAGAGACACAGTAACATGCAAAATTCACCTGAGTACAAAAGGATAAGTGTTGTAATAGAGCTATAAAAAACAGTGTCAGCTGAGTGAAGGAAGCTATTTATTTCTTCTGGTTTATGCATTCTTATTTTTGTTTGTTTTGCAATGGCAATGTCTGAATTGGTATTTCTCAATGCTGATGGCACAGTACAATCACTTGGGAAAAATTTTAAAAAAATGTACAGGCCCCACAACTAGAATTAAGAGGACAATCTTTTCAATAAATGATGTCGGGAAAACTGAACAGTTATATGCAAAAGAATGAAACTTGGACCACTGTTCTAATCACATATAAAAATTAACTCAAAATGAATTAAATATTTGAATGTAAGACCTCAAGCCATAAAACTCCTAGGAGAAAAGGTAGTCAGTAACCTCCTTGACACTGGTCTCAGTGATGATCTTTTTGGATTTGATACCAAAAGCAAAAAGAAACAACTGTGACTATATCAAATTAAAAAGATTCTGTATAAGGAAATAATCAATAAAATGAAAAGGTGACCTACCAAAAGGGAGAAAATATTTTCTAATCATATATCTGCTAAGAGGATAATATCTAAAATACATAAATACACAACTCAATAGCAAAACAAACAAAAGTTGAAAAAAACAAAAATAAATAATGTGATTTAAAAATGGGCAGAGGAGCTGAAGAGATATTTTTCCAAAGAAGACATACAGATGGCCAACAGTACATGAAAAGGATTTCAACAACACTAATTATCACAGAAATGCAAATCAAGACCAAAATGAGGTACCACCTCACACTTATTAGAATAGTTACTATGTAAAAAAGAGGTAAGATAACAAGGATGTGGAGAAAAGGTAACCCTTGTACATTCTCAGTGGGAATGTAAACTGGTACAGTTACTATGAAAAAGAATACAGATTTTCCTCAAAATATTGAAAATGAAACTACCATATGAGCTACCAATTCCACTTCTGGGTATTTATTTGAAGAAAAAGAAAACACTAACTTGAAAGATACCTGAATTCCCATGTTCACTGCAGCATTAGTTACAATAGTTAAGACATGGAAACAACCTGTGTTCATCCACAGACAAATGGTTCAAGAAAATGTGACACATGCACACACACACACTTTGGAATATTATTCAGCCATAAAAAGAAGGAAATCTTGCCATTTATGATAATAATAGATTGACTAGAGGCTATGTGGTTACATAAAATAAGTCAGACAGAGAAAGACAAAAATCACATGATTTCACTTACATGAGGACTCTAAAAGACAAAACAAAACAAAACCCATAGAAACAGAAAACAGAAGGTTCCGAGATGCAGTATGAGGGTTGGCCAGTGAGTAAAGTGGATGGAGATGGTCAAAAGGTATAAGCTTCTAATTCTAAAATAAATAAGTCTTGGAAATGTACAACATGGTGACTATTGTTAATAATACTATATTGTATATTTGAAAGTTGCTGAGAGAGCAGCTCTTATCACAAGAAAAAAAATGTAACTGTATGTGATGATGAATGTTAACTAAATTTATTTTATCATTTATCAATATAAACAAATACTGAATCATTATGTAGGACACCCAAATTAATTTAATAAAAATATGTCAATTATATCTCATTTTTTTTAAAAATCACACATATACACAAAAAAAGAAAACTCAACTACTACTGAAATGACCACCAATTCTAAGACAAGTTGCTAATCAACAATACTTAAACAACTTAGCTGTGATGCCAGCAGTTCCCATTCCCACCTGATGCTGTGCACTCACTGGTTCTAGGAGCTTAACCTTAATGGACTGACATGGAAGGGCAATAACAAGAGACTCACCTGGTCATCTGGCATCCCCACAAGGGCCTCCAACTCATACTCGCCCTGCTGACTCTTCTGCATTAGCCCAAAGGTGCTCCTTGCCCACTGCACAGAGCCTACCTTGTGGAGATGGTGTTTCTGTTCCTCAGGAGGATGAGGCTCTCCATCCCATTCCCAGCACTGGACAGATTGGACACCTGTAGCAAAGAGCAGGCAGCTCTGAGCTCATGTCTGTGCATGTGCAAATATACCCATTCACTTATGATCAAGTGTGAAACAGGAGAGCGGGGACCTGGAAGGGTTAGAAACAGAAATATCTGAACAACCTAGCTGTACCTGTACTCTCCTCCCAGAGGAAAAGCCACTGCAAACTTGTTGGGCATGCACCCATTTGCAGGGAAAGAGGTTGAAAGTAGTATCTTTCTTAATGTCACTTCTGAGAGACTACAGAGAAGGAGGAAATTTCAAGTGTGCAACCTTAAGAACAGAACAGTATAGAGAACTGAAAATGTACCTGGGGTTTAAAAAAAAAAAAAGTATATACCTCACCACTAGAATTATGAGTCAGTGGTAAGAAACGAACCTAGATATTTTAAAAAGTTTTTCACGTGATTCTACTACACAGCCAGCCAAGATTGAAACCCTGGAACACATATTTCTCAAGTACCACACCGAGTGAATACATATTAAAGAACAGACTAAGGATCCCACCGTACAGATTCATTTCAATATAAGGAATTGTGAAAACAAATATTGCAAAATATATGCAAATTACCTAATCATGTTTCTTATGTATCAACACGTCTTAACTTTATTTCTCTCTCAAAGCCCCTGTCATCTCAAAGTAAAAGGCTTTCAATTACTACTTAAGGTAATGCTAGATATTATATCAAACAGAACCAGAAATGTCTAATGGCTCGAATGTGGTAGATATTTATTTTTCATTTTCATGTTTATGATATGACATATCTTTATGATGGGAAGGTGGTCCCTTCTCCGTGGTAGCTCAAGGACACAAACTCAATCTTGTGCCTCCACCTTCTTGAGCACGTGGCTCCCACATTCACTGTGCTCATCTCTTTCAAGCAAGCAAATGGGGAAAGAGCACGATGCTCAAACCTGGGGGATACAGTTCATTATTTCATTTCATTTCATTTCAACTCCAGTAAAGTTAACATACAGTGTTATATAAGTTTCAGGTGTGCAGTATAATGATGCAATGATTCCGTATATCATCCAGTGTTCATCACGACAAGTTTGTGCCTTAATCCCTACCATCTATTTCACCCATACCCCCAAACCCTTTCCCGTCTGGTAACTATCAGTTCATTTTCAATAGTTAAGAATCTATTTCTTGGTTCATTGCTCTCTCCTTTTTCTCCCTTGCTTATTTCTTAAAACTCCACATATGAGTGAGATGATATGGTAGTTGTTTTTCTTTGACTTATTTTGCTTAGCATTATACCCTCTAACTCCATCCATAGCAAAATTTCATTCTTTTTTTGGCTGAATAATATTCTATTGTGTATATATGTACCACACCTTTATTGCTTCATTCATGGATGAACACTTGGGCAGCTTCCAAAATATGGCTATTGCAAATAATGCTGCTATAAACATAGGGGTACATGTATCCTTTGGATTAGTGGGTTGTTTGCTTTTGTTTGTTTGTTTTTTTGTATTTTTTGGGTGAATACCCATAATGCAATTACTGGATTATAGGATAGTTCTATTTTTAACTTTTTTAGGAAACCCCATACTGTTATCCACAGTGGCTGCACCAGTTTGCATTCCCACCAGAAGTGATAGAAGGTTCCTTTTTCTCCACATCCTCACCAACATTTGTTTCTTGTGCTTTTGATTTCAGTGTGTATTTCTGGCAGGTATGAGGTGATATGTCATTGTAGTTTTTGATTTGCATTTCCCTGATGACAAAGTCATGAACATCTTTTCATGTCTGTTGGCTATCTATATGTCCTCTTTGGAAAAATGTCTGTTCATTTCTTCTGTCCATTTTTTAATTGGATTATTTTGATTTTAGTTGTTGATTTGCATAAGTTCTTTATTTATTTTGGATAATAACCCTTTATTAAATATGTTATTTGCAAGTAACTTCTCCCATTCAGTAGATTGCCTTTTAATTTGGTGATTGATTTCTTCACTGTGCAGAAGCCCTTTTTATAACCTGAGAGATTTTTATAGGCTAGGGCTAGAACATTTCATCTCATTTCATCTCACATTCTTCTGAGTGTCAGTTACATGGCTACATCTGATGGCAAAGAACACTGGGAATGTAGTTTTTGGGCCCAGTCAGGGAAGTAATTCACTTTGGTGAATAGTTTGTAACAAAGGTCCCAAGGCCTCACATGATCTGGTTCAACCCCAACTCTGTGACCTGCTTTCCTACCATTCTCCTCTTTAGAAACTCAACCACTCCTCTTTGGTCTCCTTACTTTCCTCAAGTAACCAGAATATGTTTGATGCCACTGTGTTAATGCTTCCTTTACCTTGAGCGTCCATCTCCAGGACAACCACATGACACCCTACCCTCAAGTTTCTGCACATTACTCAGATAATACTAACACCACTAATATCCAGAAAATACCACTAATATTCCTTAATATCTGTTATTTTTCTCTATAGAACTAATATCTATTTGCATATTTAGTGTTTTGTCTGACTTTTCTACTGCTTTGTCCATAGGCCCTTAAGCATATAGCAACCATTCACTAAATTACTACTAAAATTATGAAGAAAAGAATGGATTAATTACATGTATCTTTTACCTGATCCCGCCAATCTCAACATTATTTTGGATATCTCAATATTATGATTTCTGTAAAAAAAAATAGGGATATATCTCCAAATGGCCCCCTGCTTCCTCCCTATACCCCCTGACCAAACTGGCAGTTCGGTAGTTCTTCTTCAGTAGAATTTCAGTAGTTCTTCTAACAGCTAGCAATGTGTAAAAGTGGCTGGATTTCTATTTTGAACAAAATGGCCTAGGCTTTAGAGTGATTCAGTGGAGTTGAGACTAAGCAGATTAAATGTCTAACCATGAAAGAGTACTTTATTTTAAATTAGAACTTGCCCCAGATTTCTTCATAAACCATTTGGGTTGGTTTCAAAAGCCTATTTGCTCAAGTGAACAAACCCAGCTATTAATCACAAGAGCACATGCACACCCTCCAAATATGTGCTGTATGTATCTCTGTGAAAGGGTATGTGTGTTGCAGGAGAGGAGTGGATTTGCATCCTTCTGATGGTTTGTCTAATTCAAACTGAAATACAAGATTTTAAGTGTTGAAAATCTCCTGTAGCTTTGCGCAGTGGCAGTATCGTAGCCAATGAGGTTTATCCGAGGCGCGATTATTGCTAATTGAAAATCTCCTGTAATGCACATCCACATTCTGTAAATCACATGGTAAAATAATTAGACCATAATATGTTGAAGGGAACATGTGTTTTTCAGCTTTGATTTACTATTACTCAGAGAAATGAGAGCTATGTGAATGACATCAGAGTACCAGCAAATTATGGTTTCTAACATTTAAAATAATTCCTGGAAGAATTAGCTTCTAAAATATTGTTTCTAAGAACCACAGTACACTGTATTTTTTTTTAAAGATTTGTTTATTTATTTGACAGAGCGAGAGAGATCACAAGTAGGCAGAGAGGCAGGCAGAGAGAGGGGGAAGCAGGCTCCCTGCCGAGCAGAGAGCCTGACGCGGGGCTCGATCCCAGGACCCTGAGATCATGACCTGAGCTGAAAGCAGAGGTTTAACCCACTGAGCCACCCAGGCGCCCCAGTACAAGGTATTTTTATATTACCTTTTAACTGAATACGTTCATATAATTATCATATTATTATTTATCAAACTCTCAAATTTTAGCTTGCCTGTTTTAATGATAATATGTAATAATAACTGGATAATCTTCCCTCTTTGTCTACACTGACATGCAAGGAAGTTATACAGGTACCTACTTTCATGAGCATGACTCAAAAATGGGCTATCTGAAGAGACCAAATAAATGGAATAAAAATTCCATACATCTTATAATTTTAAATATGTTTTTTCTTTAATCACTTATCTGTTACCTCATTATTCCTCATAAAAAATACTTCTTAATTTGTCTCATATGTTCATGATTTGTTTGAGAATATGTAAAAAAATCTTGAAGGCCTCTTTATCAACTACTTTTAATTTAGTCACTAAACCTTTCAAAGACCACTCTGTGCCAAAGTAATGGAGAATCACTGAACAATTTTCGGAAGAAGGGTGACATGTATAAATGTATGCTTTTGAAAGTTCTTCTTTCTGAATAAGAGTGCCTATAGGGAAAGAAGCTAGGAGACAAGAACCAGTGTGGGCCTTGGAATAATGCAGATTTTTAAAAGTGGACAATTCCTGGGCAATTCCTATTGTAATGGGAATTGAGAAGTAAATGGAATCAGAAGCTATATCTTTGAGGAAAAGAAATATTGGGTGATTAATTGAGTAAGACGTGCCATGGTATGTGTGTGGCTCCCAGTCAGCCTTCATGTGGTAGACCCAAACATACTCTCACTCATAATTTCCAAAACATTTCTATCTTTTTGATCTCAGGCACAGTCTGCCCAAAGGCCTAGAAAGAGAAGCAATTTTTTTTTCTTATCTGCCTTAAAGCTTACTTCATTTCCTTCCACACAACTGCCCTTTTCCCAGGATTTGACAGTGGGAACATCTACTATCTTTAAGGGAAACTCTACTCACTCACATAAAGAGCTTTTAAGTCCTATGGCCCTTGGGTTAAAGATAATCAGATTAATTGACCATATGCTTCCAAGGGTCTGGATTATTAAGTCTTAAATGCGAGCACATGTGGTGCAGCAACAAACAACTCCAGGTTGCACTGTGCCAAGCCCAGAGCAGTTGTTTCTCATTCTTTCTATTGGCAAGAGATGAAAAGGTACTCTAGCCTGCGTAGAATCTGTCCTGCCACATGATCTCCACTCTTATTCTCCAGACACCAAGTGTTTACACAAGCATTCACGTGTCTGAAGAGGATTTTTTTTTTGTAATAGTTAAAGGCAATCTAAATATAGATGTAGAGAAGAGAAGAAATTTTCTACATTCATGGTGTATAATTGTGCTAAGGAAACACCAAATTCATTTTCCTAAATAAACTATATCACATGCACCTTATCTCAGTCTGAAACAACCGCATTTGGATTATGTCTGAGTCAGGTCCTCAGCGAAAATTTCCACCAAATGGTTGCATTGTTGCCTTAAAGGTGCAAAAATAAAAGACACATTACAAGAACTTACATAACACTAGGAGCATTTTCCCTCAAACCTAATCATTTCAAGCCTGACCTCAAGAGCAGGAACTGCTTGTTTCTTTCAAAATGACCATTTTAAGTCCTAGGTTGCACCAAGCACCCTTTATTTTTTATTTTTTTTATTTATATATATTTTTTATTGTTTTATTAATTAACATACTCAGTTTGATTTCCAAAATTAAGAGGCATTGGTAGAATCCATGCTACCCATTACAGATACCCTCACTTACAAATCACAAGTTGTTTCTGAGGTTTGCATGTGTGCATCTTTTTTTCCTTTTCAGGGATTCCCTCAATGATTGCATTTCTTTTGTCATTCTCTTAATACACTAACAGAAAATCCTGTTTAGTCTACTCTTATATTTCCAGTGCTGATGACACTAGTCTAGAGCATGGCTTTTTAATTTTAAAAAAATGAAACCCGTATTATTGTACCAGCCTCCTAACTAGCCCACTTAATGTCATTTTATTCAATATTCCTCCCTATCTCCTACCCTGTTACTTGCGTTATTTACATAAAAGCGGTTGAGATGCTGTCACTTCCATGTCCCCCATATCCATTTTACAAAAGAATGTTGAGGGTCTTCAAGGGCCTTGTTAGGTCCCAGTCAGGGTTTTCTGTGGATCAGTGAAGCTGCCTGGTGTGGGGAAGACTGTGCAGCTGAAGATCACAAACCCAGACTGTAAAGATTCAAATATTTTCAAAACATTTTTAGGTCACATTAAACAACCCTACAGACTAAATATAGTCCATAGACCTTTTGTTTTCAATTTCTGGACCTAGAAAATCCTTCTTTGGGGCACCTGGGTAGCTCAGTCAGTTAGGCATCTGCCTTCAGCTACGGTCATGATCCTCCCAGGATCCTGGGATCGAGTCCCCCATCTGGCTGCCTGTTCAGTGGGGAGACTGCTTCTCCCTCTCCCCCTGCCTGCTGCTCCCCTGCTTGTGCTCTCTCTCTCTCTCTGTGTCAAATAAATAAATACAAATATTAATTAAAAAAATAAAAAAAAATAAAAAGAAAATCCTTCCTCATCTCTCTTTTTACTTCATATTTTCACCAGGCCAGACCAAATCACAGGTCTGTCCTCTGTATGCTATAAGTTTTACTGCCTTCATGCATTAACTCACAAATGTTCTAGAGCCAAAAATGGCCTGTCCACCTCTGTGGCAATAGCAATATCTGTTTCCTTTCAGATTGAGTTCAAATAAAACTCTGTCCCTGAAATAGTCCATGATGTCAGAACTAGAATTCATTGTGCCTGATCAGGAATTCTTTCTTTCTTTCTTTCTTTCTTTCTTTCTTTCTTTCTTTCTTTCTTTCTTTTTTTTAAAATTTTATTTATTTATTTGACAGAGAGAGATCACAAGTAGGCAGAGAATCAGGGGTAAGCAGGCTCCCTGCTGAGCAGAGAGCCTGACGCGGGGCTCGATCCCAGGACCCTGAGATCATGACCTGAGCCGAATGCAGCGGCTTAATCCACTGAGCCACCCAGGTGCCCCAGGAATTCTTTCTATTTTATTCCTTACTTTTTGCCCTCAAGTAATTATTAGTATTATTTTTAATTTACTCATGCATTCCTTTTACTCTATAAATGAAATGTTCTGACTCTCGGGAAATATATTTGGTGATTTTCAGTAACTCTCATTCTCTGACGTAAGATCTTCAATATAGCAGGCCCTCAACTAGATCTTTGTGAAAACAGAGAAACATCTGAGTGGCTAAAAAACATGAATTTTAGACCTAACAGAATTAGGGCTTCATTGATAAGATTCCACTTACAAGATGGATAAATCTGACCCATTATCAAAATTCTCAGTCTCAATTTGTTCAGCTCCAAAATAATGATAATAAAGCTGACCTCACATATTTGATATAAGAATTAGTCATAATCTAAAAATATACATAATCCATGACATGTAGTATATGCCTAAAAAATAGTGGCTTTTATTCTATTATTAGCCTTTGTTCACAAAAAATGACTTTTCTTGGGATGCCTGAGTGGTTCAATCAATTAAGAGTCCAACTCTTGATTTCAGCTCAGGTCATAGTCTCTGTCATGAGATCAAGCCCCTCCCCCCTGGAGTCTGCTTGAGACTCTCTCTCTCTCTGCCCCTCTCCCCACTCATGCTTAATCAGTCAATAAAATCTTTAAAAAATTACTTTTCTTCTGGATTTTTCAGTTTTGTCTCTTCAAAATTCCTCCTAATGGGATATGTCATATTCGGCTCTTACTCATTTAATATAAATTAAGCTACTGCTGGGTCCAAAATAAATTAGGAAATGAAGCATTATGGGACCAATGCACTGGATATAATTGGAGGTTGTCTAACATTGCCTGACAGAATAGACAAAATCTGATAGAAAGCCAACAATAAAATGGAAATAATTTCTAGTTGTTTGGTAGCTACAGATCTATATGACAAACCAGGCATTATTTTATAAACTCTCACTCATTTTATAATTTAAGATACTTTCAATAGCAACTAACAGGAAATCTAACTCCAACTAGCTTAAGGGGACTTAGTCTAGTAGCTGGGTAAAACCCAGCCATGCTTAGACACCAGATCCACTTTTTGGCAGTTTTATTTGTTCTGAACTTCCTTGTTTATCAGCTTCCCATTCAAGCTTTCTTAAAGGAAGCAAAGAATTTGAGGCAGCTTTAATTCTACCTCTACATAACGTGCATTTTAAGAGAAGACAAAGCATCCCTCACCATTATGACCATCACTGAATATGCTTCTGGGCTCTACCCTGATTGGGCCAGCAGATGACAACCTCCCTCTGAACCAATCAGTGAGGTCTGTGAGGCCACCTTAATCCGATAGCTGATTAGCTTAGGTGAATCAGCACTAGTCCAGCAACTGGAGTTAAGTCCATGTAATTAAAATAAATGGCTGTTACCCAAAGGTAAGAATAAAACAGAGAATTCTAGGGAGACAATCATATGTCATAAATACGTGTTTTTGTGTGTATGTGTGTGTGTCCACCAAGACTATCATTTAATTTTTCATTTATCAGCTGAGTCTGGGTTATTTGTAAACAGTATAATATCATTTCAACTCTCCCTCTCAAATCTTATAAAAATTTCTTTTACGTAATATGGATGCAAAAATGTTCTCAGAATATCTTTCAGTGTAAAATTCTACCTTTAAAATCCACTATTCTAGTTTTTTATATATAGGCTTTTTTATTTCTTTTATTTATATAAATTTCCTTAATAAAGAATCTGAAGTGTTTATGTGCTTTTTAACTGGTAGCTATTGTGGACTTTACAAATAATATTTCATTGGAGAAACAAGTAACCAGGAGCGCCTGGGAAGCTCAGTGGGTTAAGCTTCTTCCTTCAGCTCAGGTCATGATCTCAGGGCCCTGGGATTGAGCCCAGTAGGTTAAGCCTCTGCCTTCAACTCAGGTCATGATCTTAGGGTCCTGGGATTGAGTCCCACATCCGGCACTCCGCTCAGCAGGGAGCATTCCCCGCCCCCCCCACCTGACTACTTGTGATCTCTGTCTGTCAAATAAATAAGTAAAATCTTAAAAAAAAAAAAAAAAAAGAAAGAAAGAAAGAAAAGAAAAAGAAAAAGAAACAAGTAACCAGCTAGCAGTTATAGAACAAGAAAGTACAGAAAATTTTCCTTTTGTTAATGTTAATATCCAATGAAAACAGATGTAAAAAAGTGGTACCTTTTCATCATGAGAATATATTCAGGCAGTGAAAAATCTAAGATGCGGAGGTTTACCAACTTAATAAACTGAGTCTTTGGAACCTGAAGTCTATCATCTTGCTCATGTAGAAAAGTTGTGCTCTCTTAGTAAATAATAGTTGATTTCAAGGTCATCTGTTTGATTATGCATTTTGACCTTTTTTGACAGAACATAATAGATCAATGTTGGTTTTAAAATTAACATTATGGACTTCGACACAGAACTGGTTTTTACATTTACCTCACAATGATAGATAAATGAGGATAAGCAACATGATATTGTTGCTCACCTACAATATTCGACCATCGCCTGAGTCCCAATCTATGAGTATTTTAACACATTGGTATAAAAGGTTTCAACTATTGTCATTTATGGAGGGTGTGCTGCTTCTGTTCATTTATTTTCCAGGAATTAGAAAGACTTCCTGACCTCACATATCCGGATTTCAGAAGTGAATCTCTACTAGCATCTTTCCCAAAAAAGATTACCGCTGTCAATTCCAAAGTAATATATACTTATGTAAAAAGATGGTCCCAATTGCAAGGAAGAGTGCCAAAATCTGTAGTATGAAGAAGGATGCAAGAATCATTGCACCCTGGTTAGACCATGAAAGACTGCCTACAGTCCCACAACAGGCCATGGTGTTCTTGAAAGGTAAAGAAACTACCATTTAAGTGTATTTTCCTGCCCAAATAATAACTCATCTTTTTAGTGTCAAACTGCCTAAAGAACTATGTTGTTTCCATATTTTCCAAAATTTGTGAGTGTTAATTAAATCAATGCACTAAGGTCATTGTAAATCAAGCCTCTGCTGGGTTAAGATTAAATTTGTAAATATTTCTGTAGCCACATAATTTAAAATATATTTAATTTTAAAATTTGGGGCACCTGGGTGGCTCAGTGGGTTAAGCCTCTGCCTTCATCTCAAGTCATGATCTCAGGGTCCTGGGATTGAGCCCAACATCAGGCTCTCTGCTCGGCGGGGAGCCTGCTTCCCCCTCTCTCTGCCTGCCTTTCTGC
Organism: Martes martes; assembly: GCF_963455335.1. Lineage (NCBI taxonomy): Eukaryota > Metazoa > Chordata > Mammalia > Carnivora > Mustelidae > Martes > Martes martes. Next base: position 70,187,218 of record NC_137888.1, on the reverse strand, counting down.
CTTCTTGTGATCTCTCTCTCTCTGTGTCAAATAAATAAATAAAATCTTTTTAAAAAATAAAATAATATTTATTTAAAATATTTAAGTTAATGGGGCACCTGGATGCCTCAGTGGGTTAAAGCCTCTGCTTCCAGCTCGGGTCATGATCCCAGGGCCCTGGAATCGAGCTCCGCATCGGGCTCTCTGCTCAGCAGAAAGCCTGCTTCCCCCTCTCTCTCTGCCTGCCTCTCTGCCTACTTGTGATCTCTGTCAAATAAATAAAATCTTTAAAATATTTAAGTTAAATATTTAAATTTGTATTACAATGTGTATTTAAAATTTTATGGATGATCTGAAATTTGAAGAAAATAAAGGAATACATAATTAAATAAAGTTAGGGTATATTTAAGATTTTATGTGATCATCTGAAATTTGAGGTAGTGAATCGATGGAGAAAAATGTAAGTTGTCACGTCAACTATAAAAGATCCTCATAGTCTCTAAGCAACAGAAAGGGTTCCCAAAAGCCTGATTATTGACATTGTGTCAGTTCATTCAGGTGGTAATATTAGCAGTTCTTCTTCAGAGAAAAGGAGTTAGGATTGACTAAGCACATGGAAATTGAAGAGAGAGATTTTAAATTTACTGCGCTTTAGGTAAAAGCACAATTGTTTGTTCATTTTGGCAGAAATTTGTGCACAGGTGTGTGTGTATTTGTAAGAGCACACACACCAATACCAAAGGATTATTCTGGGAATCTTTTGTCGAAGATGGACCTATTAAGTAATCATCTGGTATAACACTTTGAACAATTTAAATGACATTTTTTTAAGTAAATGAAAAGTAGAATAATACAGTAATATGACACTCCATGGGAGGCAAAGTAGGTCATTAACTTTTACTCCGCAATTTCTATTTAACAATCTTCGTTAGTATATTATGTTTCTGATTTCTTTCAGATGAGCAGAGCAAACCACACTTCTTTGTACTTGTGTTCATTTCAATTGAGTGTACAAAGTATAACTGGAGTTCTGTTCATCAGTGAACACAGTAAAATTTGGGGCTGTTTTAGTATTACCCAGAGAGGGGAATAATTTTTTTTTTTTATTAATTGATTGTCAGTCATTCATTCAATGCAAAATGGCCTAGACGTGAAAGTAATAAACTGGTTTACTTGGCTGCTAGGTGGGGACAAAGAGAATATGCTTAAAAATGCTGGAGAGGCTCAGATATTTATGAATAGAAAAAAAAAGTTTTCCAAGTAGTGTTCAAACTGGACAGGCTCTCTTTTGGAAAGCCAGACTTACATAGAGAGAAAAAAAAGATCTTGTATTCAATGTACAAACTGGAAATGGTTTTGCTATCACAAGCTACAGATTAGCACAAGTTCACTTAATATTGCTACCTTCACTTCGACCACAACAGCCTCTCTCTCTCCCTTCTCTGCCATCACCACCAGGGCAGGGGCATAGCTAGTGAGGTATAGATAGGAGAGATATCAGAGCCAAAGGGAACCACCCAGGCTAAACACAGAACAAACACTGAGAGAAGGAATTTCTCAGGTCTCAGGAAGCAGACATTTTTTGGAACCGGTATCGCAGGAAAGTGAAGCTTCTTAAATCCGAGCACCTTGTGGACTGAAGTCATTAGGGATGAGAAAAGCCAGAGACAAAAATAATGCTGAAGAATCTCCACTTAACTAAATTCAGATGTTTGAATAATTGGATGTTAAAGAAACAGTTGTTGCAATTTCTGAAAAAACAATACGTATAAGAAAACTGTCATTTGACATGAATGCACATGGGGGACAGAAGATCTAGGGCCCCTTCAAGCAATGTTATAAACTGACCATCAGAAAAGAAGCCTTAATGAATGTAGAGAGATACTATAGAACCTTGAGGATGTTCCCATTTCTTGGATGCTTCCATTTCTTGGAGAAAGAGGAAGAAAAATTGGTGAAGGAGAGAGAGCAAAGCAATCAATAAAGTAAGAAATGCATAAGGATGGTGTTGTCTGATGCTGAGAGGGCAGGATCAAAGGATCATGCACATTTTAGGATGGCAGGGGTCACTACTGGTCACTCACCCCTGACAAGTAGACCCTATGAACACTCACAACACAGAGACTTTGAGAGGCTGTGAGGGCTTGAAATCTCTCTCAGTAGCTGGAGTTATGATAGACCATATTTGTTTTCACAAGATGAATGATATAGTTGCATTAGTGTCTCCTAAATAATTTCTAAGGACCCACAATAAATCAGTCATCAAAACCAGCATATGCCCATCTGAAGAACTTCTGAGGGCTGCTAACTGTGGATGGCATTACATAGCCATGTGATCAGGAATGGTGCTGTATTATATGTTCCAGAACCATCTTTGAGCATTCCATAGCTGTCTAAATATAATATATTGCACCAGTGGGCAAACAATGATGTGAACCAAGATCAAATATGTAATGTGCTCCCTTCATTGTCTTGAACTACTTTTTAGATGTACTATAGTAACAAGCTGAGTCTAGGCATCTGATAGACAGGACAGCTGAGCAGGCCAGTCAGCAATCCTGGCACTATCATATTGCAGGTGCAGGAATGAAACTCAAATACTTGAGAACAGTTGCCTTTGGGTCAGTTATGAACTTGACCTCATTTCAGAGAGCAGCTTTTCCTTCTCACCCACAGCACAGCTGAAGTTTAGAATAGAATTCATTTAGCTCAGCTTTCAAAAACAAATTGAATCAAAGCCTACTTTCCTAAGTTTCTTTTGAAGACAAAATGCCATGAGGTGTTTTTTTTTTTTTTTTTTCATTCTTGGTTGTTGAAAAAGTTCATGAAGAATTAATTACCTGGATTTTCCTTTGACGAGTTGAGAATAAACTATGTATAACAGTTATTTCCAAGTATACTAAGTGGGTTTTAAAATTTTAGAAGTGCTTGCTTGGGTGTTTTTTTATTCTGATAAGATATAGTCCTTGAATTGTTCAATCCAAAAATGTGTCCCCAGCAATTGCAAATCTTGTATTGAGATGTATCCGGATACCTTCTCAAAATTAGAAATAACATGTATAAACATCAGCTATGTATTTAAGAGATCTGAAAAAAAATAGGAAGTCACTTCACTCTGAAGAATAACAACTCGCTGAAAATACATCTTCTCCCAGAATAGGGAGAAGTACTTGGTGAAGTACTTTATTAAGCCAAAGATTTTACATCATTTACAGGTGAAAATAATCATGCCAGGATGAGCTACTCAGTTCAGATCCTGAAGTGATAAAATGGAAATGGCAATAGGAAAACTCTGAAATTTCATTTTAAGGGATGATGAATGGGCTTGGATAAGACAGGACATGGTCCTCATGATTCTGTGAAGTAAGGAAGTAACTTTCCAATCAAAAGCATTTGGCCTATCCTCTCTCTTATCCCTCTTAACCCTTAGCATACAGAGAACACTGGGTGATCCCAAGAAGAGAGACATCAACATCTTACTTTTATTTTTAATTGATGTGGCATTGTTTCATTATATGTTTGCTACCATCTCTGTCCATATATGCCCACAGTAACTTCCTCTTACCTAGCAATCCCCACCCCCTGACTCATACCTATGACCACCAAACCTGGCTATCTCACATTGGGCCTGATCATGTTCAAAGTCTATGTCAATAAATGAGGAAAATTTACCTTAGGAAATAATTTTATAGTCCCTGATTTGTGCAAAAAACCTAGGCAAGGATTTGTCTGTGATATAAAAATAACTAAGCATGGTCTCTGCTTCCAAATCGATGGTCAACCAAAGAGAAGAGAACATATACACAGATAGTATATCAAAGACAAAGCATTTAAAGGGACCATGAGATAGGGTAAGGGGGAATCATGATTCTACGATGTCATCATCAGGAGCTTCTCTGTGAATGGGCGCTGAGGGACTAGACGGAAATGCCAAGCAGGAGTTGAAGGGGCAGCGAGGGGAAGACCTTTCCAAATAGAGAAAATATCAAATGCTCAAAAGCAGAAAAAAGAGCAGGAAAATCTGACACTCCCTAAAAAAGAGAGGAACTTCTATGCTTACTAATCTCTGCTTATGTTATCTTTTTCCTCACCCTACTCATTCTTTAGGACTTAGCTCATAAATCACCTCCTTCAAGAAGTCTCAGAAAATAGATACCACCTGTCCAACCACATATTTCTGTAATAATATATTTCTCTCATACACTGTGTTGTATTATAATCTCAGCACATAATTGATTTAGTAATTATATAGTAAATCCTGAAAGGACAGAATTTGTGGCTTAATTATCTCGTTTTCTTGAACCAATAGTCCAGTGCCTGGTACTTTGTAAATATCTGTTGAACTAATGAATGACTGAATGCTCAAATACTGTATATTAATATCCACATTCATAGCCATCATCTCACTTAATTCCTATAGCATTTTTTAAGGGACAGATTTTATGTCATGTTCAGAAATACTTTTGTTCAAAACAAGCCTCTACTCTCAGAGATAAAGAATTCATTCTACATCTACATCAATTGCTTGTATAAGCATAGTTCTAGACTAAGTACAATAGCATGTCATTGTTAAAACACTTAACATTATGTTCGAAGTTGTATTTCTAAGACATAATGCTCCACATTAAGGCTGCATTCATTTTCTTATGCATCTATTCCCCCTTTGGAATTCTGAATGTTGCAAAGCCTCTTTTATCCAGTACCACTTATAAGACTATGTTAACAGTAACTGACATCAGGAAAAATTCAACAAAACTGAAGGCGCGATGTCTTGAGAATAACAAAATTTGGAATTATAGGTGAATGTGTTAATAGCTAATTTCTTCTTTGAATAGGATGTATAGACCCTCTGTTTCAAGAAAAACAGAATCTTAAATTTTTATAACATCAATGCTTTATGTTGTTAGGGATTTTTTTTCTCTCCAGAGTTAAAGTAACCTAAATTGTACTGATGACTCCTTCCCTAAATTTAATTTTTAGGTTTTGGCTTTTATTTTTAATCCAACTCATATTGCTTTAATTTTAATTATACAATATTAATATTTGTTAACATATTTTAATGTTAAAGTATTTAAACAATGCAGACACAGTGAATATCCCCTTTGATTACTACTTCATTCCAATTCAGTGCCTTCTTCCAGATATAACCATTAACATCATTTTGTTGTATATCTTCCCAGAATTTATTTCAAATACCTCCATAAAGGGTGCCTGGGTGGCCCAGTTAGTTAAGGATCTGCCTTCAGCTCAAGTCATGATCCCAAGGTTCTGGGATCCAGCCCTGTATCTGGCTCCTTGCTCAGCGGAGAGCCTGACTTTCCCTCTCCCTCTGCCTGCTGCACCCTTGCTTGTGCTCTCTCTCTCACTATCTCTCTGTCAAGCAAATAAATAAACAAATCTTTAAAAAACTAAAAATTCAAAAAAATGAATGCCTCTATAGTATCCACAGAAAATATAGCTTGCATGTGTTAGTATAGTTTACATTAATGGTGTCAAAATGTAGATATTATTCTGTCCTTGGTTGTTTTTATTTAATATCTTAGAGCTCTTCTCATCAATACATACAGATCTATCTTCTGTTTTTTACTACTGTTTAGTATTCCAAAGTATGGCTCTATTATGCTTCACATAGCCATTTTCCTAAGATGGATATTCCCATCATTTTGATTAATGGTGGATTAAACGAAATGTTTATTTATGCCAAATTACCCTCCAAAATCTTGATCAATTTTTAATCCCCCTTGACAGTCTAGGAAAGTATTACATTAAAATATTAGTCAATTTTCTGCTATAAGTATTACAACCATCTTCCTCACATACTTTTATTTGTCCTTTAATTATATTTATGGAACATTTTCTTCTGCCAATTTTTAAAAATTTGTGCAATTAAATGAATGCTTTCTTTTCCCATCTGTTCTGATATTTTGTAGTTTAAGAAGACCTTACCTACCCCTAGATTCTTTGGTCTTCTACGATTCTTTGGTCTTCTACGATTCTTTCCATTTTAAATTTACCTTTTAAAAGATTAGGTTAGGGGTGCCTGGGTGGCTCAGTCAGGTAGGAGTATTACTCTTGATTTCAGTACAGATCATGACCCCAGTGTTGTGAGATTGAACCCTGTGTCAGGCTCATGTGCTGGGCACAGGGTCTGCTTAAGATATTCTCTCTCCCTCTACCTCTCTAAAATACATACGTATAAACATGCATACACACATGCATACATACATACATACATATATGTATACATACTTCCTTCCATTCCTAGATTATTTTAAGGACATTCTTTTTGATGAATACTGGTCATTCAAATTATTCTCTTAAATTCTTTCATTTTTTTCATTTGAGACGACTGTTTCAGGATACTGATTTCTTCCTAACTCTTTCTCATATCCTTCTAGGCTATACAATGTCCTATTGCTCCTAGTGTTTGCCCCATTCTAGCAGGTTGGTATAGTTCAGGGATCAGCCTCTTCAAGTGTGTCACAGTCTGCTGTCAATAACTGAATCATTCCTCACGACACTGAATCCTGCCGAAATTGCTGTGATTCCATTACCCTGCTTTCCTGTGAGAACAGAATGTATAGGCAGGGTAAAAAAAGGAAAGTGAGATAATTATGCTTTCATTACATAAGTCATGTCTCTTATTCTAATTTTAATCCTATTCAGCTCAATAATGACCCTTTGATAAGTCTAGATGGTTGTGCGAATTTTGCAGAAATGTGCAGAAAGCAAGTGTGTGAAAGGAAAGTGTCATGCAATCACAAGTGCAGGTGACAGCAAGTGACAGAAATTGGAAAGAATATTTGATTGTACTTGAGCTAATGGTGATATTGATTTCATGCTCCAATAGACCCTAAAGGACAAGGCGGCGTAATGGTATTTCATTTCCATTTAACATTATGGGTGTAATACAAGTCAAGGTACTTTTGCTTTTAAATGCCTTTTTTTAAAGTTAGGTGAACTGAAGATATAGAAAAGGATCATATATAAATCACATTTATCTGAGGTGCATGAGTGCTTCTTCACAGAAGTGCCATATAAATTCTCTGCCATTATTATTAAAAATACTTCACAAAATAACTTCTCAACAACTTGATGCAAATTAAGAAAGTTGATGTGGATGAAAATAAATACATGCATAGGCATAAAATAACAATATATTAAGTGTAGACATTGTGGAGCTCCTTACTTTTAACAGCAATACAACTAAAATATTTATTTAGCCTATTATGCTCTGGGTACTGCAGAAAGAGTGAGAACAAAAATCATCACTCTTCTCAAGGAGCTTAAGGTCAAGAGATAGAGACAGACATTATTCAAATAATCTCTCTGCTCTCTCTCTCTCACACACACACAAAGGGCATAATTACAAACTGAGACTGAGTAGAGTGTTAAGTGGGAAAGGAGCGTTGTATATGATAGTTTCTAACTAAAGAACCAGAATGGGCAAGGGTATCAAAGCAAGCTTCCCTGCAGAAAAGTTACTTGAGCCAGGCTCAGAAGGATGAGTGAGATATAAACAAGACAGGGGAGGTTGGTGAGAACTCTCGAGGCTAGGTACCATAGGTACAAAGGCTCTGGGGCAGGAGAAAGTGAGAAGAAAACTTCAAGACTGGAGAAGAATTAGACAGGAAGAGATAATGACACAAAAGGAGACTGACAGCGAGGCAAGAGCTCTGCAACACCGGTTACTTTGGACATTTTTCTGGAACAAAGAGGAAGAAGTAAAGTGATTTCAGCCAATTTGGTGGGGGATATGACAGCATCATATTTATGTCTAGAGAACAGAACAGCAGTCATATTCTGAAGAAACATGAGAGAGAGGCCAGAGTAGACACTAGGAGACCTGACCAGGGCATATTATAATGATCTGGATGAGTGAAAATAGCAGCTTGAATTTGGGGGTGGGAGGGTGGGGGGAGGGGACAGAGTAGTAGATAAATAGGAAATGTATTGAAGATGTAAAATTGTCAGAAATTGAAAAGGAATAACTTTTAGGAGAGAGAAGTCAGTGTTGATAACTCCCAAGCTTTGGACTTGTGCACTTAGATTGCAGGTGGTGAAACTTGTTATTTATTTTGGGAGAGAGTATTTATAAGATTAGAATTTAGTCTCGGGGGGCACCTGGGTGGCTCAGTGGGTTAAAGCCCCTGCCTTCAGCTCAGGTCATGATCTCAGGGTCCTGGGATCGAGCTCCGCATCGGGCTCTCTGCTCAGCGGGGGGCCTGCTTCCTCCTCTCTCTCTCTGCTGCCTCTCTGCCTACTTGTGATCTCTGTCTGTCAAATAAATAAATAAAATCTTTAAAAAAAAAAAAAAGAATTTAGAATTTAGTCTCGGGACACACTGAATTTAAGATAAGATTGAAACTTCCCAGAGGATTGGAAATTTTGAAGGTGGTTTGATATATAAGTCTGGTGCTCAGAGCAGAGATTTGGTCTAGTTATACACAATGATGAGTCATTATTTCATGGATGATAAGTAATAACAAGGCAAAGGATCAAATTCCCTTAGAGAGAGAGCCAAGTGAGAAGAAAGAGAGCCCCCCAAAACTCTGTGTATTCTTGGGGTCACTTATACTGACTCTTGAGAATGAGTTGGGGTGACTTACAAAGTAGAGGAAAGATAGGAAAAGTGTGGTGTCATGCTTGCTTATTGGAAGAAAGTGCTTTGAGAATGAATGACCAATCAAATGCTAATGAGAAGTCAAATCTTAGAAGACTGAAAAGCACCCTTCAGATGTAGAGACATGGAGATTATTAGTATTCCTGGCATGAGACATTTTGGTGGAATAAGAAGGAGTATTAATATGAAAAATTAGAGTATCTCGATGAACACTCAAGGCAAACTTACACTAAATATTATGACCTGCCATACAATTACTATAGAACAAAGATTCAGTTACATCTCGCTCAGGTGTCCATAGTTAGTGTCTGAATCAGTATTTGAATTCAAAGTCTTTCACTCAACATACTCTATTTACAAACCTTCTAGGCAAGTAATAGAGATTGGTTTTTTAAATTAGAAAGAAAACAGACAAAATGGAGGAAATTACCCACATTTTTATGTTAACCACAGATCATTCAGAGAAGAACAAAATCCATTCATTAATATTTCTCTTGCCCGCTTCCCCATGTGTGTCTTACAAACCGTCTCTCTGCCTGGTTAGTTCCAGGTATAAGTTCTGTCATTCCTCTACTGGTCAACAGACCAAGGAAGATAAACTCTTCCAGCCTGAAATCACGTGAAACTTGAAGAGAACAACTGAGATACTTGCTTACTGGAAGAATTAGTGGTAACAACAACAAGATGGAAAAAAGATACTAATCTTTTAAGAAAATAATCACCTGAAGAAAAAAAAAAAAAAAACTTAACAGAGGAATCTAACCCCCGATTAGCAGGCCTCAGTTTATTCATTTTTCCATGTTTTGTAGTTGCCAAATTCCAACCAGTTTCCATCCTGTAAAGAGCATTTGTACAGACCTCGCTGATGTCATTTATATTCTTAGCATCATGATTCACAGAGACAATCCAAAAGAGATGGAAATATCTAAGAATTATTTATATCTTTTTGCAACTCCAGAACAAGTATGTCTTATGGGAACTACTGTTTGCTGAATAAGTAAACTTTCAATGTCTATTCTAATAATACTATTATTGAAAAAATCTGTACACTACATTTTAATAATAATATCTAAGGGTGGAATAGTGCTTCATATTTGACAAATAACTTTCATATACACTTTAGTTATGAGTAACATTTGTCCAGCAATTTGTAGGGAACTTTCACATTGTCTAATGGAAACCTCATAACAACTATTTGATGTGGCTATTAGTATCTCTGTTTTGCTGATAAAGAAATTGTGACTTGGAGATGTTAAATGACTTGCTGCTTTAACTCAGCTAGCAAGTATAAAATCAGGGATGTAACTCATAACTCTTGACTACAGGTTAATGCAATTTCCATAGCCAATAGCTGCCTAAGAGAATTCTTATTTATAATAATTATTTCAGTAGATATGGCTTCATTTTTTTCCAATATTTTTCAGGATTTAGTTAAATGAGAGTAGATGTCTCATGTCTCTTATGGATCTCCCCAAACACAGGCAATTCACATATTTATTATTATATGCTACTACATTTACTTTATGCAGCAGATGTTGCTAATTTTACAAGCACCATATACACTTAGCACATCTCTTCCAGAGCTGCTCAGCATCCAGGTTGGAAATCTGTTCACAGGTATAGTCTACATACATATTGATAGACAATAAATATCCTAGAAAGCATTTAGTTTTATTTTTAATTCCCAGTAGATACATTCTTGGTTACTACTAATATTTACAGTTAACAGTTAACACCTGCTCCTAAAATTCAAGGATTATACTGAACTTGTTACAAATGAATTAGGACAGAAATAATTGATTGCTGCATAAAATGATTTTAAAATAATATACTTGACAACATGGAAAGACCAGAAAGATTAAAAAAAAAATGTACACCACTGAAAGAGTTTTTGAAGTCTAAAAGCTCAACGTGACTTTGCAATGCAGAGAAACAGCTTTTAAGACCAGATTTAATCAGAGCCTGGTTTTCATAAAATTTCTGAGGTTCATTTTTAGCAGCTGGGCTAAGGCCATACAATGTGTCATTGAAAATAACCATTCAAATGTCTTTAATAAACATACTGAGAAAATGTTCTCCGAAGAATTCTGAAAGTAGAACATCACCTAATATATAAGATGCAATCTTCATCATTCACAGATTTATGAGTTTTTCTTTAAAATTTAATTTCAAAAATTCTTCCCACAAAGTACATCATCTCATAATTTCTATCCATAAGCAAGCTTTACTATAATAGGAGTTAATTAGACTGTGATTCTCCCAAAGAAATTTTAAGCGCATTTTTGGGACAAAAGTTTTCATTTTATAAAATTAAAAGCATTTGTATCCAGAGATATTTTATTGAATTTCAGTAATAGACTGGGAATAGTTAAAAAGGGGATTAGTATTTATTGAGGGTCTACTATAAGCCAATAAATGTACTAAGCACTTAAAATACAGTAGCTAATAGGTAGACTCTATTTCTAGTCTTATCAGCTTTAGGGATATGTGATAAAGCTTTCATATTACAAAAATTACAAAAAATGAACTTGCTAAATATTTTAGTATGGATAACTTTAGAAGAACACTCAACATGATTTTCCATTTACCATCCCTACCTGTCCAAAATAAACATATACACACACACACACACACACACACACACACACACAATCAGTTTTCTATTTTAGCTTTACAATTATATATGCATCACTTATGGAACTGGTTTGCCACCTCATTAACACTGTCTCATTGAATACTCAATGACACCCCTGAGAGTTGTGAATTTTAATCCCAATTTACGGATGGGGAAAATGAAGCTCAAATGTAATAAATGATCCTGCCACAGTCACCCATCAAGTACATTTACACTGAAAATGTGAACTCAGTACTCCACATAATTTGCCTGGTAAATACTGTAATGTATTGCCTCGTGCCAGATTTTAGTAGGTTCTAGCAGTAAACTCGATGAACTAATCGGCCCCTTCACCTATAGATTGGCTCCCTTCTCCTTAATACTGAGGAATGCAGTCCTAAGGCTGCTGAATATTTAGCTCAGCTTTCTTTATCTCTCTCAAAGCTGCATTGCAAAGCTCTCTATTTCTATTCTGCCAGTTTTTTTATGCATCCCAATTCTTTTTTTTAATTATCACCAATTTTCTAAATAGGGTAACAAAGTTTCATAAATTTAAAACATGCCCAGGAATATTCAGCAACCAGGATTCAAAATCTGGGAACCATGCTAGAAAATATAGCTCTTTGTATATGTAATATTCCAGGCCCTGATTTAAATATTTAGTGTTTATCCAGGAACAGAAGTATACTTCTATTTGAGTTTTTCCTATTTCATTTTTTATTTTTAAATTTTATTTACTTATTTGAGTGAAAGAGAGAGAGAGCACAGAAGTAGAGTAAGAGCTAGAGGGAGAAGTAGAATCCTCCCTGAGCAGAGAGCCCAGTGCTGGTTTCGATCCCAGAACCCTAGGATCATGACCTGAGCCGAAGGCAGATGCAACTGACTGACCCACCCAGGCGCCCCTGACTTTCATTATTAACTTCAGTATATGATTGTCACCTTGTGTACAAGATATTTGTCTTTGCCTATATTTTGTATTAAATATCATTGTCAATAATGTAGGAAAATATTTATATGAGTATTTTTCACATAGCACAGTACATATATTTATCATTTATCTCAAAATTGATATAATCATAATCAATTTAAGTGCAATTTTCTCTTTTTTTTTTTCCTTGAGCCAATTCAATGGTAAATGACAGAGATAAATGCTTAGATCGGAATTACTTAATATCTGTGGTGGTTTGGTTGAAGGGATTGGAAAGTATATTTTGTACCTGCAGATGGTTCCAGAGCCAGGTGAGGATCTATGACTCCTTGGGAAATAATACAGCTCAAAGAAATTACTGCAAAATAAGATTCTGTAAACGATCCAAGATCAGTAGGCAATAAAGTTAGGTGGAAACCTATAATGGATAAGAAAAAAAAAAAATTAAGTGTTTCAAGGAATTGTGACATACAGCCTCTGAGATGACCCCCATTTATCCCTGCTTCCTATACCCACATCTTTGTGCAGTCTCTTCCCGTCTTGTATGAGTAGGATCTGTGACTATCTTCTATAGAATACAGCAAAGGTGATAGGATGTCACTTTAGTGATAACAGTACATAAGATTTCAACATCTGTATTGCTAGAGATGCTCTCTCTCACTGGTTTTGATGAAGTGGCCTTGTTGGCGAAATCTACAAGACAATGTAGCAGGGATGACCTCTGGCCAACAACTGGCTAGAAAATGAGGGCAGACTCTGTTTGATAGCCATCAAAGAACTGGGGCCTCACTTCAAAAGTCCACGAGATAATGGATCTGTCATGATCTACATTAGCTTGTAAGCATTCTCTCCCCAGTTGACCCTCGAGATTAGACTGCAGCAGGCACCTTGACTGCACCTTTCAGAGGAGATCCTGAAGCTGAAAACTCACCAAAGCCATGTCCAGACTACTGATCTACAAAAACTGTGAGATAATTAACATGTTTCGGGGCACCTGGGTGGCTCAGTCAGTTAAGCATCTGCCTTTGACTCAGGTCATGATCTTGGGGTCCTGGGATCGAGCCCCGGATCACGCTCCCTGCTCAGGAGGAGTCTTGCTTCTACCTCTGCCTCTCTCCCTCCATTCCCCGCTTGTGCTCTCTGCTCTCTCTCAAATAAACAAAGAAAATCTTTTTTAAAAAAGATAACAAACATGTTTTGTTTTAATCCATTCATTTGTGGTTATTTGTTACAGAGTAAGAGGTCATTAAAATGAAGAGTGAATATTTAGTGGGAGAAAAACATTGACATCCTTGGGATCTCCTATCAGACCTGCCATCCTAGGCAACAGGCAGATCTTATCTCCTCTACTTTAGGATTTACAGTTGAACCCACAAATACTCCTATAGCTAATGGGCATTCAACCTGGCAATCTGGTTTCTGAGCATAATCTGGATATTTGAGATAAATATCAATATTTTGTATTAGGATTAGGTTTCACTGTATATACCAAACATGCCAAATAACTTGGCTCAAACACAAAAAGTTAAACACTCTTGCAAAACAAATGTAGATATAGATAATTCAGGCTGGTTTCTGGGCTCCATTGTCCATTTCTGAGCTCCATAACAACTTAAAGTACCCTCTCATGGTCAAAGAGGGCTGCTTAAGCTCAAATAGCAAGTGGTAGTAATAGAGGCAGTGAGAGAATTATCGGGAGCCACAGACAGTTTTCTTTACATTTAATGTGGCAAAACACAGTTATGTAGCTACCTAGCTTCCAGGAAGCTATAGTAATCTAGGCTCTTAACAAGGCTCATTGTCATCCCAAATAATACAATTTTATTACTAAAGAGGAAAAGAAGGTTGGGATTCTGGGAGTCAATTAGCAGTCTCTACCATATAATTAAATTTCTACAATTATTAAATCTTGAAGAATGCTTTACCTATAAAATTAGGTGGCTTAGATGAAAGTGTCCCTGAATTATATTTGTAGTTATACAATCATAGTCTGAGTTAATGATGAAACAAGATAAGTAGTAAATGACACTATCTAATTTATGATAATTGTATTATAATAATTCATAACTGTACTCAAACCTCTGCTTTTAAGTTGTCAGATATGCAAAAACACTATCCTAATGACAAATAAAATCAATACCAATACCAACCACTCAAGATTTATAGATGGCTTCAAATAACTTTGTATGAGAAAAGTGAGATTATACTTTCAAAATATAAGCATGGCCCTAATGTGTCATGTTTTAAATAAATCATTATTAGTAACTGGGTGTGTTTCTTTAGCACTCTTTCTAATTTGAACTCATCAACTTTGGATAATCTCTGTATATTAAACCAGAAGTAGGACATTAACAAAAAATAAAAAAAAATAGGGAAAGAAAGGGAAAAGTAGCTGATAAGAATACAATTAGTTATGACTGCTTTTCTAGGAGACCAAGCCAATTCAAATTATAGAATAAATGGCCTGTCCTAAACACTGTATTGATCTCTGAGAGTTATTCTATCACATTGTTTTACTGTTTTAGTTGTCAAGAATCTTAAAATGTAAGTCTTTTTATATATAGCAATTCTATCTCCAGACATTCATTTTTGGGATAAAAAGGATGGTATTTTCATTGCTGCAGCATGCATGATAACATAAAATGTCAATGAGGCAGCTGTTCAGCTATCTTAAATTAATAAATACTTTATGGTATAGACATAATAAACACTATTAAAAGATGAGGTAGAAAATAATTATGTTCAAAATAATATCATTCGTTTAACAAATATTTATCAAGTGGTTCTTAATGCATTATCTTCAGGAAAATCCCCCATGATTAAACTTAAAATACTCAGTGTTCAATATTTAACTATAACAACTTGTAAACAGAAACACGTGTGATCACTTTTCCAACATGTGTCACTATGACTTCTTATGAAGAAGATTCTCATTAAGGAAGAGTTAGTAGTAAACACAAAATCTCTGCCTAAATGTGTATCTCTAATTACAAACTGTAATAAGCCCAAATGTGAAAAATACTGGCTCGAGTATGAACAAACTGAACAGAATAACCTTATTTGTTTTGAGGCTAAGTAATATTTAAGCTGAAACCTGAAGAAGCAATAGAAATTGGACAGGGGACGTTTAAAAGAAAGAATATTCCAGGCTAAGGAAACCGCGCACAGTAGGGCCTGAGTCACGGAAGCCTTGATTACCACAACATATGGGCTCTGTGGTCCCACTGCAGTAAAATCTTGTAGAAGAAGGTCTGAAAAGATAGTATCATCCTTAAGGGATAGCTTTATAAACTTTTTGTTTGTTTTACATGTGTCTTCAGTTTCCATATATGGGTATTTGGATTGTGTTTCCTTGAATCTAAGTTACTTTTGTAGTAAGAAAAAACATTTCTTCAGGGAAGCGTTTCTTGTAGTAAGAAAACAACACTCAACATGAACACAGAATGGACGCAGCCCTATTGGCTCTGACAGTGCTATGCTCCCTCCTGGCACAGCATACATCAAACCATTAAAATGAGCACCGGGTTCATCTGGTATCACTAGGAGACTGTGAAGTCCCCCAGGGGCGGAAACCATCTATTCACCCCGAGCCTGCCATCCTCCCTGTAACTAGCATCATCACTGCCTCTGCTTGTCCCTGATAAATGCTTGTCCCTGGAGTCAGATGTGAGTCAGGTTTGAATCCCATGGTTATCTTTTAGCAGCTGGGTGTCTCAGGAAAATCCCCCAATCTTTACAAGGCCTTGTTTCCTTTCATGTAAAACGGAGATAACAGTCAAACCTATTAAGTATGTATGTTCTGAGTATTAAATGAGATGAAGCACAGAAAGGATGGCACGTATTAGTCAATAAATACTTTCAACTATCACAATGGTCATCATCCTTGATCTAGAGTTTAAAAATACCCATCAGCAGCCTCTGAGAGAACATGCAGAGCTACTCCTCCTACTACTGCCATTCAGACACTAAGTTTCCATGGTCATCCTCCTATTAGATTTCGATGTTTGTCTTCTACGATGAACACATATTCCCACCGAGGACTTTCAAAGAAGGTATGGGTCATAAGCATCCCAGCATTTTTACAGCATGGAAAATATTTAGCAGAAGAAGTAGGAGAGCAAAAAAAATAAAAGCAATTTGTACAAAAAAAACACATTCTTTGTACCAAATTCTGTAGTAATTGACTTGGGTTTTATTTTTATAAATTTATTTTGAAAATTACAAAATATATAGGTGTTAAATTTGGAAAAGTTAGAAACAGTAAATATATAAAGACGGAAGTTCAACTTACTGTATTTGTAACCACCAAGTGCCTAACAATTTTTGCTACATAAAAGAGTGAGAGCATAATTGAGAGAAAGAAAGAAGTTTGATGGCAGTTTCATGGAGCCACAATCTCTCCATAAAGAAGCAAATAGGGATACTACTAAATAAAATAATTATTAATTAATACCAAAAGAACTTTCCACCTCCAAATAAAAATTAGCACAATGTGAATGAATAATTACAAGAAAACAAATTTTAGTAGAAAAATATTAAAAATTGTGCCACTTTGCATATTATAAAAAAGTAAAGTGTGCTGTATGTTTGGCTATTAAATAATAAATATACATTTTATGGGATGATTCTGAGTTGTCATGGTCCTGTTAATAATGGTGATCTGCAAATAAGCAGTAAAAATTTATGAAGTAAATGAATGACCAAATGATGGGCATGCATACTGGCATAATTTCTGAAGGAAAACTTGGCAATATGTCTCAAGAACTTAAATATGTTTCAGATGCTTGGACCTAGCAATTCACTAATTCATATACATTTTAACTTAAGGATTTTATGTGTATGTATGTATGTGTATGTATGTATGTGATTTTATGTGTATGTGTGTGTATATATATATACACACACACATATGTGCATATGTGTATACACATATATACACATATACACACATATACATTTTATTGTACCACTTGGCACCTCTCCATTAAAAAAGAGTTGCACATGCTCTTAAAGTAAGTTTGATATTTTCGTTACTTCCAACTGTACGAAATGTTAGTGTCTTGTAAGTTTTGCCTGTTTTTCCCTTTATAGTTTCCTCTGGGACACTACTATTTTTTCTCTTCACCCTCTCCTCCTCTATATTCTTTCCTTATTTCCAATAGACCAATGAAAAAAAATCTAGTGGTTTTTTTCTCTTGCTGCTTTAGTATCCCTCCCCAACAAGACTTCCTTTCAGATTGGGAAGCATCCAAGGGAGACTGTGCTCAATTGTTTTACTGCTTGTAATGCCAGCTCTTCCAGTCATCCAACCCCTTAAGCCAAATGGGCTAGAACCTGGAGAGAAACCGAAAAGTCACTTCCCCTTCACAACCCATCCCCCTAAAAAGTTGACTAATGATGAGGTGCATTATGTATACAAGACCACACATTCTTACAGGTAAGAAAACTTCCAAGAAAGAAAGAAAGAAAGAAAGAAAGAAAGAAAGAAAGAAAGAAAAGGAAAAAAGAAAAAGACTTTGGAGTTTAAAGTTATGGTGTATTGAAATGTAAAGGTCTTTGCTTCAGAATACAAACCACCATATATTTTGGGGAAAGAATATGTAAGCAGGATCAAGAGAGAAAGAGAGAAAATTATAATTCTACATAAAATATATATGTATTATATATAATTACATACATATAATTTATATAATATATAATATGATTTAGAAAATCATGTCATAAGTTACAAATAAATAGATTTTCAGTGAATGCACTTGTATAACCACTGTCCAGATGAGGAAATTAAACATTACAAACATTTCAGAACCTTCTCTCATATTCCTCTCCCTTCTCAAACTGAAACACCATCCTGACTTCTAAAACTACAAACAGCCATCTCAGATGATCACTAGAGTTGAAATTGAAATCTAGTTTTGTCTGATAATGCAATCCATGCTCTTTATGAGTGTTGGGGCTATCACTATGGATTTTGTAAAATAAGTTTTACATTGTAAAATGGGTATTTGGTACCTGGAATTGGATTTCTCATTTTGTCAGTGACTCATTACAGAGATCAATAGTTCAATAAATATTTTTGAATGGTCAAGCCCCTAGTCTGGATGCAGGAGATACAAAGGGGAACCAGAAGGGTGGGACACTGCCCTGAGAAACTTGCATTTTATAGGTTATAGGGAGAAAATACATACAAAATAAATAAATGAAGTCGAGTGTATAGGGAATGCTAATAAAGGAAGTAAATACAGTTATGCGATGGCAAGTAATGAGAAGACACAAGGGGGGGCGGTGAGTAAGGAGGCCAAGCACACAAAGGAGGGCAGCCATGCGCCAAGCCCTGATCAATCACTCTGTGGAAGGGCAAAGGCACTAGGTAGGGAAAATGCCTCCATGTTTTCTGGGAAGAAGCAGAATGGGGCAGCTGGGGCCCAGCAAGAGAAGGGGAGAAGCTACAGAATTACACCTGAGAGGCAGGCAGATACCAGCTATGTGAACACATGGGGAGATGTAAGGGTTTAATTCTGTGGTTTTATTTAGGAATGTCTAAACTGATATTAATCTTTACAACATCAGTCTTACTGCTATGTGGAGAATGGGCTATTGCCCAGTGAGAAAGGAAGTGAGAAGCCCCAGGAGGAGGACGTTACAGTGCCTCAGGTAAAAGACAGGAAGGCAAGGGTGAGAGTGGTGGCCTTTGGTGGGGGAAAGTGGGGGAAGCTACGTGTTGAAGGGAAAGCTAGCCGCGAGGCTGAGAAATGGAGGCAGATGAAGTGGAAGGGATTAAGGATGCTTTCAGGGGGATCGGCTAGAGTGGCTGGATGTATCATTCTCAGGAGCCACACTGTCAACTATTGACAAAGCTTACATTATTCAGGAGGCACTGTTAGCATAGATACAAGCGACAATTTTGAAATACTTTGCTCTTTACAAATTAGACAGTCCCTGAAGTTTTCCTACTGACACCATCACTCTTAATTCACATTAATGCTGATGTGCTCTCTGAAGGGAGAGTATGGCTTGGATCTCAAAGCAGCAGAAGAGTGCTGCATAGGTGTAAATGCCACCGTGGTGTGTGGAGCAGGCCTCAGAGAAAGAAAGAAAGAAAGAGGGACAGGGAAGGGACGGGGAGGGTGGAGAGCGAAAGAGAGAAGGCTGCGGAGACACCGTCTTTGCTGGAGTGGATGGATTGCTAGTGAACAGCTGGCCTAGAGGTATCAAACAGTGATTTCAGTTGTTTGCAAGTTCTGAGCTTAATTCGGATGCAGCTTTACTGGATACATATTCTCTCGATTTGAAGTACGGTTTGCTGTGAGTCAGAAGCACATTCCGGTCTCACCAAAGTATTGTGCCTGATGCCTGAGGTCTGATTCTGAAGTGAAGAATAACAGTTTATGTTCTAGAATCTAAAGTACGGATTGATGATAACTTCCATTTACACAAGAATTGAAGAGTGAGACAGGAGACAGCCCTGTGCAAAAAAGATTGTGATCGGGGCGCCTGGGTGGCTCAGTGGATTAAGGCCTCTGCTTTCAGCTCAGGTCATGGTCCCGGCGTCCTGGGATTGAGCCGTGCATTGGGCTCTCTGCTCAGCAGGGAGCCTGCTTCCTCCTCTCTCTCTGCCTGCCTCTCTGCCTACTTGTGATCTCTGTCTGTCAAATAAATAAATAAAATCTTAAAAAAAAAAAAAAGATTGTGATCACTTAAAAGTTTCTCAGGATGTTGCTATTTCAAAAGGTCATGAGGTTGCCTTGTCAGAACAGCCTGAGGTTAGTGGTATCTCAGACAAAAGTTTGGTGTATTAGGGAAATTGAAATAAGGTGAGAGGGAGTAGATAAGTGTAAGACAGGGTTTGTTCTCAATGGTACTCAAGTTGGTTCCCAAATCACAGTATCGCCAGAAGGAGTTGAAACCAAGGTTTTCTCTGGAAACTACCTAATATCACATTCAACTTAACTTAAAATGAGATGCAAACATTAAGCATTAAAAACACCTTAGGCATGATTTAGACCACAACTGTTTCAATACACTTGAAATTACAATAAGGTCTGTTTTCACAGAATAGAATGTAAGTTCATTTCGGTGCAACCAACAGGTCTAGCTAGCTCATAACCCCATGGATTACTTGAGTCCCAGCTTATCTGCTTCCCCAAGACACCAAAATCACTGCTTGATTTTATCAATCTTTAAGACGTTTAAACTCTTCACTAAGCAAAATCAATCAGTTAAAGAAAGCATCCACTTGCGTTGGCCCAGAGAAAGTCCCAAATGCAACACCAACCAGTGGCAGCCACAGTATCACAAATAACCAGCCTTTGCCCTTCCCCACCTGTAGGTCCAATGCCATTATTAAAATCAATTAATTAATTATTTTCAAAAAAGGAAAAGAAAAAAGGCAACTAAATGACAGAGCATCTAACTGAGCATCCTGCAAGAGATCAAACAAAAGTTCTTTGATGATGACTCATCAAAAAAGTAAAAGAGAACCTGCGGCAGGTTTCTAAGAATGTTGATTTTCCTCTGATAATCTGAAGGTTAAGCCTCATTCATTTGATGTGACAGAGAACGGCCAATAATTATCCTAAAACTGCACAGTGCTGGAGCTAAAAGCCAATTTAATTAGCATTTTTATCAGGTCGCTTGGACTTTTATTACTCTAGAACAAGATTTTGAAACAGCAGTGAATCCTTTTAGAAGTTCAAAAATAAATACTTTTATTCTCTCAGCATGTTATATCAGTAAACTGATTGTTTTTTTACTTTTCATTTTATCGTCTTAGTTTATATCCTATATCCTATACTCTCATTTGTTCAAGAAAGCTTTTTTCCCCCCTTCTTTATAACACAGAAGCAAGGGAAAATAAAACTATTTGAAAACAAAATCTACCCTAGATTCACTGTAGGTATATTTCAGGTCAATTTCAAGGATTGCCCTACTACAGAAACAGAGCCAACTCTGGCCTGGGACAAGGCCCAGACTACAAGAGGGGCACTGTGGGATGTTATTCCAGAAGAGCCAGGGGGGAGCATCCTTTAAGTCTTTTCCTATGTATCTAAGTCCAGTTCCCTCGTGGGCTATCCATAATCAGCACCAGGGCATTGTTTCTCAGGATTCTCCTCAAATGAAATCACTTCTGTTAACTTTCTCTACCCACATCCTCTCTCTGATCTCACTCACTCCTACAGGCCAGTCATCACTTCCATATTGATGACTCTTTTCTTTTTTTCTTTTGAGAAGGGGAGAAAGGCAGGAGGCAGAGGGAAAGGAAGAGAGAGAATCTTAAGCAGGCTCCCTACGCAGTGCAAAGCCCAACATGGAGTTTGATTTCAGGACCCTGAGATCATGACTTCAGCTGAAATCAAGAGTTGGATGTTCAACCAACTGAGCCCCAGAGGCACCGCCTTATGACTCAATATATAGCTTTGGGTTAAGTTTCACAATGTTACCAATTCTATAGACCCAATACCTAGAAGACTTAGATATAAAATTATACTAAAACTCAATGTGAATTATGCTGAACTCATTGTATTACCCCAAACTCAATACCATCTGCCTCATCTTGACATATCACCATGCTTTTCAGAACCTAGACTAGATACAGAATTCTTTGTTCTGTTAGTTTATAGAAGTAGTTCTTCCCATGTTCTAGAAAATGTACATATATCCTTTTTTTTGCAGAACACCTTTCTCCTTCCAAATTTCAACCATGGGGTTCCAATCACAAGCTCCTGTTCTCTCCATGTGAACTAGCTGGAAAAGGACTGGGGATGTGATGGGTTAGTACTGCTCATGAGGTGGTGCATTAGAGCTATACTCGTGCCCTATTATTTTCCACATTCTTATAAACAATTTATAGGAAAATAAGGAAGTGACAGGAGACATTGACCACAGAAGTCAGGATTTGGAAAAAATAAAATGATACATAATCTGAAAAAGCCTAATTTCAAGGTGCAGATTTAAAAGGTTAACTGCATAAATATGGAACAAATGACCTACCTTAACAGATAAACCAGGACTATTACTTGTTCACAGCTCAAAATGCTAATATATACGCACTCAGTGGAATGTTCACATCAAGAGTGATAGTGGTCCCATTAAGTGGCAAATTAATTAGTTCACTCTGGAGAATTACATCCAGTTGTAGCAAGCACTGTCCTTTCAAAGCATGCCTACAAATAAATGCAATCCCGATGAAGACAATCTGAATGCTTGGAGATTTGGAAGAGGGTATCAAAGAGACTGATCAAGATAAAAATGTATGCTTATTCTGAAACTTAGTAAAATATGCAGAAGGCCCATCACATTTTTTCTTTTTAATATTTTTAAAGAATGTTTGTATTTACCCAGATTGCCAGAACAGGGGTGGATATTATAGGATGGCCCGTTTTGTCTTATTAGGCAGATATTTTTTGATATTTAAAACTTTTGAAAATGAAATGGACTGCTTTGTAGTGAATGAGCTTTCTGAACAGGGAGTCTAAAGCTGATAATCACATGTCAGATATGCTATAGAGATGGCTCTTGAAAGAATCTATCATTTCTTAAGGTTTTCTGAAGCATGACCAAGAGCCATTCTAATCTTCTTCCTTCCACTTTCAGTCATTGCATAGCTAGAATGCCATTAGTCCAAGACTATAATTAGCCCAATTATTTGGGTATCTTTTACTTTCCCATGAGGATTTTTCCCTGGGGGTGGGAGCATTTATAGATGACAGAGTGAAGCTATCTGTTTTTGTGCTTAAAAGTGGTGACCATTTTTTTTTTTAAGATTTTATTTATTTTTGTGAGAGAGAAAGAGCGCACATGCAAGAGGGGTGGGGAGAGGTTGGAACAGAGGGAAAAGCAGACTCCCCACTGAGTAGGGAGCTGAATGCAGGGCTTGATTTCTAGGACCCTGGCATCTTGACCTGAGCCAAAGGCAGATCCTTAACTGACTGAGCCACCCAGGTGCCCCTAGTGGTGACCATACTGATAGCTATGAAATCTTCACTAAACTACATTAAGAAGTCAAGAGGATACAGGTAAATTGCTAATTCCCAGCCATGTGCCTCCTCCTTGCCCCTAAGTGTTCAATGCTACAAGAACAAGTTGAGTTCACAACTCTTCCTCTAAAAACATTCTCACATATATTCAACAAATAGACTTGAATACCTAATACTGCCAGGCACAACCAAAACTAAAAAGAGCAGCAAGTTCTGTATCAAATTTCTCTGGTCTTTCCATAACGGCATATTATTTTTCTTTTTTTAAATTTAAATTCAATTTAAAATTTAATTCAATTAATTAACATATAATGTATTATCGGCTTCAGAGGTACAGGTCTGTCAACAGTCTTATATAATACCAAGTGCTCATTAAATCACATGTCTTCCTTAACGTCCATTCCCCAGTTACCCCTTCCCACCATCCTCCCTCCCCTCCAGCAACCCTCAGTTTGTTTCCTATGATTAACAGTCTCTTATGGTTTATCTCCCTCTCTGGTTTTGTCTGTTTTGTTTCTTAAATTCCACATATCAGTGAGATCATATAATTGTCTTTCTCTGATTGACTTATTATTTGCTTAGCATAACACCCTCTAGTTCCATCCACATTGTGGCAAATAGCAAGATTTCATTTTTTTGATAGCCATTGTATATATACCACATCTTCTTACCCATTCATCTGTTGATGGACATCTGGGCTCTAAACACTGGGGTGCAGGTACCCCTTCAGATCACTACATTTGTATTTTGGGGGCAAATACCCAGTAGTGCAATTGCTCGGTGGTAGAGTAGTTCTATCTTCAACTTTCTGAAGAACGTCCATACTGTTTTCCAGAGTGGCTGCACCAGTTTGCATTCCCACCAACAGTGGAGGAGGGTTCCCCTTTCTCTGCATCCTCGCCAACATCAGTTATTTCCTGACTTGTTAATTTGAGCCATTCTGACTGATGCAATATGGTATCTCATTGTGGTTTTGATTTGTATTTCTCTGATGATGAGTGATGTTGAGCACTTTTTCATGTGTCTCTTGGCCATTTGTATGTCTTCTTTGCAGAAATGTCTGTTCACGTCTTCTGCCCATTTCTTGATTGGATTATTTGTTCATTGGGTGTTGAGTTTGATAAGTTCTTTATGGATTTTGGATACTAGCCCTTTATCTGATGTCATTTGCAAATATCTTTTTCCATTCTGTCAGTTGTCTTTTGGTTTTGTTGACTATTTCCTTTACTGTGGAAAACATTTTATCTTGATGAAGTCCCAATAGTTCATTCTTGCCTTTTCTCCCCATACCTTTGGAGACATGTTTAGCAAGAAATTGCTGTAGCCGAGGTCAAAAAGGATGCTGCTTGTTCTCCTCTAGGATTTTGATGGATTCCTGTCTCACATTGAGGTCTTTCATCCATTTTGACTCTATTTTTTTGTATGGTATAAGGAAATGGTCTAGTTTCATTCTTCTGCATGTGGCTGTCCAATTTTCCAAACACCATTTTTCAAAAAGACTGTCTTTTTTCCATTGGACATTCTTTCCTGCTTTGTCAAAGATTAGTTGACTGTAGATTTGAGGGTCCATTTCTGGGCTCCCTATTCTGTTCCATTGATCTATGTGTCTGTTTTTGTGCCAGTACCATACTATCTTGATGATTATAGTCTTGTTATAGAGCTTTAAGTGATACCACTAGTTTTGGTTTTCTTTTTAAACATTCCTTTGGCTATTAGGGGTCTTTTCTGGCTCCATACAAATTTTAGGATTATTTTTTCCAGTTCTGTGAAAAAAGTTGATGGTATTTTGATAGGGATTGCATTGAATGTGTAGATTGCTCTGGGAAGCATAGTCATTTTCACAATATTTATTCTTCTAACCCATGCACCTGGAACACTTCGCCATTTTTTGTGTCTTCCTTAATTACTTTCATGAGTGCTGTATAGTATTTAGAGTACAGATCTCTTGCCTCTTTGGTTAGGTTTTTTTCTATGTATCTTATGGTTTTGGGTACAATTGTAAATGGAATTGACTATTAAATTTCTTTTTCTTCTGTCTCATTGCGTATAGAAATGCAACTGATTTCTGATTTTTGATTTTATAGCCTGCCACTTTTCTGACTTTCTGTATAAGTTCCAGCAATTTTTGGATGGAACCTTTTAGGTTTTCCACAGAGTATCATGTCATCTGCAAAGAGTGAGAGTTTGACTTCTTTTTTTGCCAATTTGGATGCCTTTTATTTCTTTTTGTTGTTTGATTGCTGAGACTAGGACTTCCAGTACTATGTCAAACAACAGTGGTGATAGTGGATATCCCTACCATATTCCTGACCTTAGGGAAGTTCTCAGTTTTTCCTCATTGAGAATGATATTCATTGGGGGATTTTCACCTATGGCTTTTATGATGTTGGTATATTCCCTCTATCCCTACACTGTGAAGAGTTTTAATTAAGAAAGGATGCTGTACTTTGTCAAATGCTTTTTCTGCATCTATTGAGAGGATCATATGGTTCTTGCATATTTTTTTCCTAATCTTGCTGTCTCTTACCTTTCAGTTTGCACATTTTATAAGTGCTCTTCATTTGCTGCAAATTGTCACCAATACTGATAAGGCCAGCTACTGTTTGCAAACTTCCTTCCTCCTTTGCACAGAAGAACCACAGTGTAGAAGGTTATCTCATCTAAACCATTTCATGGGCAGTAAGGTTATAAAAGCAATACAACTTTTAATAGATTTTAAATATTTATATGGTAGAGGGATTTTAAAAAGTGATACACAGTATCTCTAGCTACATGGATTCTGTAAGTTCCCAAAGACCAAATCTATAATTTAAGGAAACTGTGAGATTTTTGTTTTCATTAACATCGAGCACTCATATTACATCAAAAACGCACACAAGTCCACAAAGATTATACCATTTAAACTGAATATTTCTCTGAACTCTAATTCAGATCTTTCAACACTCACACACACAGACATAATGTCTTAATTTAGTCTCTTCTACAGAAATTAAACTGTTGTTGGATCTAGTTCTCATTTTTATATTTGTTTAAATATGTATATTGTGGAAATTGGGGTGCCTGGGTGGCTCAGTGGGTTGAAGCCTCTGCCTTCGGCTCAGGTCATGGTTCCAGGGTCCTGGGATCGAGCCCCACATCGGGCTCTCTGCTTAGCAGGGAGCCTGCTTCCCTTCCTCTCTCTCTGCCTGCCTCTCTGCCTACTTGTGATCTCTGTCTGTCAAATAAATAAATAAATAATAAAATCTTAAATATGTATATTGTGGAAATAAATGAAGACCACTAACATGTACACAGAGGCAATTTGAGCTTATTATAACAAGAGCATGAGTCCTATCACATGTGTTTGGCAAAGGGACCAGACAGGGAGTAGGAATGGTTTACAGTGGAGAAAGAGGAAAGGCTTAGGTATAGCCAACTGGAGGCTACTGGCAGTGGAGAGTTGAAAGCTTGCTAACTATAAGTGGGGCATCTTGCGTGATTGATTTGGGGTAAACATAAGGTTTTCATTATTTGTTTTGAGTTGGAAGCAGGGAGGCAAAAGGAAAGCTGGCAATCATTGATTAGGTCCTGTATGTTTGGGGCTGATTTATACAGAGGTTGTTGTTTGGCTTCCAGGCCTGGTTGTTGCAGAGGTTAGGGGCCACAGAGAGTTCAATTTTCACACATGGTCTGGCCATTGTCCATTTGAAAATTTAATCTCTCAGTGTTATACTTAAAATAAAACAGTCTTAATTTGTTAAGAACACTTTTTCTCATTAAGTACCATAAAATATATCTCTATAAAGTATAGTTGGGAAGCAATTCTTCTGAGTCTCATGTTTTTCTGCACATCTTGCAAGCAGAAGCATGGACTTTTTTTTTTTTTTTTTCGTTCCAGGTTATTTTTCAAGGATGTTTGTATAAGGAACATCCTTGGAACACAGATAGTAACTTTCTCCAGAAAAGAGCACAGGTGTGTTTATAGCCCAGTATAACAAAGATAATGTGGCCCTCCAGGGAAAAGTTTGGGCAGGTTTCCTTTATAAAACACTTGAGTGGTCTAAATTTAAACTTCCTTAACAGTAATGCAGAACCACTGTCTGTGTAACAGCCCCTTGGAACATTCTATATGTTTCTGTGGGACTTGGAGGCAAGGGGAACTGCAGCAAACAGGAAGCTCAAGTCCTTTGTCTCTGACCCAAGAGCGTCATGTCTTCTCCAACATCCAAGAAACTGTGGCAGGATAACTTGTTAGCTTAAAAATAGAATAAAACCTCAAATCTTCTGCTCTTCCTAAGTACTAGGTATTAACACCCAACTAATCATGTAAGGGAACACTGTGTGTTCATCCCTGTAATTTGAGAACATAACCAGGATTCTATGAATAATGCACAAAAAAATGTAAAGGGTACCCTGGGAGAACCTCACATAAGGTAATTCAGATTAACTTAACTCTTTGGTAGATGGAAACAGTTTAATGTTCAAGTACAGGTGGAGCTAATGAAATAAGGTTTCTGATTGTGTTTATCAAGATATATGTGCACTACTATTCCCCAGGTGGCTTATATTTAAATAAGGCCAATCATCAAAACTGTAAGAATGCAAAAGTGTAGAGAAAATACTTAGATTTATGTTTAATACTTAATATGTCAACTTTCTCAAATCTCATAAAAAATAATTGCACAAAGGTAGCAAACACTGCTACTTCACGATAAAATATCAGTGCACCTGGCATATCTAAATAATTTACTTATAAGCTGCCAACATTTTCATCTCAATGAAAATAGATCTAACAAGAAAAATTTGTATGCTTAAATTTGTATGCTTAAATATATCTAAACAATCACAAAAATGACTGATATTTTTTCAAAATGTACCTACCTAATCAAGTAAGAAAAGCTTTTAAATCCCTGCTACAGAGTTGAAGCACATAAGACCATCCAGCATTTTGTAGAATCCTATGATGTATGTACAGTGATGGGTCCTTCTATAAGTCAGGTTGTTATTTATAAGGTGTTTGTTAGTTTAATGTTTTGTTATCTGAAAATTTTTAAATAAATTCTTCTTTTTACCCAAAAAGAAATTTGAGATCGCATAGATTATGCACTTTCTAAAAAATAACCCAGGGCTTGGATTAGAATATTTGGCTTCAGAGTTTAACATGTGCTGAAAAGCCACTGAGGAAAGGACATTTCTAAAACTGCTGGAGCATTACGTTTTCTTTTTGAGACGTGAGGCCCATACACTTTAAACTTCAGGTCAAACTACCTTTAGATATAAAAACTAAGTACATGAGGAGTGAATAAATCGATTTGAAAGTCTCCATCACATATTGTTTTCCTTCTTGTAATGTTCATTTCCTTTTTTCTTCTTATAATGTTCATCTTCAGGAACTGGGAGCAGCTTCAGGCAAATATACATCCTGACCATAAGTATGCATCCAAAGGGAAGGTTTGTGAATGTATTGTGACATAAATATCTCCTGGCTTTTACCAAGAAGACATGAGTGTCACCCCAAAACTCTACCATATTCAAGTGCATGGGTTAAGAGTGGTGCTGCCACAACATTTCTCATACAATTTAAGAGAGATGTGGAATAAAAAACTTAAAAGAAAGAGAATTAAATTATTTCCTATTGTTCAGGCAATAATTTTAATGGCTGATTCCCAGAGACCAATATTAGTTATTTTATCATGAACATTTTAAAGATGAATCATAGTAAGTCACCCATGTCCGATAATTTGATAAAAATACCTTGAGCACATCCAGCATCCCTTGTCCTGTTCCACACTTATAATGACACCTTCAGATTTATAATTTTGCCTCTGGAGTGGCAAAGAGAAGAGCTCTTTGGAGTGGAACAGCCCTAGTTCTTGAGTCAAGTGACCTAATAATGTGTCATTTTCATCTAGTACATTGCTGTGAGTTTATCTCCCAGAGTCTAAAAAACTACAATCATACAATTACTTTCCTCAATCTGGAAAATTGAGGACCAGATCCTGGACCATAGTGATCCTATACAATTACTGGTGGGAGACTCTAGCTAAACCAGTTCACCTGTTTCTCATTTATTGGCATAATGAGCCTCTGAACAAGGTTTCGTATAAAACATAGCCCTTCATTTGAAACTCAGAAAGAAGTGGGGGTTCTGAAGAAAACCCCAGCTGAGAAGATAGTCCCTTAATCTGGATAGGAGTGACTGTAAACCACAAACAAATATGTTTCTATGAAGTTAATGTTCTCTAACATCTCATTCTAGATTATCTCCTGTTTTTGGAGGTGGGATGATTGACAGAACTGAATAAAAAAGGATAGCTTTGGATGCAAATTCAAGAGCCCAGAAGTGTCTGATATAGCAACAGATCTGATCCTGGGGAAACCATCTAAGAAGAGGTGAAAAATCCTAGAAGCACTGTTCAACTCCAGACAAGGCTTGAAGAGATTCTGTCATATGGCTGAGCAACAGGGCTGTCCAGTCACTAGCATATGGCATATGCACAGAAACCTAAACAGATGGCACATTCTCCAACACTTTACCAAATCAAATGGTTACCGTGAGTGGGACCCTAAGTCCTGAGCCTTTTCATGGCATGCAAACTTATATTTTAGTCTTGTTTTATTCCCCACTCCTTTAAGCTAAGACCCCAAATTCATTTTGAATCATACTTGCTCTTTGGAACAAAGTGTCTATTATGGCTAAGACTTTTTGTCTGGGGGCTAGCAGGTTAATTGACAATTATTTACATTATCCTAATATCCAGTAAAGAGGAGACTAGAAGTAGACAGCCTTTCAGCAAAGGTTCTTACTTGACCATTTAAGAAGATGGACATAGAATTTATATGCATTGCTACCAAGGAACAGGTACTTAAAGGCAGATTCCGCATCCATTAATAATACATACAATACAGGCAAGCCTTGGCTATCTTCAGAGAATCTCAGCAGGGGTTATGTGAGATGCCATTAGATAGGTAAAACAAATCCAAGTAGAATCTGGCCAAAGAAAATTTCAGGCAAGTGGGAAATGGTTGTCATTAAATAAGGAAATCTGCTGCAGTTAATTATTAGGGTAAATTGGTCTGGGTCTCAAGTTACAACACTCCAGCATCCTAAAGGACTGGCAATATCTACATAGGATCTCAAAATTAAAGAAATGGGATTCTAGGTAGATCCTAGCCTCAGGCTCATAGGCTGTTTACAAAATCCAGCCATGCCATTTGATTTGTTCCTACTTATGGTCAGAGTAAGCGAATAAAAGATGGCAACATCTGTCCATTTATCTTCTGCCTTGTAACTGATTACTTCATATTTATTTGTTTACCACATTAACTGTCTCTCAACCTCCTGCTTTTTTACCCAATATGTAGTTTCTCTTGTCCAGAGGAGTTCTTGGATAGGTAAACTCAAAGTTGATTTCCTGACTATTTTAGCTTCTCAGTTGACCATATTGGATTTGGCAACTTATTCCCTATGTGTGTTTTCTGATTCACAGTCTAGATCCACTTGTTTTGCCCCATGATATCTAGTCTCAGGCCCCAACACATGACTAGTGCTCCATAGGAGAATCTTACTCCATTTGTTGTCTTACAGTACAAGCAATCAGGATTTACCTTTACTCAGCTTCCCAGCTGAGAATATCATTAATGTATAGTATCATATATGGTGAATAAGACGGAGACCAGGTTGCTAGACTTGGAATACAAGGATAAATATAAATGAGTTAGTTACCATAAATATATGGCCAAATTTTGTGGACTCATAATCTACATCTGCTTAATTTGAGGATTCTTAATCCCTTGTATTGTCCTTCCTCCCCTGTATGTATTTCTGGAAGGTTCTGGAAGAGTGACTTTTAGGTATTCCATTCCCATGGTTTACACACTCAGGCATCAGGAACTGAAGTTTCTGCTAATAGTCTACTGAGCAGTTCTCTGTCAGGAGCCATTTCAGCTGGGTTGGGCATAGTGGGCATAAGCACATAGTGTAACTTCCCACCATTAGGGATGATCACTTGTTTTGCTTGGTAGTCCGACTTTTCACAGTGAGCACGGCAGCTATTTCACACCAGCTTCCAGGTATTCAGGGTAGCATTTGGGAGGCAAAAGATGCAAGTATAGTTTATGGTAAAACTGAGAAAATGCATTTTTCCGCACTCAGTGACAATGTTTTTAACAGATTCCCAAACAAGAGTTTCTGTGTTACAAGATATAGCATATCAGCAGGTTTTGTTTTGTTTTGGTTTGGTTTGGTTTGGTTTGGTTTTCATGTCCTCACAACTTGTTCCTTTTCTAAGACTTAAAGGGCTGGCCTGAGGACAAATTCAGTTTATAAAGACTCTGCTGTGTCCAGATTGCACGGTCCCCTCAGGACAATAAGAATTAGTCACAGAAACTCGATGTGCTGATTCCATCCCACAGAATGTGCTCAACCAGGCAGACTCACACCTTGGGTACATATGTTCCATCTCTGAACTAGGGACTTGAAAAAGCAGGTGTCCAATTCTGGGAACTTGGTTTACCTTGAGTTAACAGAAGAACACTGAGATGTTGGTAAGCTGCTAATTAGAGAGTAAGCAGAATTTCTTAAATACACCACACTACAGAGGTTCGCAGGGTTATCTATGCACAAATATCAGAATTTTACAATGAACAATGAGGCTCAGGGAGTTTACAGAACTTGTACAAAAATCAAATAGCAAGTAAATAGTGGTCTGAGATGGAATTTAAAGTTCATGCTCTTTCTACAGTACTACACTGCTTCCCTGTGAGACACACACACATACACACACACACACACATTCTTACTGAGGAGTAAATGTAGATCCAAAGAAAACTATAGAAGCAACCTTAAACTTGAGTTATCAGAATTTTTCTCCTTACTGTGAACTGTCTCATTTGATTGTTTCCTGAGGGACGTAATATCTAAATATCATCAGGGCATGTGAATGTCATATATTATATATTTATGAATGTGAATTATAAAAATAAAACATTGACCATGAAAATATAGACATGATTCTGATGATTTATCATGAAAATGGCTTTTAAATTGATGGAAAGTTGCTTAGAATATAAAATTGCATACATAATACAGTTTGATCTTGTACTGCTGATTAAGTTAATTCCTTCTGATGGGCTGAGAGAAAATGTAAGCAGACAGACGGCTTTGTGACACAGAGCACGTCATAAGAATTTAACTAAATTTTTCACCTGATTTGAGCTGCATAAATTACTAAATCACTCAGTTTTCCCTTTGAAACTCTCCCATTGGGGATTCTACAAACTCCCAATTAACCCTAATGAGAAAGCCAAGCTACTAGTGTATGTCTAGAATACATTCACTGCTTTGTTACTTTAGTGCTTAGGGCCCCAACTGCCACTCAATCCTGTTCTTCCCTCTTCCTTAGACACAAAACCCAGGTAGCGCTCCAAGTAACAATCTTCATAGCTAAAGAACTACATTTCCCAGTCTCCCATGCAGCTGGAGATGACTAAGAAGAAATAAGAGGAAGTTGGTGGATAGGTTTAGGAGAAAGCTCTTTTAGAAGCAGCCAGAGCTATCAGGTACCCCTTCTTTTATTCCTGCTGGTTCTCTGAAATGCAGCTTTGATACTAGAGCTCCATCAGTTATTTTGGATCAGGAGGTGATCCTAAAGACGGAGGACCCACGCAAAGAATGGTAAAATGGAAAGAAAGAAAAAAAATTGGGCACTTTATTGAATCATCACATAGAGTCAACATAACTCTGCACTCTACATTTCTAGTCTTCCAGTACAAGAGTGAGACAAAGAAAGATATAGGGAGAAGAAAGAGTGAGAGAGCAAGAACAGTGAGCAAGAGAGAAACTTTTATCCTAATGAAGCCAGTGTTATTTCTGGTCTTTGTTACTTGCAGCCAAATGCAATTTTAAGCTGATACATTGTCCATTCCAACTAGGGTCAAATGATGCACAATGGAAAAAAGGTTATCTAAGCAGTGGTTCTAATGATATGTCTAGGAGATTGACTTGTTCATTTTTAAGGCCTCATCTTTTACCTATTCTGTCATAAGTCTTCATTATTTGAAAGTGGTCTTATCTTTCCCAAACAAAACTACAGCATTTAAATACAGAAAATTGTCTTTGAGGGGATATTAGCAGTCAGCATGGTATGATGGAAAGGGCTTGGGGTTTAAAATCCATGAGTTCTGAATTCAGATTCCAACTCTAACATTGATTAGCTGTATGTCTCCTATACAAGTTACTTGGTTTCTCGGGGATAAAATGGGAATAGCAAGAGCTACTTTATGGAACAGTTGGTTAACATAATGCTATTACATATCATAATAGTCAATAATGGCAGATATTTTTATTATTTAAGTTCTATAACAAATCCTTTCCAAAGCTTAGGAATAAATGGTTATGGTCTCTATAAAGTTCCCTAACATTATTATTAATCTGACTGGATCATTATTTTTACCAATCCTGAGTACCCTTTGCCATTTATGTGTTATGTGTGCTTGGGTTTTTTTTCTATAGATTCTAAATTCTTTATAATTCAAATCACTACCAGAGGCCCTTCTAAACAGTGACTAGTCAAGAAATATTTGAGACTGCTGCTCTAACTACATCTGTTCTCACACATAGCAGAAAACATATGGAGGATAGCAGGGCTGTAGCAATCGGAATTCAGTTATTTCTTTACCACTGAAATTACATGTATTTTAAGCCACAAATTAACAGCATAAGTAGCAATAAAGGCCATTTTGATGACTTATATCATGTGACTAGGCCTTAATTATTGTAGTCACACATTATATCTTATTCCCATTCTAATCCAATTTACCTGTACTTTCTGCATTAATTTTTAGGACAACTTCGTAGCTGTACAGAGGCTGCTTCTTTGCCTACTCTGGTAGACACTGAATCCTTTTACCACCAATGTCATAGGTTCTTTCATGGCTATTTTAAGATGGCTTTTGGTATCATATTAGAAAATAGACAAATCCAATTTTATATTGGTTGTGGGTATCAGATTAAATTCACACTGATTTGTTAGCTACTAAATCAACTAAAACCTTTTTCTGATTTTCTTATTCAATAGTATGTGAAAATAACCTAGAAAGCCATTTCTAGTTAGAGTTATAATTTTAGCATGACGTCAGCATTTGGAAACATAATTATGTAATTAGTTTTAAATATCAGTACATATTAATCATCCATTAGGTATTTTTATTATTTTTATTTTTTTTAAGATTTTATTTATTTGTTAGAGAGAGAGAAAATGAGAGAGTGGCAGACAGAAGGAAAAGCAGGCTTTCCACCGAGCACGGAGCCCAATGTGGGGCTCCATCCCAGGACTCTGGGATCATGACCTGAGCGGAAGGCAGATGCTTAACTGACTGAGCCACCCAGGTTTCCTCAATGAGGTATTTTTAAATAATATTCAAATCGATCTGTCTTTGAGAAGCTTATTCTAGAAAATTTGTTAATGGTATTTAGATCATTAAATTCTGATTTAAAACAAGTTTCAAATACAGATTATTATATGTAGGTAACATAGACAAACATAATCTAGCAATTATTATATGTAGGTAACATAGACAAACATAATCTGACATTTGCAAAACTAAATACTAGTGCAAAATAATAATGTACCCATGTCCCTTATTAAGATACTGTTCCAAAGTACATTAGTCAAGTGGTATATGCATATCATACTTCATATTTAATGTGTTCTCCTACTGAATATTATCATGTTACACAAGCAAAAACATGGATAATTATCTACATAGGAAATAAATTCATATGCTTTATGAATCAATCAGTGATAATATTTCATACTGAGAAGGAATGCTATGTATACTCATATGTATAAAATTCACCTCACTTAGTTCAACTAATATACACTGAAAATATTCTATTTCAAGTATTAAATCAGGTCTTAGGGATTTAATTTTTTTAATTTTTAATTTTTTAATTTAAATTCAATTAGCCAACTGATAGTACATCATTAGTTTCAGGCATGGTGTTCACTAAGTTATAGCTTCATATGAAAACACCCACTGCTCATAATATCACGTGCCCTCCTTAATGCCCATCACCCAATTACCCCAACTTCCCACTCACCTCCAGCAGCCATCAGTTTGTTTCCTGTAGTTAAGAATCTCTTATGGTTTTTCTCTCTCTCTGATGACTTCCCATTCTGTTTCCCTCCCTTCCCCCTCAGTCCTCTGCCCTATTTATTATATTCCATATATGAGTGAAACCATATGATAATTGTCTTTTTCTGATCGACTTATTTCACTCAGCATAACACCCTCCAGTTCCATCCATGTTGATGTAAAGGGTAAGTATTCATCCTTTCTGATGGCTAAGTATAATTCCATTGTATATAATACCACATCTTTATCCATTATCTGTCAATGGACATCTCTGCTCTTTCCAGGTCTTGGGGATTTTAATGTTACTTATATGTATTCCTTACCTCCAGGGTGCTCACAGTCTAATAAAGTATAATTATAAATGTAATATAGTAAATTCAGTAACACACATGCACATACACATGTATACAAACACACACTCACAATACTGTTTGTGAACTGATCAAGGACACTTACCCAGCTGCTAAATTTTGGGAAGGCTTTCTAGAGCACATGATACTTTAAAAATCAAATTTAGACTGGCTTTCAACATTACACTAAATTGCTTTTTGTGCACTGTTGGCTCTTCAATTTGATGTAATACTCTCCATCAAGGACAGCAGAAGTTTTCAAGGGAAGAAGAGCAATGTGAACGCAGATATCACTCCCCTCCACCACCAGTTTCATTCCAAGTCACCCTCAACAAAAGCTAAAGAAAGGACTGACAGAAAACACAATTAAGAAATATCTGAATTAAGGGTAAAACCCCAAAAATATGGCACATATATGCTACAAAAATTGAAGAGTTTGTTCTAGGTGAAATGTATATGGGACTAAGTAATTTTCAGACTCTGAGCAAAGCAGTTTATCTCCAAGTTGCTGCTACATCAGATACTTATGTAAGAGGTACGGGCAAAAGCAACAATAACTCTCAAGATATTTTGAAAACAAGCCAAAGATGAGAGTAACTTATGGGAGAGAAAGATGCCTACTACATTTGAAACTTTTTTTTTTGTAATCAAGGAAACAACTGTGGCCAACTCCAAGTGGATTTATTGAAAAAAAAATACATTTTTTCATGAATTGATAAATTCTGTGTACCACAAATAATTTTTTCTTATTTTTAAGACTTTATTTTTTGAGAGCAGTTTAAAGTTCACAACAAAATTGAGGGGAAGGTACAGAGATTTCCTGTTTATCCCCTGCCCCCCATATATTTAGCCTTTCCTCATTATTAACATCTCCTTTAGAAATGGTACATCTGTTACCATTAATTTTTTACCAGCATAAGTTCATCAATGATGAACTTATGCTGTCATATTATAATCATCCAAAGTCCATAGTTCACATTAAGGTTCACTGTTGGCATTGCACTTTCTATGGGTTTAGACAAATGTATGACATGTCATTATGGTATCATCCAGAGTATTTCCCGGGCCCTAAAATTCCTTTGTGTTTTTCCTGTTCATCCCTAAACACCCACTCCCAAATCCCATGCCAAAGTATTGGCAACCCCTGATTTTTAAAAATCTATATCCATAGTTGCTCCTTCTCTAGAATATTAGATAGTTGGGATCATACAGTATGTAGCCTTTGCAGAATGGCTTCTTTCAGTTAGTAATATACATTTAAGATTCTTCCATGTCTTTTCATAGCTTGATAACTGATTTCTCTTTAGCACTGGGTTGACTATATTTACCAGTTTCTTTATCTACTCACTGAAAAATATCTTTAGTGCTTCCAAGTTTTGACAATTATGAACAAAGCTGCTCTAAATATCCATGTGCACATTTTTGTGTTTTTAATTCTTTTGGGTAAATATGAAGGACCACCATTGCTATATCATATGCTAAGAATATGTTTTGTTTTGTATGAAATGATCAAAATGTCTTCCAAAATGGCTGTATCATTTTGTATTCCCACCACCAATGAATGAGAGTTCCTGTGGCTCTACATTGTCCCCAGCATTTGGTGTTGTGAGGGTTCTGGATTTTAGCCATAGGCATGTAGTAGTGTCTCATTATTATTTTAATTTGTTTCCCTGATGTCATATGAGATGGGGCATCTTTTCACATGCTTATTTGCCATCTGTGTATCTTCTTTGGTGAGGTATGTATTAAAGATTTTAACCTACTTTGTAATTGAGTTGTTTGCTTTCTGACTCCTGAATTGTATAAATTCTCTGCATATTTTAGATAACAGTCCTTTAACAAGTGCGTCTTTTGCAAATGTATTTTCCCAGTCTGTTGCTTGTCTTCTCTCACATTCATTTGACATTGTCTTTCACAGAGCAGAAGTTTTCTTTTTATTTTAATAAAGTTCAGATTATCAATTAATTCTTTCACAGATCGTATCTTGGGTATTATACCTAACTGGACATCACCACACCCAAGGCCATCCAAGTGTTCTCCTATGTTACCTTCTAGGAGTTTTATACTTTGGGATTTGACATTTATTACCATAATTTATTTTGAGTTAAGTTATGTGAAGGGTATAAGTCTGTCTAACTTCATTTCTTTGCACGTGGATGTCCAGTTGTTCCAGCACTATTTGTTGAAAAGATGAGCTTTCTTCATTATATTGTCTCTACATTATCAAAGATCAGCTGACTATATTTACAAAGACCTATTTCTTGGATCTCTATTATGTTTCATTTATCTATTTGTCTTTTTTTGTTAATACCACACTGTCTTGATTACTGTGGTTTTATAAGAAGTAACAAAGTTGGGTACTGTCAGCCCACTAACTTTGTTCCTCAAAATTGGCTGTTTAGGGTTTGGCTATTTGTGGGTCTTTGCCTCTCCAGATGAATTTCATAATTTTCGTCAAGGTCCACAATATAATTTACCAGTTATTTTATTGAAATTGCACTGACTTTATTATTCAAGTTGGGAAGAACTGATATCTTAACAATATTGAGTCTTCCTATCCATGACCAAGAACTCTCTCTCCATTTAGTTATTTGACATTCAGTTTTGCAGTTTTCCCTATATACATCTTATATACATTTTGTTGGATTTATATCAAAGTATTTCATTTTGGGAGGACCCAATGTAAATAATATTTGTGATTTTAATTTCAGATTACAACTTGATTGCTGGTTTATAAAAAAGTGATTAATTTTTGTATACTAACACTGTATCCTACAATCCTATTCTTATTGCTGTAACTGCTTATCGGTTATGGGAGTTTGTCAATTCTTTCATATTTTCTACATTTTCTATAGCTGATCAGGTCTGTGAACAAAGATAGGTTTAGGTCTTCTTTCTCAATCTGTATATGTTTTATTCCCTTTGTCTTACTACATTAGTTGGTACTTCCACTATGATGTTGAAAAGGAGGGGACATCCTTGCTTTGTACCGATTTAATGGGAAGGCTTCAAGTTTTTTATCATTAAGTATGATGTTAGTGATGGATTTTTGTAGTTACTCTTTATCAAGTTGCAGACGTTCCCCTTATTCTTAGTTTACTGTTTCTATCATGAATGGCTCCCGAATTTTGTCAGTGCCTTCTCTGCATCTATTGATAAGATCGCATGATTCTTCTTTTTTAGCTTATTGAGGTGATGAATTGCATTAATCAGTTTTGAAATGTTGATCCAGTCTTGCCTACATGGGATAAATCCTACTTGGTCATAATATATAATTCTTTTTATACACTGTTGGTTTAATATGCTTATATTTTGTTGGGGACTTTTGCATCTATGTTCATGAAAGATATTGGTCTTTTTCTTGTAATGCCTTTGATTTTGCTAATAAGGTAATACTGGCCTCTTAAACTAAGTTAAGTAGTACTCCCATTATTTCTATCTTCTGAAAGAGATTGCAGAGAATTAGTGTAATTTCTTCCTTACATGTTTGATAGAATTCACCAGTGAAACCAACTGGGATTGGTGTTTTCTCTTTTAGAAAGTTATTATTTATTGATTCAATTTCCTTAATAGATGAAGGCTTATCCGGATTTCTAGTTCTTCTTGTGTGAGTTTTGGCAAGTTGTGTTTTCCAAGGTCTTGATCCATTCCACCTAAGATTTGTGGGCATAGAGTTGCTCACTGTATTCCGACTGCCCTTTAATGTCCTCCTTTCTTATGGATCCCAAAAGAGTTGTTGATTTTTCGATTTATTCAACTTTTTGTTGTTGGCTATGTAGTGACTTCTAAGGTCCTTAAATGTGGAACCAGAAACCAGAAGTCCTATTATTCCTTTTTAAAAAACATTTAAATAGACTTTTTAGTGTATTTATTTTACTCTTGTTGTTTTTTTTTATCTAATAGTTATGTAAAATAACACAATTGTATATATTTTTTTAAATGTTTTCAAGAAGAATTTATTCTTTTTTCTAGTTTCTGGTTCAGAGAATTAATTTATATTTATTCTTGGAAACATTTGCTTTTCTGGAAAAATATTTTGACTTCATTCAACTTTTTAAAATGTCAAAATTTCCACTAATTATATCTGTTCTGAAAATTTGTATTCTGACAATATAATTTTTGTCAGAAATAAAAGATTTAAAATACGTTAAATACCAGCAAATAAATGCAACAGACAGAATTAAATGAAAATGAATGATAATTTTTGGTCTGAAAAATGAGTAAAAATATTATAATACATCAAAAATATATGATTATATCTTTCTATATAGTATTAACAAAATTTCTTCAGAAGATAAAAATTAAACAAAACACAAATGGCACAAAGGAATTGAAAAGTACTTTTTATTCCATACACTGATTTTTTTTTAATTTATAGTCTTTTTCAATTACTTTGATCCAGACAAGTTGTTTTAAAACAAATAATGTATTCCCAAAACAGCTACGGCAAAAAGAAGTCTATGGAATTGTGGCTTTTCTCATACTCAAGATTTCCCTGAAATAAAAGGCTACTTGTTTGACATTATAAGCTAAACTTGATAGGTCTCAGGGAGATGTCAACAAAGGAAAAATTAAAAGATATGATGGTTTATGTACTGATGACCATCTTGTTTTAAATCAATGCTTATATTTCCTACTATACTTAGTATTAGCTGCTGGAAAGCAAGAATCGTGCCTGCTTTTGTATACAGTGGAGTCTAACATAGTGTTTGATGTGAGATAGGGGCTTAATATATATTTTCAAATGAATGGACACTACACATTGACAGCAGATTCCTTCTTATTTATGTGTGAGTATTTTTATGTATATAAGCATCTCATTTAATTCATATCTGCTTTCTGCAGTATAATGTTGCTTTTGGTTTTGGGAGAAGGGAGACAGATAGTGAAAGGAAATTATCTTGGCAGGATGTCTCCCATCTGTTGATAAAAAGATTAATAAGGTTTAAAGGAGGTCTACACAACATGGGTTAATGGCACCCCTAGTTCTTCTGTCTTATGCAATAGAAGACATTCCAAAAGAACCAGCATGTGTATGAATGCATATATCTTATAGTTAATTCCATATTGCTTGTGGAGTTACAACCAAGACAGAAATGCAAGCCATCAAAATAGTCTAAAGATTTCAGCCCATGGGTCACCTGGGTGGCTCACTTGGTTAAGTGTCTGCCTTTGGCTCAGATCATGATCCCCGGTTCCTGGAACTGAGTCCCTTATCAGGCTCTCTGCTCAATGGGAGCCTGCTTCTCTCTCTTCCTCTCCCCTCCCCCATGCTCATGCTTTCTCTCTCTCTCTCTCCCTCCCTGTCTTACTCTCTCTCAAATAAATAATTTAAAATCTTAAAAAAAAAAAAAAAAGATTTCAGCCCAGGTGTGGGGCTTTTTTATTAGGCAGTAAGGACTGCATGGGGAAAACTGCATATAAGTGAAGCAGACACATTTTTCTGAGTATAAATATTATGTAAAACTCAACAGTTGATATATTACTTTGAATTGATATGTTCATCTTGGCCCAACAGAGATATAGTATCTCCCTAAAATTCCTCCAAGTCAGGTAACCATTTGGGAAAATCATGCACAAAAAATCCCTTCTGCCAGTTTTCTATTTCATTCATTATAATCAGAAATTAGAGTTTTGGGAAATAACTAGGCAAATGAACAACTTCTTCAATGATTGAATCTAAACTCAGAATAAGAAAATGAACTTTTCTCTTATAGAATCTAACTGCAAATATAATCATGCATTGATACAGAGGAGGCATTAGTGCTTAACTGCTTGAATGTGGCATACTAAAGGGTCTGAACAAGCATAAATTTATGATTAAATTATTATGG
Organism: Martes martes; assembly: GCF_963455335.1. Lineage (NCBI taxonomy): Eukaryota > Metazoa > Chordata > Mammalia > Carnivora > Mustelidae > Martes > Martes martes. Next base: position 70,145,797 of record NC_137888.1, on the reverse strand, counting down.
AAGAGACTGCTTTCAAATAATAAATTTGAGTTTATGATCTGTTAGCAAGGCGTTTATCACATCATAATCCACATCAGCCCTCCAAAGTCCCACAGGTACTCTGAATTCAACATGTCTGGTGCTAAACTCATTTTTACTTTATCTTTTTCCATACTTACTCTATTCTTAATTATATTTTCTATATCTAAAGGAACAGCAACACCAATCACCCAGTCTCCCAAGCCACGAATATGAGAGAGACTTTTTATCATTACTTTCCTTCAATCTGCACATAAAATCTTTCAAAGTGATTAGATCATTCTCCATCCTTCATATCTCTCAAATGTTTCCCTGTTTCTCAAGTCCTTTGGACAACACCTATGTTTCAACATTCATCATTTTTTCTTAATTTTGTAATAGCCTTCTGATTTTCCTAATTTCAGTCATAGTCCTTTCTCACTGATTTTTTCCTCTGTATGTGAAGAGATTTTTTTTTTTTTTTTTTGAAATGCAAAGAACAAACCACTTTCCTGTTTAAAACAATTCACTAGCTTCTATGGCTTTTAAGATAAACCAAACTCTTCCCCAGAACACTGTGTTTCTCATATATCTTTCCTTAAATCAGTAGATTTTTTTCATCTTCCTTAAGTTCACAATTTCAGCATCTCATCCCTTGAACTGATACACACCTGTTTCTCTTTCCAGATTAGATTCCTTCTACCTGCATATCTGGTAAACTCAACATTCCTGAAGGACTCCACAAAATAATTTCCACTGGATCACTTGTTCTGACTACATTCCTCCAAAATTCCCAACTTTACTGTATTGGTAACTAAGCCCTAGATATTTTTTAAACTTATGTACCTATTCATAAACAACCCAAAGGAAAGCAGACAGATATAGATATATATCTTTGTTTTCCAGTAATCTAGCATGAAGCCTGCCTGGTACATTCATGTGTTGAGTAAATGAAGTGGAATACCATTTCACTCTGAAAAAACAAGGATACATCTCCTCTTAAGGTACATACAAATACTCTAATGCTTCAAAATGTAGTATAAGTAAAAGACAATATCTGTAGCTACTTTATTCTCCTTTAAAGTTTCATAAAAATCTTTAACACACTTAATATATGTTAGAGAAATGAATTATTCCTGGTGCAGAATAAATATATGTGTCCAGAGTAAATCTGATTAGGAAAAATGAAATTTGTATGAATAAAATCATTTACTGTTGTTTTTACAAATACAAACTCTCTTTATATATAGCTTCATTTTCCATATTAAATACATGGATAACATCACCATAATTTATATAAAATGTTTTAATTCTCACCAAATATAAAATTTTATAGCATTTGCTAGGTACTCACATATGAAAATTGAAAACTTCTTCAATATTTATTTATTTATTTTAGAGAGAGAGAAAGTGGAGGGAGAGTGAGAGGAAGAGAAAGAATCTCAAAAAGACCCTCAAGTGCAAAGCCTGATGCAGGGCTCAATCCCATGACCCCAAGATCATGACCTGACCCAAAATCAAGAGCTGGAGGCTTAAGCAACTGAGCTACTCGGATGCCCCTGAAAATTAAAATTCTTAACAAAATCGCAATAAATATGTAACTGTTGATAATTAAATGTAAAGGGACTAAATATTCCAATAAAAAAACACAGGATGTTGAGTGAATAAAGAAATCTATATGCTCTCTAAAAGTGATTCACTTCAGATCTAAAAACACACACAGACTAAAAGTAAATGGATGGAAAAGATATTCCATGCAAACAGAAATGAGAAGAATGATGGCTGGCAATACTTTATACCAGACAAAACAAACTTAAGAATAAATACTGTGGCAAGAAACAAAGAAGGGAAACATGTAATAATAAAAGGATCAATCCAACAAGGAGATTTAAAACTTATAAATACTTATTCATGAAACATAGGAGCACCAAATACATTAAAAGTAAATATTAAACAGACAGAAAAGGAAAAATTGACAGTAATACAATAATAAATGGGGACTTTACTAACACACTGGTGTCAATGGATAGATTATCCAGACAGAAAATTGGTAAAGAAACATTTACCTAAAAAGCCACATTAGACTAGATATAGTTAGGCACAGATTACATATCAGACCAACTTAATAAATACATTCAGAATATCCAATCCAAAACCAGTGGAATATGCATTCTTCTCAAGAGAACATGGAAAATTCTCCAGGACAGATCACATGGTTGGCCACCAAACAAGTGTCAGTAAGATGACTGAAATCATATCAATCATCTTTTCTGATCAGATCAGTGTATGACACTAGAACTCAATTACAAGAAGAAAACTGGAAAAAACACAGAAATGTATGGAGATTAAACAACATGCTACTAAACAACCAATGAGTCAATGAAGAATTCAAGGAGGAATTCAAAAATTAACTTAAAATAAGTGAAAATAAAAACACAATGTCCCAAGATCTTTGGGGCACAGTAAAAGCAGTTCTAAGAGAGAAGTTTATAGTGATACAGGTCCATTTTGAGAAAAAGGAAAAATCTCAAACAATCTGACCCTATACCTAAAGGAACTAGGAAAAGAAGAACAAAGTCCAAAGTTAGTAGAAGGAAGAAAATAATAAAGAGCACAGTGGAAAAAAATTAAATAAAGACATAAAACATAGAAATTATCAATGAGACTAAAATCTGGTTCTTTGAAAAGATAGACAAAAGATAACCCTTAGGCAGACTTGTCAGGAAAAAAAGAGAAAGGGCCTAAATAAATAAAATAAAAAATGAAAGAGAACTTACAACTTACTAACACAAAAATCCAAAGGATTATAAGAGACTACTATGAACAATTACATACCAGCAAACTGGATAAATCCAAACACAAAACAAAACAAAAGGATAAATACTAGAAACATACAGTCTTCTGAGACAGAATTAGGAAGAAATAGAAAATACGAACAGATTATTAGCAATGAAACAAAATCAATAACCAAAATACTTGGTCAGTATTTTGGATCGGGACCAGATGTCTTCACAGACAAATTCTACCAAACATTTAAATTAGAGTTAATCCCCAGTCTTTTCAAACTATTCCAAAAAACCAAAGAGGAAGGAATGCTTTTGAACTCAGTCTATGAGGCTAGCATTACTCTGATACCAACATCAGAGAAAGGCACTATAAGAAAAGAAAATTATAGGAAAATATACCTTAAAACTTAGATGTAAAGATCCTCACCCATATATTAACAAATTGAATTCAGCGATACAAAAAAAGGATCAGATATCATGATAAAGAAGGATTTATACCAAGGGTACAAGCAGGGTTCAGTATCTGCAAATAAATCAATGTGATAAACCACATTAACAATATAAAGGATAAAAATCATATTACCATCTTCATAGAAGCAGAAAAAACATCTGACAAAACTCAATATCCATTTGATAAAAATTCTTACCAAAGTGGATATAGAAGGAATGTAGCTCACCGTAATAAAGGCCATATATGACAAACCCACAGCTAATACAATACTCAATGGTGAAAAGCTGAAAGGTTTTCCTCTAGGAGCCAAAACAAGAGAAGATGTCTACTTTTGCCACTTTTATTCACATGGTATTGGAAATTCTAGCCACAGCAATTTGGTAAGAGAAAGAAAGAAAAGGCATACAGATTGTAAAGGAAGAAAAATATAACTTAATATTTATAGGTGACATGATACTATATATAAAAACCCATAAAGTCTCCACAAATGCAAAACCTATTAAAATTAATAAATGTGATACATACACACATATACACACAAACACACACATAGGGAAATAGTCAGCCATGAAAACTTCAAAATATTTGTCATTTGTAAAAACATGGCTCAATCTAGGGAGGATTATGATAAGTGAAATAAGTCAGAGAAAGACAAATACTGTATGATTTCACTTATATGTGAAAACAAAATAAGAAGAAACAGACTTATAAACACAGAACAAACTGATGGTTGTTAAAGGGGAAGGAGTAGGTTGATGGACAAAAGAGGTGAAGGGAATTAAGAGGTACAATCTTCAAGTTATAAAATATATGACACTGGTAATATAGACCATATAGTCAAAAATACTGTAACAACTTTGTATGGTAACAGATGGTAACTAGACTTACTCTAGTGACTATTTCATAATGTATATAAATATCACATCTCTATGTTGTACACCTGAAGCTAATACAATATTATATGTCAATTATTCTTTTTTTTTTTTTAAGATTTTATTTATTTATTTATTTGACAGAGAGATCACAAGTAGGCAGAGCAGCAGGCAGAGAGGGGGAAGCAGGCTCCCCGCTGAGCAGAGAGCCTAATGCAGGGCTGGATCCCAGGACCCTGGCATCATGACCTGAGCCGAAGGCAGAGGCTTTAACACACTGAGCCACCTAGGCACCCCAATATATGTCAAGTATTCTTAAATAAAAACATAAAATATAAAATAAAATACTTTGTTCTTTTGAGAAGTGAAAATTGTCACATTATCTGCCAAAGTTTCCTTTCATAAAAATGTCTCTCAATCCTGAAAATTGTAAACACTGTCTAGAAAAGAGAGAATTGTTTATGTCTGTCAACATACATAGTTCCTTTTGGCTGTCCTTATTTAGGCAAAGAAAAATGTCTTTTGGTAAAGCAGTTAATATTTTCTAGGTTGTCTACTGGTTGGATGTTTATGTATACTATGATTTTTAATCCTTAAGAGAAGGAGCGGGAAGTAAAAGGAAATGACATCATTTCAATTTGTACCGTACACCAGGTAAATTACTTAGTCATGAATGTTTAGGAAATTACAACTCACACATTTTATATTAAATAATAAGATGATCTCATTCCATTGACTCCCTAGAAGGAAGCATTACTGATATCAAATTAATTAAATGAAATTCCAGTAACCAAAAAAAAACCTAATTTAACAAATAGCACCAAGATTGTGAAGTAGTCAATGATAGATACTCATTGAGAACAGTCATTAAAAAATAAAAGGTTTTTAGGGGCGCCTGGGTGGCTCAGTGGGTTAAAGCCGCTGCCTTTGGCTCAGGTCATGATTCCGGCGTCCTGGGATCGAGCCCCACATCGGGCTCTCTGCTCAGCAGGGAGCCTGCTTCCTCCCTTCTCTCTCTGCCTGCCTCTCTGCCTACTTGTGATCTGTCTGTCAAATAAATAAATAAAATCTTTAAAAACAAAAAAAAAAAAAAATAAAAAAAAAAATAAAAGGTTTTTATATGTTCAAGCATCTGTGTAAAATGCTATCACATAAAGGTTTAACCCATATGTTGCCAACTCTGCTTATGTTTGTCATTCTGCCAAAACAGCCAGCCAGGTAACATCTGTATTGCTATCTTGGTCAAAAGCTATGTTGCTGAATGTGTTTCCATCTATTCCTTATCATCTCTTTCTTCACTTCATTATACTTTTTATTTATGACCTTCTACTGAAATAATTGTTACTTTTCAAGTTATTCTTTTCTTATAATTCTTAACAGACTATTTCATTTTTAGTCAATAGTGGTTTGCAGAAAGTTTGAAAGTTGCATGAAGTTGAACCAGATACCTTCCCTTCTCTCAGTAATAAGGGAGTTGCATCTATATCCTGTACTATAATGAGAATCAAAAAGTGTCATTTTCTCTTATTCAGAAGGAAAAAAAAACCTGAAAGTCACAATTTTCCTGACTATTCCATAACAACTGTATAACAGAGCAGGCTCTGTAAAATTCTGGTATGTTTTACATGAGATTTCTATGAAAAGTATTTCAAAGGTCAAACAGATTGTCAAGTGTATAAATTTTATGTAAAATGAATACAAGAGTACCTATAAAGACATTTGGTATTGGTTTATCAAAATAGCCAAAATCAGTGGCTTGTTTTTAGTTATTTTATTTTAGAGAGAGATTTATTTTAATTATTTTATTTTAGAGAGAGAGAGAAAGATCAGAAGCATGGTAGAGAGGGGCAAAGGGAGAGGGAGAGAGTCTTAAGCAGCCCAAGCATGGCTTGATCTCATGACCCTGAGATCAGGGACTGAGTTGAAAGGAAGAGTAGGATGTTTAACTGACTGCACTACCCAGGCACCCCACCAAAATCAATGTTTAGTTGTTGTTTCTTTTTGGTCATCTACTGCCATAAAATAAGAAAATTGAGAAACTGATAAAATATGAAACTAACTTTAAGTTTATAATACTTTCATATTGAATAACTTTCTAAAATTATGACTTAAAAATATCTGACTTATAAGAAAATAAAATAGGATTTCCCAAATATTTCATTTCTAAAAATATATTTCTTTTAGTGGCTGCATGTCCTAGTACCAGTTACATAAATTATAATTAATAAATTTCTTTGATTTTTGTCAAAATGCCCAAGCGGCTGCTGCTTTTTTTTTTTTTTTAAGATTTTATTTATTTGACAGAGAGACACTAAGAGAGGGAACACAAGCAGTGGGGGTGGGAGTGGGAGAAGCAGGCTTCCTGCTGAGCAGGGAGTCCAATGCCAGCCTCAATCTCAGGACCCTGGGATCATGACCTGAGCCGAAGGCAGATGCTTAAGACTGAGCCACCCAGGCACCAAGAATACCCGAGCTTCTTGGGGTGATTTGCTATGATAATTAACAATATATAATTGTGGGGGAAAAGATGAAAACAATATATAACTGTGAAATTCTCTATTATAATCAGAAATAAATGTGAAGATAATATTGTCAAAAATTAAATTAAATTAATACTCTTATAGCATAAAATCTGTTAGCCACAATTCCAAAATTATATCTTTTAAAACAGATATATTTGTGGGACGCCTGGGTGGCTCAGTGGGTTAAGCCTCTGCCTTCGGCTCAGGTCATGATCTCAGGGTCCTGGGATCGAGTCCCGCATCGGGCTCTCTGCTCAGCAGGGAGCCTGCTTCCCCCTCTCTCTCTGCTTGCCTCTCTGCCTACTTGCGATCTCTCTCTCTGTGTCAAATAAATAAATAAAATCTTTAAAAAAAAAAAAAAAATTCCTTAAAAAAAAAAAAAAACAGATATATTTGTAAATTGTGGTGAACTTCATTTGGAGTCAAAGCCTGATTTAAATCATTGCGATGCTCTATGATGATATGCGATCATCTTTAGTTAACTCACTTTGTGAATTTTTTTTTCTTTGCCGTTGAGATAATATAAGTTTAATTAAGGCATCATACTTCAGACTCCATTGGCAGTGATGCATAACATATGGTTTATAAAGCACCTTAAAGTTCCAGAATCCAAAGCTTTTGATATCGGAGGCTCACATGGCCCCAAAGGTTCGAAAAATTGCTCATAGAACTCTGTCATAATTCTAGATCTATATTTTCTTTTTCCTTTTTTTTGAAGATTTTATTTATTTATTTAATAGAGAGGGGTGGGGGGGGAGGAAATCACTGAGGGGGAGTGGAGTGGGAGAAGCAGACTCCCTGTTTAGCAGGGAGCCTGACATGGGGCTGGATCCTAGGATCCTACGCTCATGACCTGAGCTGAAGGCGGACACTTAACCAACTGAGCTACCCAAGTGTCCCTGTTTCTTCTTCCTTTTACTTTGCTTTGTAATCAATTCATTTAAGTATGTTATAATACAGATCTGTATAGTATTTACATAAACTGCCAAAACCGTATTCTCCTTTGCTGTTATAAGCTTATTCAGTAGTATGAAAAATGAGACTTTTTTCCCTTTTTTTTCAAAGAAGATATTGAGAAGAAAATGATTAGGATTTACGTTGACAATGAGAATATATTAATATGTTAAATTTCAAATACTATTTCAGAAATAATTATATCTAACCTCAATAAAAACAAGATCCTTACCTTTCAAAAAAGGTAACTTTTTTCTAGCTCAGTAATAATCCCCCCTCAAAAAAAATAAGAAAAAAAGAAAAGAAAAAAGAAAAAAAGGAGAGATAACAGGTGAATAAACATAGGTCAGAATGATACCACTTGGAAAAGCGAGCATCTGGCTCTTTCCCTATATATTCTAGGTCACACGAGCCATACCCAGATTATAGAGACCAGCTAGACTGGTCATGGAATTAAGCAGCTTTGTGAGACTGGGGCAGAAGTCATGTGGCAATATTACTCACTAGCTGGTGGGAAATCTTAGAAGCTTGAATAGAGTAGACATACAAAACAAACAAAGAAAGGAGTGGTTAAATGCAAATATATGCATAGAATTTCTGAGTGTTGCAGAGCAATTGCTATAGCTGTTGAGTATAAGTAGGTCAAGGTAGTAATTAAATCGTATCATTTCATGCATACTGCCTCCTATATTGTATTTATTTGTTAAAGTGTTGTCATAGAAAGCAAGACAAAAGTTGGAAGCTCTCTCTCTTGGTTGGCTAAGTTGGCTGCACATCAGAGCAAAACAAGCAATATTTTTCAACTCTAACCCACAGTAAGGATTCATTAAATGAATCACCAAGAGTCATGACCTACTGCTTGAACAGTACCAATCTAGATAATTTTCCAGTATCTCTAATCTCTTTTAATGGTCACCATTCTGCCAAACCACTACTTTGAAACTCTGAAGTCCTCTTGAGTTTCTAATAGTCCATTGACATTTGTGTCCAATCATTCTGATTGCACTGATTTCTGCCTTCCATTCTAAGATCATTGTACTACAATGCAATTCAATGCAAGAAACACACTATGGTTAAGGTGCTGTGGGATATAATGGAGAAAATGTGGGAAAATAGTAAAAGATTTTTCCAATGGCAAGAGTGCAGTAATACAATATAATGGAATTGTAAGTGTTCTAGGACAAACTTGTTTTTATAATTGAATCCTACCATGAGAAATGGGTGGGGCTACTAGGGAAAAGAAAAAAAAAAAAAAAACTTCATTCATAGTTATGCAATAAAGAATTTGGTCTAGCCCCAAGGAAGTCTGACCTTTACCCTTGACTTCTGGGAAGTTATCTATGTTATGCCTGCCAAGAGTGTCTTTGTTTAGATCAGAGGTCAATCACACAGGATCTCAGGCTAGAGCTGACATGTTTTGATAGTCTTACCTTGAGGTGGGCCATGCAGAAATATCAACCATGGGATTTGGAGTGGAGGCTTTTAGTAATGCTTTATCAGTTATCTGAAAGGTGAGATCAATCACATCTATATAAAGGAGCTCAATAAAATTCTAGACACCAAAGCTTGGGTGCACTTCTCTGAGTAGCAATATTCTGTGTGTGTTATCACACATTGATGCTGAAAGAGTAATGTACCCTCACTCTATGGGAAAAGACAGGAGAAGCCTTGCATTTGGAACCCTTTCAGACTCTTCTCTGTTCATCTCTTCCTTTGGTTGATTTTGATTATATTTTTTCTTGTAATAAACCATAACCATGTATACAGCTTTCAATGAGTTCTATGGACTCTCCTAGTGAATTATTGAACCTAAAGGTGGTTTGGGGAATCCTCAAACTTGCAGTTGGTGTCAGAAGTGAAGGCAGTCTTGGGAACTATGTCCTGAACCCTTGAATACTGGCCAATTCCAGGACAGCTTCTTCAGAAGCCCAGCTGATAGAATTCTACAGATATTTTTTCCTCCTTGTTTATGAAAGGTACTTTTAGAAGTTTAACAGCAACAAAAATGTTTGTTTTCAGAGAGCAATGTACAAACAGAGATTTGAAAAATTTCAAGTTGACTAAATGTTCCTGAACTCAAAAGTGCATCTATTAAAAAAAAAAAAATAGCATACCTGCTCAAACATTTTTAGCCTTTCACATCAATTATTACCGAAAATATTAAAAGTATTAAAATGCTGTTAAAAGACCTGGGAATTAATAAGAAGTGAAAGCCAAGGAAAGAGGAGAAATATTTTTAAAAATTGCCAGTAACATGTCAGAGACTGTTAGTTAATTTACACATATTTTTCCCATAATTTACACCTTATAAATTGTTTATAAGGAATTATTACTATCTTCTTTGTATATTTGACAAACTCAGGATCTAAAAGATTGAATAGCATACTAATTTCATATAGGCTAAGTGGTAAAATTGGGAATTTAAATGCTATTTGCCTAATTTGAAAGACCAGGTCCTTTCACTTTACTAATCTGCCTCCATTAGGTAACTATAAATCACCAGGGTACAGGAATTTTGAAATTACAAGTACCATGGCTCTTCCATGTGACATGGATAAAACCTTCCAAGACCTATTTGATTCAGGTTCCTTCTGCTGTGGAAACAGAGCAAATAATGTAAATGCAAAAACAAAATAACCAAAGGAATTCATAAAACAATGCTGAATAGCTACACAAATAAGCCAAAAGCCAAAAGTGCATTACCTCTTCCCAAAAGGTCATAGCTTACTGTATCTTATCTATTTTCATAAGATCCACAATCTAGGATTTCTACTTTTGGCTTTACTTTTAGAGCATGAGTAAAGGCAGCTGCATCAGCAGCAGGGTGAATAGGAGTTATTGTGCTTGAAAGGCATTCAACATAAAAAATGTCCTCTTATTCTCATAGGGAGTGTTGACATCTAAACACCAGAGAGAAATAAAACCTGGACTAGTTCTTCATTGTAACCCTTTCCATATAAAACCCTTTCCCCATCCCAAGTCTTAATCCATTTTACAGTAACTGAACTGGGATAAGACTTGCACTTGCAAACTGAAGATTAGAGACAAAACCTTTGTCTTCTTCCTTTTTGCAAACAAGCTGACTTAGAAGGGAGAAAAGCATTGATTAATGTATCTGAAAAAGTGTCTTCTCCGAAGCTCCTATCTCATTTTCCATATCCACTCTTCTCTGTGGTATGTGGAAGTGACAACCATAGTTCTTGATATCTGTAATTGGCACACAGATTCTCTTTTTCAAAGAAAAATTTCCACTCTACTCCTGATCTTTCTCAAGAATGCAAAGCATCATATAAAAACATTTCAGCCCCAAAACTAAACTGCACTTATGCAAAGGCTAGAGTCAGCCAAAGATGTAAATATAATCCATCAAAGGCACTTCTGATACGATGATTTGTTGATGACTATGAGTCACAAAAATCAGACCAGGTTCTTACTTTAAGTTTCAAAATCCCTCAGGCAAAGAAATTGTTTCATTATCTTTATTTGAGGACTAGTTTAGGCTTTGCAAACTTTATACAGCAAATAATTCAGAAGAGGGGAGGTTCACAGAGAAGGCCCCAAAACTGAAAACACTACAAGATTACAGAATTTAAGAACTGGGAACAACCTGAAATAATATTCCATCCAATTCATCTTACAAAGGCAGATACTGAGTCCTAGAGAGTTTAAAAGACTTTTGTAGGATTATGGAACAAATTAGTGGAATAAAGATTGATGGTTTCTTCACTTTGCATTCAGAGTCCTAAGGATTTTTTTTTATTTATTTAACAATCATACTGAAAACAGTTCATTACACTGATTCCATACACATAGCAGGATTCCTGGGAACTCAATAGCTGAGGTGTGGCATGAAGTAGAATTGCTATTTTTTTCTAATATTTCTATATTGAAAAAAAGAAAGACTTATTTTACTACATAAGAACATTCTAAAGTACCATGGAGAAGAGAGAACTTTCTCTGGTAGGTCCCAACAAGGGAAAAGAAATATGTGATAAAGTGTTAAATTCAACTGAGGAGACTGATAATATGGTAGACAGGCAGTCCCTAAATAGGGATGATTTATAAACACCCCATGTGCATGAGCAATAATTGGTATTATTACTGCTAATATTGCTATTCATAGAACCAAAAACCCTGTCCTGAGTCCCTGTTGAAGAAAGCCCTATCCCAAGCATCTTAGGACATGTATAACTGAAGTCTGAGTTTTCTACCACTAATACCAGTAGACACTGAAAAGCATTTGGCAAAATCCAACATCTATTCTTGATAAAAATTATCAGCAAATGAGAAATAGAAATTATCTCAACCTGATAATGGGCATCTAGGAGAAACCTATGAGAAGATTTATAGTTAATGTTCTTGCTAACGTTAGAAACAAGACAAGGATGTCCATTCTTGCCACTATTATTTGACATTGTATTGGAGCTTATAGCCATTATAATTAGTCAAGAAAAGGAATACAAGAAATCCAGTTTAGAAAAGAAGAAGTCTTTACTTACAGATGACATGATTATCTATATAGAAAATCCAATGGAATCTGTATATTTTTTAAAAAGTTACTAAACATAATGCATTTGGTAAGGCTTCAGAATAAAATTTCAATATACAAAATTCAATCTTATTTTTTAAAGACTTATTTATTTGAGGGGCAGAGCAGGATGGAGAGGGACAAGCAGACTCCCTGCTGAGCACAGAGTCTGATGGGAGGGCTCTATCACACCACCCTGAGATCATCACCTGAGCTGAAGCCAAAAGTATAACACTTAACTGACCGAGCAATCTAGTGCCCCCAATCTTATTTCTATATATTAGAATCAAATGAACAGAAATTGAATGAAAACAACATTAACACTTAAAACATCATCACAAATATGATATAATTGGGGTAAATCTAGAAAAAGGTATATAAGACCTGCATACTTAGTCCATAATGATAAAAAGTAATTAGATTATTTCTCAAAGTTGTGTTTCCTCCATTATAGGGTTTCCCTTTCAAGGTACTTAGCCTTTTCATGAATCCTTTGTTTTCTCCCTCTGTGAACTGAGGGTAAAATCTCATTTTATAACTGAGCATTAGGGCTATAATGTTGACTCAATGAGTTAAGTCCAGAATGCTCTTAAATCAGTATCTAGCATATAGTAAGTATTCCAACTCTAATTATTTAAATTTGAAAAGTTTGAATTAAAGGGAGATAAGAGTCAGTCAATGATTAATATTTCATAAGAAACATACATGTTCTTCAGATGATTATCAATTGCCTTCAACCTCCATCATTCCTTTTCACAAATGTGGAAAGAAAAATACAATTAACACCTTACTAAATTCCGCTTACTTGACCTATCAGTGACATTTGTATTATTGATCATTCCCTTTTGAAAACCATCCTTCACTGATTTTCATTACATCAAAACGTTCGAGTCTAACTCCCCTTCCATTCCTTTTTAGTCTCTTTATTTGGGTTTTATTTCCTTTAATTAGCTTTCTGTATGCTGATATTTCCCAAGGCACTATCTACTCCCCTCCCTTCTCCACCCCTCCTTTTCCTTCCTCTCCTCTTCTCAAACTTCATTTGTCTATTATGGACTATTTGACTCATGTATTAAATTTCTATTTAAAAACCTCTCTTTTGATGGATGATCGGTATTAAGGAGGGCACCTGTGGTGAGCACTGAGTGCTGTGTGTAAGTGATAAATCACTAAATTCTTCTCCAGAAACCGATATAGCACTGTTTGTCAACTAGCTGGAATTTAAATAAAAAGTTGAAAAACCTCTTTTTTGAGCTGCAGACACATATATAGTCTCATTTTGTTGGATATCTCTACCTGAAATCTTGTGTCATTTCTCACTCTATTTCTCACCCTATTTGATTCAACAATAAAACCCTCTAACGAAATTACCCACTTTCCCTTTTGTTGATGCTTAAGACTCAATGATGTGTTGATAGAGGAGCTAGTGTTTGAGTATACTATGAAAAAATTATAAATCAGTTTGGTTGAAAGACAGAAATGAGAAATAGTTTAATTAATAGGATGGGGTAAGGAAAGTTACAGACATGTAAACTATAGTTTGAAATCTTCAGGAGAATGCATGCAGATTGCTACAACTATATGTAGGAGGTGATGAAGTAAAGAGAGAAGCTTGTTGATAATAGTTCGACGAACAATTGTATACAACTCTCAGCTTCACAGAAAATGTGTTATAATGTTAAGTTAAAAAAGAAGGTAGAGGGGTGCCTGGGTGGCTCAGTGGGTTAATCCTCTGCCTTCAGCTCAGGTCATGATCTCAGGGTCCTGGGATCAAGCCCCGCATCGGGCTCTCTGCTCAGTGGAGAGCCTGCATTCCCCTCTCTCTGCCTGCCTCTCTGCCTACTTGTGCTCTCTCTCTGTCAAATAAATAAATAACATCTTTTAAAAAATTAATAAATGAATTAAATTAAATTAAATTAGAAAGAAGGTAGAGAGGAGTCAAAATGGCAGAGGAGTAGCAGACTGAGATGACATCAGGTAGCAGGAGTTCAGCTAGATAGTTATCAAACCATTCTAAACACCTACAAACCCAACAGGAGATTGAAGAGAAGAGCAGCAATTCTAGAAACAGAAAATTGACCCTTTCTGAAAGGTAGGATGCACAAAGAAGTGAATCCAAAGTGACGGGAAGATAGACTGTGGTGGGAGGGACTGGGTTCCGGCAAGCGGTGGAGCAACGGAGCATAAAATTTGAACTTTTAAAAGTCTGCTCCACTGAGGGACATCACTCCAGAGGCTAAGCAGGGGAACCCTCGTGGGGACAATGTGGTCTCAGGTCCTGTGGAGTCACAGAAGGATCAGGGGTGTCTGAGTGTAGTAGAGCTCGCAAGTATTACAGCAGGGAAGCCAACTACAGAGATGGAGCTGAGAGGTGTGCTCTCAGTTTGGGATTACCTTAAACAGTGAACCGCAGCAGCTGGGCCACTGCTCTTTGAGCAGGGAACCAACAAGTGGCAGATTTGGGGAGATTCATCTTCCTTCTCTGGAGGCAGGAATCTGCTGAGTTTGGAGACTCCAAACAGGACTGTGTGCCAGAGACAGAAATGCTTGGTCACAGCCAGGTGAGTTTGGAGCATGGCCAGAGACCAGGGAGACAGGAGTGATTAAGCACTTTTTTCCAAGGACGCACTGAGGAGTGCGGTCCCAAGCTCTCTGCTCCTCTGGGCTGGAGACTAGGAGGCTTCCATTTTCATTCCCATCCTCCAAACCTCTACGAAAAGTATTCAGGGAACAAAAGCTCCCGAGAGCAAACCCAAGCAGATTACTTAGCCCAGCCCCCTGCAAGGGTGGCGCAATTCCGCCTCAGGCAAAGACAATTGAGAATCACTACAACAGGCCCCTCCCCCAGAAGATCAGCAAGAACATCCAGCCAAGACCAAGCTCACTGATCAAGGAGAAGAGCAGAATTCTAGAGGAAGGGAAAGCAAAGCATGGGATTCATGGCTTTCTCCCCATGATTCTTTAGTCTTGCAAAGTTAATTTTTTTTAATTTCATTTTTTCCTTACTATAATTTTTTAAACTTTTCCACCTTCCTCTTTTAATGTTTTTAACTAGTTTATCTTAAAATAACTTTCTTTAAAAAAATCTTTTTAAACCTTCACTATTATAGTCATATTTTATCCTTCATTGCATCTAACTTTATTTTTTGTATACATAAAGGCCTTTTTCTTCTAAAAATTTTTTGGGATACAATTTCTTCTAATAAATCAAAATATATCCTAAATCTAGCACAGGGCTTTGTTCTAGTCTCCAGTCTGAGCAAATTCTCTCCACTTTCTTTTCTTTCTTTTTCCAACCAACTTATAAATTTCTTTTTTTAGAATTTTTTTTAAATTTTCATCCTTACAGTCATATTCCAATCCCTTCATCATGTTTACCTTTATTTATGTGTATATAAGTTTATCTTTCTTTAAAAAATATTAAGAGGTAGTTTCTTCTTCTTTTTTCTTTTTAAGATTTTATTTATTTATTTGACAGACAGAGATCACAAGTAGGCAGAAAGGCAGGCAGAGAGAGATGAGGAAGCAGGCTCCCTGCTGAACAGAGAGCCCAATGCAGAGGCTTAACCCACTAAGCCACCCAGGCACCCCAAAAGGTAGTTTCTTCTAAGAGGCCAAAATACACCCAAAATTAAGTTGGTGGCTCTGCTCTATTCACCAGTCTAATACATACATACATGTGTGTGTATGTATGTGTGTGTGTGTGTGTATATATATATATAATTATGTATATAAAAAATTAAAACCATATATATGTGTGTGTATATATATAAAATATTAAAAACTATATATATATATGGTTTTTAATTTTTTTTAATTTTTAAACTTCTATTTACCCCCTTTCTTCCCCTCCAATTTGGGGTCTCTTCTGATTTGGTTAGCGTACATTTTTCTGTGGTCTTTGCCACCATTGTAGTATTTTATTCTCTCATTCATATATTCTTATGTGGATAAAATAACAAAGCAGAAAAACTAGCCACAAAACAAAAGAACAAGAGGCAGTACTGAAGGCTAGGGACCTAATCTATACAGACATTGGTAATATATCAGATCTAGAATTCAGAATGATAATTCTCAATGTGTTAGCTGGGCTCAAAAAAGGCATGGAAGATACTAGAGAAACACGGTCTGGAGAAATAAAGGCCCTTTCTGGAGAAATAAAAGAACTAAAATCTAACCAAGCTGAAATCAAAAAAAGCTATTAATGAGGTGCAATAAAAAATGGAGATTCTTACTGCTAGGATAAACGTGACAGAAGAGAGAATTAGTGATATAGAAGACCAAATGATAGAGAATAAAGAAGCTGAGCAAAAGAGAGACAACTACTGGACCATGAGGGGAGAATTCAAAAGATAAGTGATAGCATGAGACGAAACAATATTAGAATACCTGGGATTCCAGAAGAAGAAGAAAGAGAGGCGCAGAAGGTATATTTCCCTAATATGGCAAAGGGAACAATCATCAAAATCCAGGAGGCACAGAGAACACCCCTCAAAATCAATAAAAATAGGTCCATACCCCATCATCTAATAGTGAAACTTACTAGTCTTAGTGACAAAGAGAAAACATTGAAAGCAGCTAGTGACAAGAAGTCTGTAACATACAATGGTAAAAATACTAGAATGACAGCAGACTTATCCACAGAGACCTGCCAGGCCAGAAAGAAATGGCATGATATATTCAGGGCACTAAATGAGAAAAATATGCAGCCAAGAATACTATATCCAGCTAGGCTATCATTGAAAATAGAAGGAGAGATAAAGAGCTTCCAGGACAAACAAAAACTAAAAGAATTTGTAAACACCAAACCAGCCCTACAGGAAATATTGAAAGGGGTCCTCTAAGCAAAAAGAGAGCCTAAAAGTAGTAGACCAGAAAGGAATAGAAACAATTTACAGTAAGAGTCATCTTATAGGCAATACAATGGCACTAAATTCCTATCTTTCAGTAGTTAACCTGAATGCAATTGGGCTAAATGCCCCAATCAAAAGACACAGGGTATCAGAATGGATTAAAAAAAGTAAGACCTACCAATATGTCATCAGCAAGAAACTCATTTTAGACCCAAAGATACCTCCAGATTGAAAGTGAGGGGGTGGAAAGCAATTTACCATGCTAATGGACATAAAAAGAAAGCTGGGGTGGCAATCTAGATTTTAAGCCATAAACTATAGTAAGAGATGAGGAAGGATGCTATATCATACTAGAAGGGTCTGTCCAACAAGAAGATCTAACAATTTTAAATATCTATGCCCCTAACATGAGAGGAGCCAATTACAAAAAAACCAATTAATAACAAAACCAAAGAAACATATTGACAATAATACAATAATCATAGGGGACTTTAGCACCCCCCCCTCACTGAAATGGACAGATCATCCAAGCAAAAGATCAACAAGGAAATAAAGGCCTTAAATGACACACTGGACCAGATGGTCCATATTTAGAACATTCCATCCCAAAGCAACAGAATATACATTCTTCTCTAGTGCACATGGAACATTCTCCAGAATAGACCACATCCTGGGTCATAAATCAGGTCTCAATTGGTATCAAAAGATTGAGATCATTTCCTGCATATTTTCAGACCACAATGCTCTGAAGCTAGA
Organism: Martes martes; assembly: GCF_963455335.1. Lineage (NCBI taxonomy): Eukaryota > Metazoa > Chordata > Mammalia > Carnivora > Mustelidae > Martes > Martes martes. Next base: position 70,128,078 of record NC_137888.1, on the reverse strand, counting down.
ACTCAATCACAAGAGGAAATTTGGAAAGAACGCAAATACATGGAGACTAAACAGCATCCTTCTAAAAAATGAATGGGTCAACCAGGTAATTAAAGAAGAATTGAAAAAAAATCATGGAAACAAATGATAATGAAAACACAACGGTTCAAAATCTGTGACACACAGCAAAGGCAGTCCTGAGAGGAAAATATATAGCGGTGCAAGCCTTTCTCAAGAAACAAAAAAGGTCTCAAGTACACAACCTAACCCTACACCTAAAGGAGCTAGAGAAAGAAGAGCAAAGAAAGCCTAAACCCAGCAGTAGATGAGAAACCATAAAGATCAGAGCAGAAATCAATGAAATAGAAACCAAAACAACAACAACAACAAAAAACAGTTGAACAAATCAACGAAACTAGGAGCTGGTTCTTTGAAAGAATTAATAAAATTAATAAATCCCTGGCCAGACTTATCAAAAAGAAAAGAGAAAGGAACCAAATAAATGAAATCATGAATGAAAGAGGGGAGATCACAACCAACACCAAAGAAATATAAACAATTATAAGAACATATTATGAGCAACTATATGCCAGAAAATTTGACAATCTGTAAGAAATGGATGCATTCCTGGAGACATATAAACTACCAAAACTGAACCAAGAAGAAACAGAAAACCTGAACAGAACATAACCAGTAAGGAGATTGAAGGAGTCATCAAAAATCTCCCAACAAACAAAATCCCAGGACCAGAAGGCTTCCCAGGGAAATTCTACCAAATATTTAAAGAAGAATTAATACCTATTTTCCTGAAACTGTTCCAAAAAATAGAAATGGAAGGGAAACTTCCAAACTCATTTTATGAGGCCAGCATTATTTTGATCCCAAAACCAGACAAAGACTCCATCAAAAAAAGAGAATCACAGACCAATATCCCTGATGAACACAGATGCAAAAACTCTCACCAAAATACTGGCTAATAGGATCCAACAGTACATTAAAAGGATTATTCACCACGACCAAGTGGGATTTATTCCAGGGCTGCAAGGTTGGTTCAACATCCGCAAATCCATCAATGTGATACAATACATTAATAAAAGAAAGAACAAGAACCATATGATACTCTCAATAGATGCTAAAAAAAAGCATTTGGCAAAGTACAGCAAACTTTCTTGATCAAAACTCTTCAGAGTGTAGGGATAGAGGGTACATCCCTCAATATCATCATAGCCATCTATGAAAAACCCATAGCAAATCATTCTCAATGGAGGAAAACTGAGTTTTTTCGCTAAGGTCAGGAACATGGCAGGGATGCCTATTATCACCACTGCTATTCAACATAGTACTAGACATCCTAGCCTCAGCAATCAGACTAAAAAAAAAAAAGAAATAAAAGGCATCTGAATTGGCAAAGAGGAAGTCAAACTCTCACTCTTTGCAGATTATATGATACTTTATGTGGAAAACCCAAAAGACTCCACTCCAAATCTGCTAGAACTTGTACAGGATATCAGTAAAGTGTTAGGATATAAAATCAATGCTCAGAAATCAGTTGCATTTCTATACACCAACAACAAGACAGAAGAAAGAGAAATTAAGGAGTCAATCTCATTTACAATTGCACCCAAAACCATAAGATACGTAGGAATAAACCAACCAGAGAGGCAAAGAATCTGTACTCAGACAACTATAAAGTACTCATGAAAGAAATTGAGGAAGACACAAAGAAATGGAAAAATTTTCCATGCTTATGGATTGGAAGAACAAATACTGTGAAAATGTCTATGGTACCTAAAACAATCTACACATTTAATGCAATCCCTGTCAAAATACCATCCATTTTTTTCAAAGAAATGGAACAAATAATCCTAAAATTTATATGGAACCAGAAAAGACCTCAAATAGCCAGAGGAATGTTGAAAAAGAAAGCCAAAGTTGGTGGCATCACAGTTATTCCAGACTTCAAGTTCTATTACAAAGCTGTCATCATCAAGACAGTATGGTACTGGCACAAAAACAGACACATAGATCAGTGGAACAGAATAGAGAGCCCAGAAATAGACCCTCAACTCTTTGGTCAACTAATCTTCAACAAAGCAGGAAAGAATATCCAATGGAAAAAAGACAGTCTCTTCAACAAATGGTGTTGGGAAAACTGGACAACCACATGTAGAAAAATCAAAATGGACCATTTCCTTACACTGCACACTAAAATAGACTCCAAATGGATGAAAGACCTCAATGTGAGAAAGGAATCCATCAAAATCCTTGAGGAGATCACAGCCAACAACCTCTTTGACCTTGGCCGCAGCAACTTCTTCCTAGAAACATCACCAAAGGCAAGGGAAGCAAGGGCAAAAATGAACTATTGGGACTTCATCAAGATCAAAATCTTTTGCACAGCAAAAGAAACAGTTAACAAAACCAAAAGACAACTGACAGAATGGGAGAAGATATTCGCTAATGACATATCAGATAAAGGGCTAGTATCCAAAATCTATAAAGAACTTATCAAGCTCAACACCCAAAGAACAAATAATTTAATCAAGAAATGGGCAGATGACATGAACAGACATTTCTGCAAAGAAGACATCCAGATGGATGTTCCACATCACTTGGCATCAGGGAAATGCAAATCAAAACCACAATGAAATACCACCTCACACCAGCCAGAATGGCTAAAATTAACAAGTCAGGAAATGACAGATGCTGGCAATGATGGGAGAAAGGGGAACCCTCCTACACTGTTGGTGGGAATGCAAGCTGGTGCAGCCACTCTGGAAAACAGCATGGAGGTTCCTCAAAAAGTTGATAATAGGGCTACCCTATGACCCAGCAATAGCACTACAGGGTATTTATCCTAAAGATACAAATGTAGTGATCTTAAGGCACATGTGCACCCGAATGTTTATAACAGCAATGTCCACAATATCCAAACTATGGAAAGAACCTAGATGTCCATCAACAGATGAATGGATAAAGAAGAGGTGGTATATATATACAATGGAATACTATGCAGCTATCAAAGGAAATGAAATCTTGCCATTTGTAATGAAGTGGATGGAACTAGAAGGTATTATGCTGAGTGAAATAAGTCAATCAGAGAAAGACAATTATCACATGATCTCCCTGATATGAAGAATTTGAGAGGCAAAGTGGAGGGTTTGGTGGGTAGGGAAGGAAAAAAATGAAACAAGATGGGATCCAGAGGTAGAAAAATCATAAGAGACTCTTAATCTCACAAAACAAACTGAGGGTTGCCGGGGGGTGGGGGGCAGAAGGGGTAGGGAGAGGGTGGTTGCGTTATGGACATGGGGGAGAATATGTTCTATGGTGTGTGCTGTGAAGTGTGTAAGCCTGACAATTCACAGACCTGTACCCCTGGGGCTAATAATACATTATATGTTAATAAAGAAAATAAAATTAAATTTTTAAAAAGAAGGTAAAAAAAGAATCAAGGTATAAAGAATATAAGTCATTATAATTTAAGGCATTATAATATCAACTGTAATGTCAAATATTTAAATCAGTTGTGTAGAGGGATACATATGTGGCTCAGTCACTTGAACACCTGACTCTTGATTTTAGTTCAGGTCTTGATCTCAGGGTCCTGGAGCTCCATGCTGATTATGGAGCCTGCTTAAGATTCTCCCTCTCCTGTTCCCTCTGACTCTCCCCCTGATCACTGTCTCTTTCTCTCTCTCTCAGTGATTAAAAAAAAAAAAAAAAATAGAATAGAATAGAAAAAAATAAAATAAATCAAGAAAATAAATAAAAACAACAGCTGTGTGGAGAAATTGCTTCCTGTGGAGGAAATATAACAAAATGTTTACAGTGATTAAAATGATGAAATTTGAAATTATTTTGCTCTTCTTTTGCAATTTTCTTGAGTATTGTTTTTTTCTAAATACACATTAACATGAAAGATGAAAAAATAAGCTTTCAAATAGGCCTTTAAAAACATCTATTCAACCTTATAACTTTCCACCCTTATCCCTTTGTTTCTCCAATTTAATCAAGACAATTCACTATTTTTCCAACACGCAACTCTTATACTGTTTCTCAACTTGGAATCTACACCCATGCTAATTGCAGTAGCAACTGCAGTAGCAATTCAAGTAAGTTACCATTTATTAATTACTTATTCTGATACAAGCATAATATGAAGCTCTTTAAATCATTTCAATTAAAACTTAATATGAAGTGGGTATGGTTATTTAAAGTACAGTTTATGATCTTAGAGAAAAGCTTTCAGTTTTTCACCATTTAGTATGATGTTAGTTGTGGGTTTTACATATACAACCTTTATTATGTTGCAGTATATTTCTTCTAAACCTACTTAAGAGTTTTTATCATGAATGTATGTTGTACTTTGTCAAATTATTTTTCTGAATTTATTAAGATAATCATATGGTTTTTATCCTTTCTCTTGTTAATGTGATGTATCATGTTGACTTGATTTGTGACTATCAAACCACCCTTGCATCCCTGGAATAAGTCCCACTTAATGATGGTGAATGATTATTTTCTTAATGTATTGTTAGATTCAGTGTACTAATAGTTTGTTGAGAGTGCTTGGATTTATGTTCATCAGAAATAATGACCTATAGTTGTCTTTTTTTGGTGGTGTCTTTATCTGGTTTGGGTATCAGGGTAATGCTGGCTCATAAACTGAATTTGGAAGATTTCCTCCTGCTGTTTTTTGGAATAGTTTAAGAAGAATGTACTCACTTTTCTTTAAAAGTTTGGTAGAATTCATCTGGTCCTATATTTTTCTAATTAATGATTCAATTTTACTGGTATTGATCAGTCTGTTCAAATTTTCTATTTCTTCCTAATTCAGTTTTGGGATCTTATCTGTTTTTAGAAACTTATCCACTTCTAGGTTGTCCAAATCCTTGGCATATAATTTTTCATGACACTCTATTAGAGTCCTTTTTATTTCTGTGGTGTCATATGTTATTTCTCTTCTTTTATTTATGATTTTATTTGAGTCCAATTGTTTTTTGATAAGTCTGGCTAAAGGTTTATCAATTTCATTGATCTTTTCAAAGAAAGAGCTCCTGGTTTCGCTAGTTTGTTTTATTGTTTTGTTTCTTGTTTTGTTTTTTTGTCTCCATTTCATTTACTTATGTTCTAATCTTTATCATTCCTTTCCTTCTACTGGCTATGGACTTTGTTTGTTCTACTTTTTCTAGCTCATTTAGGTGTAAAGTTGAGATTTTTCTTGCTTTTCAGGTAGATAGATTATCGCTATTACCTTCCCTCTTAGAACAGCTTTTACTGCATCCCAAAGATTTTGGACCACTGAATTTTCATTTTCACTTGTCTGTATGTATGTCTACTCTCACCACTTTTACTCAATACTGAAAGTTCTAGCTTCAGAAGTTAGACCAGAAAAAGAAATAAAAGACATCCAACTTGGTGAGGAAGAAGCAAAACTTCCATTCTGCAGATGACATGATATTATATATGGAAAATCCAAATATTACACACACATACATACACACAAAATACTAGAACTGATAAATGAATTCAGTAAAGCCGCAGGATATAAAATTAATACACAGAAATCTGTTTCAGTTCTATACACTAATAATGGAGTAGCAGAAAAAGAAATAAAGAAAATGATCCCACTTACAATTGCACCAAAATTCTAAAATACATAGAAACTAACTAAGAAGGTGAAACATCTGTACCCTGTAAACTACATAAAACATTGATGAAAGAAATCAAAGATGACATAAACAAATGGGAAGATATTCCATGCTCATGTACTGCAAGAACAAATATTGTCAAAATGTCTATACTACCGAAAGTGATTTACAGATTTAGTGCAAGCCTTAGTAAATATCAACAATATTTTTCACTGAACTAAAACTAATAAATCTAAAATTTGTATGGAACCACAAAACACCCTAAATAGCCAAAGCAATTTTGAACAAGAGTGAAAGTTTTGCTTGAACAATAATAACCAGACCTGTCACAATTCTACATTTTAAGAAACACTGTGATACTGTAGTAATTAAAATACTATCATACTGATATAAGAGAGCAATAGAACAGAATAGAGAGTCCATATGTAAACCCATGCTTTTGTGGTCAATTAATCTACAACTAAAGATACAAGAATATATAATAAGAAAAAGTCTCTTCAACAAATGGTGTTGAGAAAGGAGGACAGCTACATGCAAATGAATGAAACTGAACTACTTTCTTGCATCATACACAAAAATACTCAGAATAGATTAAAGACCTAAATGTGGGACTTGAAGGCATAAAAATCCTAGAAGAATACATGGCCAGCAGTGTCTTTGACATCAACTATAGAAAATTTTTTGTAGAATGACTCCTCTGGCAAGGGTGTATTGACACTACACCAAAACAAAAAGATTCTTTATAGCAACAGAAATCAACAACAACAGAATACAATCTAATGAATGGGATAAGACACTTGCAAATGATACATCCATTAAGGGATTAATATCCAAAATATACAAAGAACTTATACAACTTAGCACCAAAAAAACCACAAAAATCCAATTAAAATGGGCAGAGGACATGAATAGACCTTTTTCCAGAGAAAATATCCAGAAAGCCAACAGACACATGAAAAGATTCTCAACATCATCATTATCAGGGAAGTGCAAATCAAAACCACAATGAGGTATCACCTCACAACTGTCAGAATGGCTAAAATAAAAAATACAAGGAACAACAGGTGTTGACAGGGATGTGGAGAAAAAGAAACCCACATGCACTCTTGGTGGGAATGGAAAATGGTGCAGACACTATGGAAAACAGTATGGAGTTTCCTTAAAAATAAGGTAATTCCTTAAAAATAGAATTACCATATGATCCAATAATTCCACTACTGGATACTTACCTAAAGAAAATTAAAACACCAATTTAAAAAGATAAATGCAGCCCTATGTCCATTGAAGCATTATTTATAATAGCCAAGATAGGGAAGTAATCCAGGTATCCACTGATAAATAACTAGGTAAAGAAAGTAAACACACACATACACACACACACACTATAGAATATTACTCAGCCACAAAATCTTGCCATTTGAGGCAATATGAATGGACCTACAGGGTATAATGCTAAGTGAAATAAGTCAGAGAAAGACAAATACAGTATTATTTCACTCATATGTGGAAATTAAGAAACAAATGGACAAAGAAAAACAAATACAGTATTATTTCTCTTATATGTGGAAATTAAGAAACAAATGGACAAAGAAAAAAAAAGAGACAAAAACCATATTCTAAATACAGAGAACTGTTGGTTTCCAGAAGGGAGGTGGGTGAAGAGATGGTTGAAATAGATAAATGTTAATAATACACTTATCCTGATGAGCACTGTTCAATGTATAGAATTGTTGAATCATTATATTGTACACCTGAAAATAATTTGCGTTATATGTTAATTATGGTTGAATTTAACAAAAAAAAGTACACTTCAAAACCACCTCTTCTTCCCTGACTTGTCCTACCTCAGGTTTTTTTCTATTTAGTATCCATTAAAAAATCTCACCCATGTACATACTATCCTACTGGAAAGTGTGGTTACTTGAGATAGAATATAAGTTCCACATGTAGAGTTAGTCCTTTTCCCTTTTTCCTTTTTTCCTTCCCTCATTTCTCATTTGCTCTCTTTTCTTTCTACCATTCATCCCACTTTATGTATGTTTATTAATAAGTATTTAAATTAAATTAATAATTATTAAAGTAAAATATAAAGAAAATACTTGGTAATGCCCAAGTATAAGTTTAATAATAGAACTATTATGTGAAGGGTGCGAGAATGTCGCAGAGATATAATGTGGAGAGTGGTTGTCTAGACTGTAAAACATGGGCACTAAAATCATATAACACATTGATTTAATGGATTTCGTTATTTTTTTTGTGTGTGTGGGGAAAAAAGCCTTATAAGTGGTAGTAATAGGGTAGAGAAGTTGTTTGGACTCCATGATTTCCTTCACATGAAATCATATTTAAGCATATGGAAACAACTGGATTTGGGAATAATATTTTTGGATTCATTTGAATATGTGGATTACTGAAAATTTCAGTGAAAACAGTTATGAATGATGTTTGGTTTCAATTCTATTTCAGACTTACCCTGTATGAAAAAATAATGGAATCAACAAATGAGAAACAGCTATCAAAAGGTCTACCAACCAATCCTAGCTTCTAAATGTGAAATTGTGGTAAGTTCAGCTAAAAATGTTGAGTCATGAGGATTACTAGAAGGGAAAAGAAATTAAATTGAGATCAAAATCTTGATGACTACACAACACGAAAGGGGAATACATTATTCAGAAAACATTAATGATGTATATAATGACCTTGGAGAATTATAAGAAGAAATTAATGATAAAAATGGGTAACTTGTGTGCACAGTTTTCCAATGAAACTTTCCAAACACATACTTAACTTTCAGTAAGAATTACTTAAATTGAAAGAAAACACATAACATTAGTCTATAGAAATGTACATTGTTAAGTAGGAATTTTTTATGTCCTGGAATAAAGGTTGTCTCTGTATAGAACTTGAAAGGGACTCATTTAAAACTGGGTGCTCTTGGGATGCCTGGGAGGCTCAATTGGTTAAATGTCTGACTCTTGGTTTCAGCCCAGGTCATGATCTCAGGCTCATGAGATCAAGCCCTGCATGGGACTCCATACACACTGTGGAATCTGCTTGAGATTCTCTACCCCTCCCTCTCTAGCTGCTCCTCCCCCTGCTCAAGCTCTCTTTCTTTCAAATAAATAAATTATACCTTTTTAAAAAAAACTGGGTGTTCTTTAGATAAATAGACTTTATATAGTTGTGAATGACTTGTCTGAGAAAATCTGCCTGCATTTAATGCTATTACCACACGCACACACACACACTGTACATCTTTGGAGAAGATCATTTTAGGGAGACTTTTGACATATTTGAAAAAGGATCAATATTCATAGCTGTTTCTGCAAAATAGAGCAAATGGTGTTTGTAGCCAAAAACAAAAAGGAAGATAGAAAAGACTTACAGGCAAATAACATACAAACATCAATTTTGATTGTCCTTCAAAGAGCTGGAATGGGGCTACAATGACTGGACATTGTGACCAATTTACAAAGGGCTTATGTGGGAATTGATGCATATCTGTATCAAAAGCTGAGGATGAATATGCAGCCTTCCTCGGTATCTACAGACAACTGGGATTTGTTAATCACATCCAAAAAAAAGGCACATTTTTTTTAAACTGTGTATTGCCCTATGGCAGTCTTCCATAAGATCACAGTTTTTATAAATCCTTTAAAATAATTTAAAACACTATTATAATGCTTGCCTGACTAGTTTTATTTTATTTTATTTTTAATGATTTTATTATCTATTTGACAGAGATCACAAGTAGGCAGAGAGGCAGGGCAGAGAGAGAGAGAGAGGGAAGCAGGCTCCTTGCTGAGCAGAGAGTCCAATACGGGGCTCGATCTCAGGACCCCGGGATAGTGACATGAGCCAAAGGCAGAGGCTTTAACCCACTGAGTTACCCAGGCACCCCTGCCTGGCTAGTTTTAGACTTAGAAATTAAACCTGGCCAAAAATATTAAATATTGGTAATTTTAATGTTTTTAAATTTTATTCAACTATTCTTTGATTCATTTTATGATTGGAAATGTAGCTTAAGATAGTGGGTAATTGACCTGTTCAAAATTATAAATAATTTTATTTATGATTAGGAGGAAAACTAAAACCATGTATGAAAAACAATTACAAATGTTACATGATAAAATTCATATAACATATGTATTTTCATGTTTCACCTTCATGTACATAAGAGAAGTCTGTATATACTAGCCTTATGCACCTTGGTGATTTTAGTGCAATTGTTCTTCACATAAAAAGGAATATTGAGGAAAATATACATGATGCTGAAATCTCATCCTAGTAATTGGTGTAGCTTTTGTGTGTTAATCTGGGAATTACTCCAGCTTCGATATTCCCTGACAACAATAAAATGTTTTGATAGTTAATGTGTGGTTATTACCCTCTTCTATAGTTTAATACATTCTGTTTTGAAATTTAAGGTATTTTTTTTCTTCTTTCAACCTTTGGATTTTCAGATATTATAAAAGGCACTTTGATGGATACTCAAACCAGTCAGTTTAGAAAGATTTCCTGGAAAAAAAAAAAATTGACATGAACATACTTGATGTTGTAGGAGCTCCATGGAAACCAATTTCCATTTTTTCTAATGTGAACTAACAACACATGTTATCATGCACTCTAAGTTATCACTGTGCTTAGGTATAAAAGCAATAGTCCAACTTTATTTTCTACAGATGTTCTCATTGTTTGTTCTTTACCTGTTTGGCGTAAAAAATATTATATTGTTTCTAATTTCTCCATATAGAAAGACAGGATTATGGGACTCCAACATTTGCAGAAATAAGGTTATCTGAAGGAAAATATTGCCCCTACTAAGAGACTCCAAGTAATGTGACACATTGCTCTTCATCCTGTGTGAGAGATCAGCACAAAACCAACATGACTAATCACGGACTCCTCCCTGTTCTTGCATAGATGAGAGCCTTATGAGAAAACTCAGGTTCTGACTGCAAATAAAATGTCAGTTGTCTCTCTGGAAATACAGTGACTCTCAATGAGGTTTTCCTTGCAGCAATTATTTGTTTAAATTACCGATGATGAAATATAAAAGTAAATAAAGATAATGGTGATGGTAAATGTTTTAGTTTTTTATTGCTACCATAACAAACTACCATAGACTTAGTGTTTTAAAACTACAAATTTATTATCTTAGAGTTACGCATGTTGAAGTCTGACATGGGTCTTACAAGCTAAAATCAAGGTGCTGTCAGGGTTGTCCTTCCCCCCGACACACCCGTTTATTTGAAAGAGAGAGAGAGCAGAGTGGGAATGAGAGAGAGAGAGAGAGAGAGAGAGAGAGCATGAGCCGGGGGGAGGGGCAGAGGGAGAGAGAGAAGCAGACTCCCTGCTGAGCAGGGAGCCAATTTAGGGACTCAATCCCAGGACCCCAGGATCATAACCTGAACCAAAAGCAGAGGAAGGCAGACACTCAACCAACTGAAACACCCAGTTGTCCCTGGAGCTGGTCCAGGGGTTTTAAGGGAGGATCCATTTCCTTGCTTATTCAGATGCTTGGCAGAATTCAGTTCCCTAAAGTAATAGGGTTGAAAAGAGGTCACCTGCATTCCTTGGCTTGTGTCCCCCTTCTTCCATCTCCAAAGCCAGCAGTCTTTGGGTAAGTTCTCTTCATGATTCAAATCTCTCGTTCTGTCTCATCTCTCTGACTCACTTTTCTGACTCTACATTTTGCTTTTCAGAGCTCGCATAATTATCTTGTGCCTACTGGGATATTCTAGGATAATCAGCCCATCTCAAGGGGTGCACAAGTCTTTTTCTGCCATGTATGGTAACATATTCCCAGGGTCCAGGGATTAGGATATGAATATCTCTGAGGGACAATCATTCTGCTCACCCTAGTAATAATAATAGTAGACACTAACACTATATGCCAACCCCTTTTTAGTGTCTTACATATAGTATTTTTTTAAAGATTTCATTTATTTATTTGAGAGACAGAGTGAGTGAGAGAAAGACAGCATAGGAGCAGGGGCAGAGGGAAAAGCAGGTTCCTCTGCTGAGCAGGGAGCCCGATGTGGGGCTCAATTGCAGGACCCTGGGATCATGACCTGAGGCAAAGGCAGACACTTAACCTACTGAACCACCAAGGCACCCCATGTGTCTTGCAAATATGAACTAAATTAAACTTTGCAGCAACTCTATGAGAAAGATAATACTGTTATGTCCATTTTACAGATGAGGAAAATGAGAAAGAGATCTTGTAACTTGTGAAAAGTCACTGAGCTAGAAAGTTAAATGGCCTTCCCAGAGTCATATAGTTGTAAATCTGGAATCCAAATCTGTCTTATCTGCATTCACAGTCAGATCAGTTTTTTGTTTGTTTGTTTGTTTGTTTGGGGGGTGTTTTTTATTTTTTCCCCCTGCTCTGCCTTCTAGGGAGTAAATTCTTAGCTTTAAGCAGAAGCAATTAAGGTAAAAAGGCTTAAAGTACTTCGATAGTAATTCATCCCAGGATCCTGCCCAAAATCAATATGAGACTTACTACCTCAGAATTTGTAAATGTATTTTTCCACCATTAAAAAAATAACTAAATAAAGGGAGATTGAGGTCTTTCCACATCAAGTTGTCAAGTAGTTTAACTATCTCCATTAATTCCTAAAAAGCACCATGCTATCTCACTTTGAAGCTCTTTCAAAATCAAGATATTTAATCATGTAGGATCCTGATTGAGTGAGGAGACTCAAATTATTCTCAACTAGATGCCCTCTGGGGGGGCATTTACTAAGAAGTAGAAACTTCCTAGTAAAGTGATCATTATTTTTGAAGGGACTGTGACACCAGAAAGCAAAATGATGTAAAATATCAACATTTGCTGGTACTTGTACCGTCAGAAACTATGCATGTACATTTGCAGATGTTTGTGGGTGCACATGGTTATCCAGTAGACAATTATAAACTGACCACATTTCCTGGAAAAAATTAAGTGGCGTATATTTTTGTTGTTGTTGTTAAAACACTCAAGAAGTATTTTCTTCTATCTCACTACAGAAAAGTCTCTTTAAATAAACTCTGTAATTCAGGATTGTCACCATTAACCTTGAAATACAGAATTGTCCTATATGAGTAGGTGTTAGTAAATAAGCATACCACCACACAGACATATTTAAGTAATAGATGGCTGAAACACAAACCAATAAAACCCAATAGATTCAAGGTTAATTGTGACACATTTCACCCTTAGCTTCTGTCACTACAGTAAGAAAAACATGCCCTAAAGTATTTCAACTATTTACCTGTAAATTGCAATAAAAACTCCATTACATAGAATGGAGTACGCCCTTATGAAAATCAATAAAGTCAATATGCCTTTAAGAATAATCTTCTTTGCAAACCTACTTACATCACTGTATGTGAATCCTATATTCTCTGTGGTGTATAACTAGATTTTTATTACATTACCAACAGAATAAAGTAAATAGTTTATAGATGAATATATCTGCAACTATGAAATATTTATTATTTTCTTAGCTAACAAGGATGGTTTCTTGGTCCCCTCTCCTTGCATTTATTCTGGAAACATATTGACAGCAACAAACATTATTCTTGAGTAATTAAAGAATGAGGAGTGTAGCAAAGAGATTGGGTTAAAGGAGGAAGAGAAGAAAGAAGAAAAGTGAATTGCCAGTATTTTGTGCTTTAAGAATAGAAGATTATATAGCCTGATGGTAAATATAAGTCTCAATTTCTTTTAAACATAGTGCTTCCACTCTTTTTCTTGAAAGAGAACAAACCACATATTATCACCCAATGTTAAGTTCTATTCCCAAGAATTCATTTTCCAGGACATAGACAAACAATTTAAATGTTAGGGTAATATATCCCCAAGGGATATATTATCATTTTAAAATTATTTTAATGAATTGCTTTAAAGTCTGTAAATATCAGAACTACATTTGCGTAAAAACCAATCTTCTTTTTTCCTATCCTACTAAGACTCTTCCAGTAAATCTCTTCTTTAAACCATTTTTTAAAGGCTGTTTGCTTTTAACACGTATTTTTGAAGTTTTTTTTTTTCTAATTTGGCCATTATTTGCCTAAAATAAACAGAAAGTGCTTTATAATTTTGGATAGAAAAAGGAAAATGAGGTTTATGAGCCTTTCTGACTGGGTGCCATGGTAGTAAATAGGCTGGAATTTCTAACTAACAGAAAAACATAAACCTCTTGCTATTTTCTTTTTCCCTTTTTTCCCCCTTCCTTTCTTAAAGAAATCTCATGTGATACCAATATGAGCACCACTGAACGGAAAGGTCAAGTTATTAGCAGAAGCTGTGCACTGTGATGTTTCTTTGTCTCAGAAGAAAACTGAAATGACTCCTGGTGTTACTCTGAGGGGGATATGGTCATCCCAGAGAATTAAGAAACTGAAATTAAAAGGTCATAATGTCCTTAGGGATGGTGAAAAGGCAATGTGGGGCAAAGGGTCATCTTCTACTCAGGCTCAGGCCTGTCTATAAACGCAGTTCCCTAAAGGAAAGGCTAATTCAGCATCAGAATTGAAAAAGACATTTTAAAAACTACTTCCTGTCCTGGGTACTAGTTATAAGAATACTCATTTGGGAGTCAAGACAAAAGAACCTATCTAAGGTCTGTCACATAACTGTTGTATGATTGTGGACAATTTGCTTTATTTCTGGGCCTCAATTTCTTCTTCTAAATGAGGATTTGATGTGGAGTGTTTGTTCACTGGTAAACAAGGACATTTCCATATTCTACTCTTAATGAATAAAATATAGAATTTAGATGAGTTACCCACCCAGAATGTGATCTGTTAGAAACAGTAAAATAGCTAATCTCTAAAATTCTTTCCAGTTTTCACTTTATGACATTAGGCCGCATGAATGTCTCCCCAATCCATATCTTCTGTAATTCATTTCCAATAGTTATGTGCCATTTACCTGCTATGTATCAGAGAACTTTGCAGCAGAATTACTAAAGAGACAAAGCCATATAAGATATAAACCCTTCCTGAAAAAATAGAATCTGGCAAATGGAGAAAGACATGTGAATAAATTAAGTGTGAAAAAGAATTGCACGTACACTGAGGGAGTTCTTCAATTAGAGTTAGGGAACCACAGAAGAAATCTAGCCTCACCCAGGACATTCTAGGTGACTAACCCAAAAATATTTTGTATAAAAAAGTGTTATTTGATATTTTTGTGAAACAAAAGGACAAGGAGCTGGTCAGGTGTTTAGAATAAAGGCATTCCCAGACCACGAAATAAATAAATAAATAAAATACAATAGCAAAATCAAAACGGATCCATGAAACAGCTGGGCATGTTCATTTTAACTATTAACAACTCACAAGGTTTGGGGCACAGACAATGGGGCATATAAGATGAGGGAGATGTGAATTATAATTCTTTCTTAGATAGTATGGTTTTTATCCTGTAGACAAAGGGCTTTTAAGGCAATGTCACCATGGATAAAGCATGAGATGTGGGTTGTACAGAAAGCTGCTTCAGGAGATAGTAAGGTGGTATTACTGATTCGATATATGGATTAAGAGATGTTAAAGTATAATTTTGCAAAGGCAAAATTGTGAAAAAAATTGTGAAACAAAAAAATGAATGCAGCAAATATTTTGTCCAACTAATTAAGAGGAAAACATTAACATTTGAGAAATTAGCTATTTATAGGCAATTCAAAAAAAGAATGTTAAGTTAAAATGGTTGCATCAGTTTTAAAATTGGTTAATGTTCAAAAGGGCAATAAACTATAACCTTTGAGTTATTTGTTCCATCAAGTAAGAATTGGATTTCTACTGGACAAAAATCAACAAAGTCACATTTAACTTTACTAAATGTGAGAACTTTAATTAACAACATGTAGTGAATTGAAAGGTATATTTCCCTAAACTTGGTGGTGGGGCTGGGGGGGAGTACTTTATTCCAGTATACATTGAACATGCATACCAGCTACCTTTCTGTCCTATTTTCAATTTCTGGACAGTTATTTCTTACCTGGAAAAACTATATCATCAGTATTTTAGTGTGCACTGTCCCTTTTGCTAATTTTATGTACCATGTAATTGAACACTTTAAAATATGCATACATAAATGCTATTATACCATATCATATTGTATAATACATTTTAAAATTCCGATCTAAATATACCAATGAGAAATATTTCTTGTCTCTAGAATATTTATGGAAAGCACTCAATGCTAGGCTTTCATTATTTTAAAAACCTATTTCAGGCATACCTGTTTTGAAAAGTCTATCACACTTTTTAAAAAAGTCAACTCTTTGCTTCTCCATTATAATCAAGTAGCTCACCATGCAAATTTGTACCAGAGAAACTGTAATCCTGGGCTTCTGTAGTCAATGTTCTACCAGAGAAGCAGGTTGGTTTTAGGCATTGCTATTCCATCACTAGTATTGTTTTGCTCACCAATAATTCTTAATTATACTCAAGGTAACAAAGAGGACTTGTGGCTTTTATTGGGTTTTCCTTGGATATGGACTGTGAGGCTAGGAATCCGGTAAGTGCCATGCTGAATAAACGGACTGTTGTCCCTGGCTGAGGATACTGCGGCTGAATTGGTTTTATAAAGCCAATTCCGTGAACTCAGCATTTTGACAATGTCTGATAGAATAATATTTTATAGGAAGAACCAAATGCTTAGTATCCTTGATTCGCTCCAACATTCCTCAACAGGAAATATGAGGATAAGCAACCCTTTCCTCCTTTATATACTAGTATGGTTTTATTCTTACAAATTAAGATGATGTGGCCTTGGTTTAAAACATCAATAGCCCATTATGTACTATACAGAACAAAGTCCAGATATCATTTAGTCTAAACACTACGTAACTGTGTTGGGCAAATGTCTTTTCAATATTTAACTGGCTTACATCTAAAGACCTCGTGCAACAAGTCAACATACTCTTCTTCCTAGGTGTTTATTTTCTAACCCATTTGTCTCAAAGAGTAGACTTGCATTACACAGCTGAGAGTTAATTTCATCTGTTCGTACAACAAATATTTACTGAATCTTAGTAAGTTCCAGGAACTTGAGAATCAAAAGCCCAAGATCTTACACTGAAGTGGAAAAAGTCAGATGATAAGTAAATACATACATGCATAAATAAACAAGAAAATTTCCTGTGGTGACAAGTGCTTTGCAGAGAAATGAAATACATTCATGTGATAGTGATTGAGTAATTCTCTAGATTACGAATTCAAGCGAAGATCTGTTGAAGGCACTTAAATTTAACATTAAAGTTGAATGACAAGGGAAGCTTACCACCACAAGATAAAAAGAAGAGCATTTACGACCAAGGGACCAGACAAGGCGAACAGGAGAGAGGATGGGCATACTTTAAAAACTGGAAGAAAGCCAGTGTGCACGGAACCCAGGGTCAGAGGGCAGAGAAGCATATGATGCTGTGGACCATAAATTCTACACCAAGATTTTGGTTAAAGCTTGCAAAATAAGCACTCTATGCCATGTAATTTGAGAACTTAACTTGTCCATTTCTGTTATATGAGCCCCAAATCTATACACAAACAAAATATCATGAAGCTGTTTATAGTGCTTAGTATATTTCTGCAAAGCGGCTGGTCCTGCTGATGCAGCTGGACACCTTTAGCTGCAGTGGGAATGCTTCCCGAATCTGTGTGTGACTCTTGTCATGTCAATAAATTATGCACTGTGTTGTGCTAAGACTTAAGTAATACCGCCTGGTTTGCAAAGATGTTGGTCACATTATCTCTGAATAGAAAAGAAAATCCACAAATATGAATCTCCCTATTTGCTGAGACTTCGTAGGACACCAGGAAAATATTTTTGTCCAGAAATACCGATCAGATGTTATGGTACGTAATATGAGATATTAAATGCAAAGTAACTGGCACAGTCCTAGGCAATAATCATATATTCCATATGATGGATTATTATTTTATTTATTTATTTGACAGACAGAGATCACAAGCAGGCAGAGAGGCAGGCAGAGAGAAAGAGAGGAGAAAGCAGGCTTCCCGCCAAGCAGAGAGCCTGATGTGGGGCTTGATCCCAGGATGCTGGGATCATGACCTGAGCCGAAAGCAGAGGCCTTAACCCACTGAGCCACCCAAGCACCCCATATTATGGATTATTATAAGTAGTAGCAATTTTATCCTAGAATTGCTAGACACTCATTTTTTTTCTTTTAATTCAATTAATGAACATATAGTATATTGTTAGTTTCAGAGGTAGATGTCAGTGACTCATCAGTTGTACATAATATCCAGTGCTCATGACATCACATGCCCTCCTTAATGCTCATCAACCAGTTACCCCAACCATCCACCCCACCCACTTACCCTCCAGCAACCCTCAGTTTCTTTCCTATGGTTAAGAGTCTCTTACGGTTTGTCTTCCTCTCTGATTTCATCTTGTTTTCTTTTTCACTCCCTTCCTCTATGCTCCTCTGTTTTGTTTCTTAAATTTCACATGTCAGTGAAATCATGTAATTGTCTTTCTCTGATTGACTTATTCTGCTTTGCATAATACCCTCTAGTTACATCCATGTCACTGCAAATAGCAAGATACCATTTTTGATGGCTGAGTAATATTCCATTATATATTTATCATTATATATATTATCTCTCACACACACAGGAATACTACGCAGCCATCAAAAGAAATGAGATCTGACATTTGCAACGAACTGGATGGAACTAGTGGGTATTATGCTGAGTGAAATAAGTCAATCAGAGAAAGACAATTATCATATGATCTCTCTGATATAAGGAATTTGAAAGGCAGGATGGGGGTTTGTGGGGGGTAGGGAGGGAAAAAAAATGAAACAAAGTGGGATCAGGAGGGAGACAAACCATAAGAGACTCTTAATCTCATGAAACAAACTGAGGATTGCTGGGGGGTGGGGGGTGGGGGGTGGGGGGGTAGGGCAGCTGGGTGACGGACACTGGGGAGGGGATGTGCTATGGTAAGTGTTGTGAATTGTGTAATATTGATAAATCACAGACCTATACCCCTGGGGCAAATAATACATTATATGTTAATTTAAAAAAATCAGTGAGAATTATCAGGGTTTTCTTAACTTATTTATTGGCATGGCTTCTGAGGGCTGTGAGTAAAGTTTGGGCCATTGCTACTCAAAAATGTTTTTCTTCCTTTAAAATCCATATACTGGCTCTGTGAATCCCCTGTCAAATAGTTTACAGTAGATGCTTTGTTAAACAGCAGAGAGATGTTTCCCAATAGAAACTAATTTTTAATGAAAAGGAATAAGAAAGATAGGTGACTATGAGACAGGAAAACTGCCATGTATTTGATACTGGGCAGTAAATACCCTTGTTCTAGCAAGGGAGTATTTCTCTTAAAAATCACTTTCCATCTTCTGCCAAGATTTAGAAACTGTTCTTAATTCATCTCTTCGATTTTAATCTGAACCAGTAGTTCTCAGCTCTGTTCTCTGCACATTTGAATTACCTGGGGTGTTTTAGACAAGTGTCTCTGCTCAGGCCCAAATCTAGACCCCAGAAAAGAATTTCTGGGGTGAGGCCTAGGATCTACATGTGACTCTGATGAACAGCGAATGTTCGGAACCACCAGCATACACCAACATTTAAAACTGTTGACTTGGGGCACCTGGGTGGCTCACTGGATTAAAGCCTCTGCCTTTGGCTCAGGTCATGATCCCAGGGTCCTGGGATTGGGCTTTCTACTCAGCGGGGAGCCTGCTTCCCCCTCTCACTCTGTCTGTCTGCCTACTTGTGATCTCGCTCTCTCTGACAAATAAACAAATAAAATCTCTAAAAAAAATAAAAATAAAACTATTGATTTGATTTTTTTAAATATACCTTTGACACCACTTTGTTCCATCAAAATTAATGTTTTATCAAACATTAAAAACTTCCTATTAGTAGCAATATATTTTGCAGAGAAAATTAAGCTTTTTTGAAGAGATGAAAAAATACACATTAGTTAAGCTTGGAGGAATTTTCAAGTAAAGCAAATATTATGTGACAGAACTAACAATGCTTTTGAGAACTAGGCATATTCATTTGGACTTTTCCCATATAATTATGCAGTTAGTTATCTAACATCATATACGTTCAAAATGTTACAGTGGAAATTTGCTGGCCTTTATCTCCCATCTCTCCCAAATCAAATCTGTGCGTTGTGAGAATACCAAGGGACCTGTCCCTAAAATAAATTGTTAAGCAATATGTGAAGGTTTTTGTTCCACCAACTCTAACAAAAAAATAAATCAAATACATCAGTCTGCATTGAACAGATTTCACTGGTAATGTTTTTGTTTTCCTTCTTTATCTTTAGTTAAAAAAAAAATCTTTGATGTGCTTCAGAAAGTATATACCAATACAATATTTTACTACTGTTTCAATCTGAATGTTGTACACTAAAGTCATTTAAAATTTCAGGAGGTGTGCAGGGAACATATTCTATTGGGCATTTCTATTGTATCACATGGAGCTTGGAAATTGTCTAACAAAATTACCTAATGCAGACTCAGCCCAAGAGATTTACTGATGAACAAGGATGTAGCTTCAATCCTAAGTAATGGAACAAACTGAATGCCACGGTTAAAAATTAATGTTTTTCAACTGAAGAGTAATAAATGATTGTATTTGCTGTTTGGATCAATGGCCAGTACATTACCTATTCTAAGGAATACTTCCAAACGTCCCCTTCCAGACAGACAGATATTTAAGGGCTTAAATATCAAACTAGAGCATTCATGAAACACATCGTTGGAAGTACACCGATGAAATACCATAATTTAGTTCTAGTAAGTCTCTTGGAATTAAAATTTCAAATGCATTAAGGGATTGTGACAATTACATTTTGTGAAACCTACAGGTCTGCATACCACTTCTGAAATGGAGGGTATAGACATTATTATTTCATGACTTTTTCCTTTCATGAATCCTTAGATGCTAGTAACCATAATCATTCTAGTACTGAAATCTCTTATTTAGAGGTTTTTAGCTAATACTGGTAAGATCATAGGATTTGACACCAGTCTCACCCAGAATTAGAACCTGGGTCAAATACTTATTCATAGATCAACACTGGATAACTTACTTCTTTTGAGCTTTGGTGACCCTATCTATAAAATCATGAAGATTAAAAACACCTTCCTCACAGGTATGGTTAGATTATCTGTGTCTGAAACGAAGTTTATACATATGGAGATCTTATTGTCACATAGTAGTTGCAGAATACGTTAATAAATTTTTAAAATAATGATGATAACAGAAATATTATTAATAATAATAATTACAGTTGTATTGTCCTCCAAAACCACCAGCCCCCTACAATAGAAGACCATTCTGATCTTTTCGAATTGGTCTGCTGGAAAAAGAACTTCATATTTAGTAAGGGAAGTTACTTATTTTAACAGCAGGCATGGTTTTGTGAAATGTGCACATTCAAGCAAGTATGGCATTGGGAATTTTGTCTGGTTATATTTCTTACTGGTATCTTATGTATCTTTCCTTTTGCTTTTCATAAGGTCTAGTAGATTGGTCCAGAAAATTCTTACTTCTGTAGAGCAAGTTTAGGGAGAAGACAAGCCAATATTTTGAATGTGGTCAATTTTAGTACAGTTTGAGCAATTTGTATGGATCCTTTTGCTACCTGCTATAAGAGCTCTTTAGTAGACTCCATGATTTAAAAATATCACTGTTAGGAAGCCTTCCAAAATATCTAAGTAAAATAAGCCAATATTGATCTTGTTCTGCAGGAATGCTAAACTTTATCCGAACAGAAAATTTCATTAAAGCTCTAGCAGCTGCCCTTTGCTGCTATTGTTATTTTAAAATGCCTTTTGTACAAAGCTTTTCTTCCTTATTCAATGGCCTCAAGTGTGGAAGAATCAATGCAGTTATCTGAGGACTTACTTTTGGTAAATAAAAATTATTGTGTGGCAACAAAATGAACCTCATTGCCATATTTTTAGTGACTGGCAGGAAGGAATCTTTATACTAAAGCATCGGAAAATCTATAAAATACAAACTGCACTTAGGTTCCTTTTTTTGTTTCTAAGTGGCAGTTTTTATGTTCTAAGTGTGTATCTTTTTCTGCTCAATATAGATTCATTTAATGGCCATGAAACATACTCAAAGCAAAGTTAAAGACAATGAATTTTGATGATAGGAACTTATTTTAAGAAATCGAATCAGCCTAACTTTTTATGCCAAATGTGCTTTTAAAAACTCTATTAGTATAAGAAATAAGCAAAGCCCAAAGAAGCTACTGAGGCTTAATTTATTCATTCCTTTTATGGCCATAATTGAAATTATAGCCCTCTACGCATTCAAAAACCTTCTCTCATTTTCATAGTTAAGACTATTTAGCTATTTTATTTTCACAATATAAGGCAGCCCTCAGGAATAACTCATTTCATAGCAAGGCACTACACAAAAACCCAAAGGAACAAATTTCTCATAGGGTTAATCTAGGGTGAGGTATTAGTTCTTTTTTGAATTTGGGACCACTCTTAAAAACAAACAGGGGGCACCTGGGTGGCTCAGTGGGTTAAAGCCTCTGCCTTCGGCTCAGGTCATGATCCCAGGGTCCTGGGATGGAGCCCCACATCAGGCTCTCTGCTTAGCGGGGAGCCTGCTTCCTCCTCTCTCTGCCTGCCTCTCTGCCTGCTTGTGATCTCTGTCTGTCAGATAAATAAAATCTTAAACAAAACAAAACAAAACAAAACAAACAGGACATTACGATTTTACCTCTATAGGCACAGCAACATTTCCTCAACCCTTAGTTACCACTACAGAGAACATCATCTGGGACCTCACAGAAGTAGCTGTGAATATGCCAGCACCTGCTGTTGCCAGGTGACAGGACATCACGCAGCGGAGCAGCACCAGGCTGGTGCTGGGTAGCTGCAGGGGCACCAATCACCGTCACGCGATCAGACACTCAGGAAGTGAAGAAGGAATGACTATTGGTATTTTTCCTCTCTACACTGAATGCTCTTTGGATTAGAGACTGCAGATTATAGATATTTATATTCACAGAACCTAGCAGAGTGTCTAGTAGATAAATATTAATGTATTTAATAACTGAGGATAAAACATGAATGGAAATTTTCTGTTGCAAAAACATTGGGCATTTATGGATGTGTGTGCATGTGTGAACGCCGAAGTAATAGATAAGAGCAAATCCATATTTGTAGCCTTGCTTGTTCATATTTTCAATCATTATTTTATGTACTTTTTTCGAGCAACATTTAAAGTCTTATCAGTGGAAAGCCAATATGAAAAACAACACTAAGACATTTTTAAGCTAATATTTTATAAGGCAGTAGTCTTCAAAAATAGGTACATAAATATCCAAGGTTACACAAAGATTTTCTAGTAGGTATGGAGTCACAGACATACATAGTGTCTTTAAGAAATCAATTTCCAGACCCTCAACTTAGAAATATGTCCTTTCCAAAAATCAATCTGCCAGAAAACATCTGTGATTTGGCAACATTTTTTTTCGCCTGCCCTCTTACCACTATACAAAAGAAAGGGGTCCCTCTCACCTATCCCACCTAATGAGGTACACTATCACAGAGTAAACACACATTTAGGCATCAAAGGAGTATTCCAGATCCATTGCTTTTGAGGAAGGTATTGTAGGGCAAAATAAAGAGAATGATATGAAGAGGAAGCATTCTATTTTATCCGGGTAATAAATGGAGGGTGGGGCTTTCTATATATTTGATCTAACCTACTCATCTTTGAATTCACTAGAGAGACTTCTGTCACAGGCATAAAAAGTTGATTAAACTGAAAAGAATTTTTTTTTTACGGAAACTGGGTCTGATTTTGGCTGATAAGAACTACCTTTGCTATTTACGTTATAGAATAGATATTTTCCAAATTTGAAAACACTGAATCTGAAGCTTTACGGTGTTGACAAACAAAATAAAATCCCACCCTACCACTGACAGTGAAGTTCAAACACTTAAATTGCACTAATGCAGGGTTGCATTATTGCAAGCTTAAGAAATGACAGAGTGAAGTTGCTATGAAGGGTGGAAACCACCAGCATGACACCAGAGTGTGTAGTGTCAATAGGTTTTCTTGTGTGCTTAAAACAGGATCCAATCAATAACATGCCAGAATCCTTTATGCTGTATAAAATATCAATAATAAATTATTGATGTTAAGTTTAAATGTGCAAGGGCACACAGAGGTTTTCTCAAAATTCTTTTAGGAGGTATAAAAGGAAAATGTTTGAATATTGCTGCCTAGTGCTCACGTTGGTTTCCAATTTTATTCTTTTATTTGTATGACAGCTTTATGACCACTTAAAATTGCATAGCAATTTTCTCAGTTTAAGAAAAACTTGACCTTCATCTCCCTCTTTCCATTCCTCTCCATCTTCTAGAATTCCCGGCAGAGAGGAGGGTAGGGAGATCTCCATTCACAAGAGGATCTAAATGTTGGACAGGACACATGAGTTGGCCTACCTACTCTTCTGGCTCCATTAACATCACAATCGTAAAAGCAAAGAAGAATTCATGCACATCCCCACAAAACAGTGTCCCCCTCAGCATCTATTTGCTGTGAATGATTTTTTTTTAAACTATTTTTCTAATAACAGTATATGGATTTGGTAAATCTTGTTCCTTGTTTTTTTTTTTATAGTTACAGTTAGCCTTAATTCTCAAATCTCTGACTCAATACATATTTTAAGACTTATTTATTTTAATCTTCATTCATATAATTACTGGTTAACTCCCTCAGGCTAAAGTGATTTTTATAATGTTCTTTTTAATGCCAAAAGACTTGTACTAATCTTTACTTGACTATGAATTTTTGCTCATGTTTTAACTTGTCCCTGAAGTGGTCATATGATCTTATACTTCCTTAATAAGGGAGAAGAGTTGGAATTACTTCACAACCTTGCTAATCAACTATTCTTGCTATCATTTTAATTTTAGCAATTCCAGTACATATACCATGTTGTGGTTTTAACTTCTATTTCTCTGAGAAGAAATGATATTAATGGTTTTCTCACTTGTTTACTGGCCATCTATAAACCTGCTTTTGTGGCTCATATGTCTTCTTTTGTGAAATATTATTTCAAATCTCTTGGCTAGGTTTTAAATTGGGTTATTTGACTTTTATATCAATTTGTATGAATTATTTCTAGATTCAGTATGTACACCTTTGTCTGTCATGTATGTATTTTAAAGATTTTTGAAAAAAACCTTTTTCAAACCTTTTTCGATTTTTTCAAACTTCTGCTGAAAAAAAAATATCCTTCTCTCATTGATTTTCCTTAGAACGTTTTCTAAAATCAATTGACTTTATAAATGTGATTTTCTATTCTGGATTTTCCATTCTGTTCTGCATGCAATCTGTTTTTCTACTCTTGCCCAACAGTATATTGTATATTGTATTAATTATATTAATTGTATTAATTATTATATGTTCTTACAATGATCAGAACTACTGTGAGTCTTCTAAGTTCTTTGAATTTCCATATTAATACTTGAATAAATTTATCAAATTCTTCACAGGAAGATTATTGGCATTTTTATTGACACTGTACTGAAAATATGCATCAATCTGTAAGAACTGACATCTTGACAATATTAGATTTTCCAATTCATGAGAATGGTTTATTTCTTCTCCACTTATTTAGGTCATCCCAACATTTTGTACTTTTCTGTGAAAGTTCTACTTTTTTTTTTCACTCCAAAAATTTATTTTGCTTGTTTTGTTATTTGCTTATACTGTAAATGGATTTTTTAAACCATTTCCCTGATTTAGGTTTTGTTAATGTCCTCCATTTATTTCTTTTCTATCTCATGGAATCTTCTTTGATCTTAATTCCACTTGGAGTTTAACCTCCTCTCCTCTCACTGGATTTAAGGGAAAAATTAAGGTCACTGATTTTAAATATTTATTTTTAAATATAACTTCTTAAAGCTATAAATTTCCCTCAAACACTGCTTTATCTATATCTCAAAAACACATTCAGTTTTATATATTTTGTCATTTTTGACCTATGGGCTCTAAATTGTGTTATTTTCATATCCAAAGATTTAGGAATGTTTAAATAATTTTATTATTATAATTTCCTAATCTATTTCCATTGTGAAAGAGACCAGGATCTGTGAAAGTTGTATATATACATATTACATATACTGTGGAAAAGAAAGTTTGCTTTTTAGTTATGGAGTGGTAATTTTTTTTGGTAATGTCAATTAATTTGTTTGATAGTCTTTAAATATTTTATGCATTTTGTGACATCTTATCTAGTTCTATAAATTACTAAGTAAAAGGCGATAAAAATATCCATATATGATTGCAGAACTACTGATATCTGCCTATAGTGTTATCGATTTTTGCTCTATGTATTTTGAAGTTTTATTAGATGAATGCACACATTTTATCATCACAATATAACTTCATTTTCCTGATAATACTCTTTCCTCTTTTGTCTGATATTTGTAGAGATGTTCCAGCTTTCTTATGTTGGCATTTCTCATTATTTTACATCTAATCTGTTTCTGTGTATTTAAACTATCTCTTATAAATAGCATATACATATTTTTAATCCCAACAATCTCTGCCTATAAAGTGGAGTATTTAATTCACTAAATTTAATATACTTATATACTAAATACACATTTAATATATTTATATATTAAGATTTAAGTCTACCATCTTGCTATTTGCTTTCTAGTTGCCACCTCTTTTTATTTTTTCCTTAATTCCTCCTTTCCTGCCTTCTTTTGGGTTAGTTAATACTTCTCCATATGCTAATTTAATTTCTCTGTTGGCATTTCAGCCATACCTCTTTATTTAATTCTGTAAATAGTTCTTTAGGGTATGGTTCAGTACTAGCACCACTGATGTTTAAAGCTGGGTAATTCTGTACTGTGAGAGGGCTGCCTTATATACTGCAGGATATTTAGTGGCATCTTTGGCCTCTGCCCTCTAGATGCTAGTACTGTTTCTTTAGATCATTAAAAGTCTTTTCATGTTCTTCGAAATGTCTTATGAGGGGGAAAAAAAATTACAACTTGTTTAGAATGCTACAAGGCTTACAATATGCAACAACGAATTACTACTATAAACTTAAAAATAACATTATATGACTTCATGTAACATGCAAGAACCTTACATTAATAAAATTATTTTACTTTCTCCACATTTGGTACTATAGACACATTTACTTTATACATATTTAAGGTTTAAGTTTCACAATGAAATGTGGTTATTTTTACTTCAAATATTCACTTTTCTTTAAAAAATTAATATATATAAAAGATTATTTTTCATATTTACCCACACATTTAGCACTTCTGTTGCTCTTCATTTCTTCTTGAAAATATAAGCTTCCATATGGTGTCATTTTCCTGAAGAACTTCATTTAAATTTCTAACACTGCAGATAAGCTGGCTACAATTTCTCTCCATGTTTTAATCTGTAAATGTCTTGACGGTGCCCTCATTTTTAAGGAATATTTTTGGCTTTTTGTGCTTTATTTTTTTTAACTCTTTTTAACTTTTTCATTATGTTCAGTTAGCCAACTACAGTACATCATAAGCTTTTGTTGTAGTGTTCAGTGATTCACTAGTTGTATACAACTCAGTGCTCGTCCCAACACACATTCTCCTTAATGCCCATGACTTTTATAGCATCCCACTGTCTTCCCTTTTCTATTGGCCTGATGAAAAGTCAGTCATCCTGTTTGTACATGATCCTAGCTGAGTTTTATGGTTGTTTTTAAAATTCTCTCTTTATCTTCATATTTTAGCAACTTGCCTATAATGTGCCTAGGTATATCTTTGTATTTATCCTGATACTTAGGGGTTTACTGATTTCTTATATCTTTCTCAAATATTTGGAAATTTTTAACATTATTTTCAAATATTTAAGCATATTTTTTTCTCCTCCATTCTCTTGAACTTCTTCCCCTGAAATTCCAATTATAGTTGTGTTATCTTACTTGATATTGTCTTACAAATCACTGAGACTCCAAGGTTTTTTAAAACATTCTTCTCATTTTTCTTTAGACTAAATACTTTCCATTGCTTTTTCTTCATATTTATCAGTCCTTCTTCTGCAATCTCAATGCTAATAACACCGGTTAGTAAAATTTTCATTTCAGGTCTAATGATTCCATTCAATTGTTATTTTTCTTTTTAATAGCCCTGGTTTATCTGCTAAGGTTCACTAACTATTCATTTTTTATAATTACAATCTCTCCAAATATTTAAGACTGTATTTTGTAACTGTTCCAAGTTTTCATCTGAGAACAGCAATGCCTTAGCTGTCTCAATGCCTTTTCCTTGATTATGGATATTTTACTACTTCTTTACATGTCTAGAAATTCCAATTATATGTTGGACACTGTATATAATGATTATAAAGATTGAGGCTGTGACATTTTCCTTTAAAGAGTATTAATTTTTGTTCCATCAGGCAGTTAATTTACTAGCTGAAACTTTTGGTCCAAAACATTTGGTATTACTTCTGGTTAGAGAGGGTTGACTCTGGTATTGAACTTAGTCCTAGAAAGTGGCATTTATTTTAGGGCATGGTTTTCCATCCTTAAACATGGCCTTTCATGAGACTTAACTGAGTGCTGAGGTACTAGTCAATTTCTCTTTACTCTGGTGTTTCATGACTCTGGTATCACAGTTTAGCTTTAATCCAACAGGTGGACTCTGCTTGGACTTTTGTGGTTTGTCTTCTACATGTATGTCTAGCCTTCACTCAAAAACCCATGGTAAATACAACTCATAGAATTTTGGAAATTTCATTTAGGAGTTCCCTCTTTTTTATGATTGTGCTCAGATGCTCCATTAGTTGGAGACCAAGTCACTTTCTCCTCAAATCAACAGAATGACCGTAATTTGTTTAGGCTCTACCTCTCTGGGCCACAGCAGGACATGCCACCATGCTAAACATTGAGATAATAACAGGATTCATCTCATGTGGTTCCTTCTCTCAAGAACCACTGTGCTGTGTCCCTTGTTTCCAATACCCAAAAACATATGCCTTATATATGTCATCGGTCTTACAGTTGTATCAGTAGGTCAGCATGTACAGTTGTAAAAGTCAAAATTTCTACATCAATCAATATTTAGCATGATTCTCTTTGTTTTTTTAATGCAGTAGCAAATGTACTTTTTAAAAGCCATTATAGATCAAATTATTTGCCAGAACCAAATATACATGGCAGAAAGATAGGCCACATGCAGTAAAAAATGCAAATTATTTAACAAGTTCAAATCACAATACTTATAAACCACATTGGCTCACCAGCAGTTGTTTTATGTACACTCAAAATCATTAGCCATGAGAAAATAATACAGACCACTTCACTAGCTTTCATGGAATTACTGAGTGAATGAACACAATAGCACACAGAACACTGAAAATCATATATATCTATAGTACAACATAATGTTCTATTCATGCACATAAAAACATACATACAGAAAATCCAACCAAAAGTATCAAAAATAACTTTAATGAGGACACTATTATTTTTAGCGCTTACCATGTGCTAAATATTTACCTGTATTGCCTACATTGATCTCTATAAGAATTTTATGCCATATACATAATCAATATCCACATTCTCAAGATGGGTAAAGAAAGACACTGAGAAGTTCAAGAACTTGCCCAAAGTTACAGAGTTAGAATCACTCGAAACTATTGATTCTTACAAAAAATAATCTGCTTTTTTATTGTCTACTATCTTGGATTATTTATGATTTGTTTTAAGAATCTGTGAACTAGGGGCGCCTGGGTGGCTCAGTGGGTTAAAGCCTCTGCCTTCGGCTCAGGTCATGATCCCAGGGTCCTGGGATCGAGCCCCGCGTCGGGCTCTCTGCTCAGCAGGGAGCCTGCTTCCTCCTCTCTCTCTGCCTGCCTCTCTGCCTACTTGTGATCTCTGTCTGTCAAATAAATAAATAATCTTAAAAAAAAAAAAAATTTAAGAATCTGTGAACTAATTCCCTGACTTCACTTTTTATTGTTTTTACAATTAACACCTTGTTAACTGTGGACAGGTGTTTCCCAATGGGGTACTGAGCTCCAACCAGGTGTTAATGAAAAGAAACAAGAAAGTTAGGTTAATAAGACATGGGAAAATTGCCATGTATCTGAAATAGGACTGTAAATTAGCTTGTTCTATCAAGGGAGAAATGTGTTTTCTTTTAAAATCTTCTCCAGTTTTCTACAAAATTTCAAGAACCTTTAGTAATTCTTTGATTTTGACTCAGTTTAAATTAACATAATATTTGCTTATTTAATTTATGTAAATATAGTCTTGATCATCGATTTGGTATCAGAATGAATGCTTTGTGAACCCTTGTGAATACTCATTGTTAAATTTTATACTTTGTAATGAAGTTAAAAAAGAACTAAAAATGGATGATAGAGCAATGTATATTAATACTATATGTGACAGAACTAACAAATTTTTCACAAGCTAGACTTATTTTAATGCTTTGATTTATACACTCATGTAATTAGATAATATCTTATGACCCTCAGTGAAGCCTAGTTCATACAATATTCAGGATTTCATAAAGGAGCCATATTGGAATTTCTTTTATATATCCAAATATAATTATGCCCGTTTAAGGGAAAATGGCGGCAACTTTTCACAAAGAACGGTAGGTAAGTATACTACTTACCCCAAGCCAATCCCTGCTAAGTATTTAGATATAAAGGCCAGAATTTCTGTTTTAAAATATAAATAATAAAATAGCATTGTTATACATATATGCTTAGTAAACATGAAAAGTATCCATCAAGTGTGGAAAAGTGAGTTGTGTACTTTTATATAAATCTGATGAAGAATAAATTGGTAAAATAATCAAGGGTAAGATGGTAAAGAAAAGGGAGGGTGTGGTAACACACCTTAATATGTATCAAAAGATAAATAAAACCCCACTTTTATATTTAGTATTTTTATTACATAAATGTATACTACTGAAGTTAATCTGAGATGTTGAAAAGTTTACATTATTTATTCATTTTTTAATTATTATTTTTTAAATTAACATATATTATTAGTTTCAGAAGTACAGGTCTGTGATTCATCAGTCTTATATAATACCCCGTGCTCATTACATCACATGCCCTCCTTAATGCCTAACCCCAAGTTACCCCAATCCCTATACCCCTATACCCCAATCCCTATACCTCCAGCAACCCTCAGTTTGAAGACATTGGGAAGAGAAGAGATTCTGGCCAGGGATTTAAGATCCAGGTGGTCCAGGGAACAAAAAGAAAATGCCCAAGTCTCAAAGAAAGTCATAAGAGCCAGAGATTCCTTATGGAAATCCATGATGAAGCCAGAGTAAAGTGATTAATGAGAGCCAGGATTGAGGTTTCATCCAGTAGACAATGGGGTGTTCTGAACAAAGGTTTTGGCCTATTGTCCATCTTATTTGGTCAGTTGTTTCTCATACCCGTTTCAGAAAGATCTGATCAATATTATCACTCCCACTCGGAAAACTGACATGAAGAAGCCTGGGGCATAATAAGGCAGCATAATGAATTTGGGAATTACATTTTTAAATTGTTAGAAAAATTTTTAAGTTTAAATATATTCAAATGTATGTCTTCTAACTTTCACTTAATCTGGGCACAAGCTTGTGAGTGGGTCTTTGATGTTCTCCAAAAAAATAAACTATTTGAATCCAATTACCATATTGAAAATATTCCTCCAAAGTTTTAATTCCCTGTCATTTCTCCTCCATTTGTCTGAAGCTGCTATTCAGAATTTTAAATAACTCATTTACATAAGAATCCTTTTCTTAGCTCCAGACAGTGTGAATATTTTTATGCAGATTAAAGTAAATGTACTCATATGAAAACTTTAGGGGGAAAAAAAAAGCCCAAAAAACAAAAAACAAATTCCCAGAAGCCAAAATCAGATTATAGATCTAATAAACTGCAGTGAATTCACATGTGCTACAGCCACTGCAGAAGTGTGAAAATGTCATCAGGTAGAATGAAATTTAGATAAAATGTTCTGCTGTGTATGTGTTTATTATTTCTCTTTATCCTGGGATAGGAATTTCATATTTTACACATCTCCCCAAATTTTTATGCATTGTGTAAAACTTCTCTAAACTCAGATTTTGCAAAAATCATTGAAAAGAAATATAGATTATCAAGTGTGGGAAAATGCAAGACAATTTCCTTCTTGCCTAATGTCCCACTAGCCAAATATAAGAAAAAAGGGTAATGAATTTGAAAATAAAAAGCTAACATATTCTACTCCCTTAAGCACTGTAAATTTTCTAATGAAGGAAACATCCCCTGCTGTTTCTCCTCAGAAAATCCAATAAAGTTTTTATTAAAATGAACAGTCACAGAAAGAAAGTTTAAAGTAAATTTTCTGTATAGTTTAATAAGAACTTTTCCTCATAAACAGCACTGAAGTCCTTCATTAAAAAGATCAATAAGACACTCAAAAGTATAGTTTAGTGCAATACCCATTAATTAGGCTTTGAAGAATACTGTATGGCTAGAAAAGATCATTAATATAAAACCAAAATGAAAATAGATGCCACTTGTGAATAACTTTAAAATGAATAATGGTTTCATTATACAGTTAAAGCAATGACTTTAGACTGAATATATGAGAACCAAAAAGTTATGAAGAAACTATGTAGGAGAGACTTCCTCAAGTGACCTAATCTTCAGCCAGATACTCTTTAGCAGAAAACTATTTTATTCACAAACTAGTGAAGACTCCTCCACTATGACAAACGTAATATTAAGAGTCAACCTTGCTTTTGAATAAACCAAATATTATTAGTGCAACAGAAGGATCATGTCTTCAAATACTGCAAGGAACTGAGAGCCATCAACCCCTCTCACAATACCTTAGGTAAGAATTTGGAGAACACTTTCATATCCTTCCTTGAAAAAAAACAAAGGAACTTTGTAATTGATAATCCTGCACAAAACTATTAGCAACAATTAACGCTTTGCCTAAAAAATAAACGTGAAGCAGAGAAACCTGTTAGATAAACATGTACATTATGCTTCTTTCTTTTCTTAATATTAGTAATTTTTCTTTTTTTTTTTTTTTAAAGATTTTATTTATTTATTTGACAGAGATCACAAGTAGGCAGAGAGACCCAGAGAGAGAGAGGAAGGGAAGCAGGCTCCCTGCTGAGCAAAGAGCCAGATATGGGGCTTGATCCCAGGACCCTGAGATCATGACCTGAGCTGAAGGCAGAGGCCTTAACCCACTGAGCTACCTGAGTGCCCTGAGTGCTCTGAGCACCACTGAGCCTACACTGAGTGCCCCATTATTGGTAATTTTTCAATAAAAAGTAGACTCCTTCAGTTAACTGGTATTATAAATATTAGAAAAATAAATAAGTATTTTGTATGGGCTATGGGGAAAGGATGAGCATGTTCTTAAACTATCTGTACGCATGACTTACATATAATTAGATTTTTTAATTTAGGTTTTGGATTTTGAATATTAAGTCATTTTTCACAAGGCAAATATATTCCTCATACATCTGCAATGGGACCATGTCTCACAATTTCCTGTTACTTAACTATTCCACAAAATGCCTTGACATGAGCATTACTGGGTATATTGATCATACTTTGAAGTGATTAAATGTTCATAATGTCTCCTTTTTGACATATCCTCCAGTAATAACTTCTCTTAAAACTAAAAGAAGATACACAGATAATACCAACACTTAATGTGCAGGTCACAGTCACTAAAAAGCACACAGTGAGCGATCAATAGCTTTTCCCCTTGCACAGCACTGAATCGATTATTTTGACTTAAAAGCTAAGAGTCTAAGAAATGTTCAGTGCATACCCCAGACCTGTTCCCAAACTTGTCCCTCCTTCTGCCTTAGTCATCCTTGTATGGCCTGATGATCCGCAACTCAAGGAAAGAATCAAAACAAAACAAAACCCATTATTTCTTTCTTCTTCCTTTCAGGGCCTCCTCCTGGAATTTCCTTTGTTTCTTCTTGGTTTAGAAGAATTTTTGACTATAAGAGATTACTCCTATCATACTCTCTTCCTTTAAGAAAATCAAGGTGGAGGGGCGCCTGGGTGGCTCAGTGGTTAAAGCCGCTGCCTTCGGCTCAGGTCATGATCCCAGCGTCCTGGGATCGAGCCCCGCATCGGGCTCTCTGCTCGGCGGGGAGCCTGCTTCCTCCCTTCTCTCTCTGCCTGCCTCTCTGCCTACTTGTGATCTGTCTGTCAAATAAATAAATAAAATCTTTAAAAAAAAAAAAAAAAAAGAAAAAGAAAATCAAGGTGGATTTGTTTGTTTTAACATACGTGAGCAGAACAATGTTAAGGTTCAACCCTCTGATAAACTGACTGGAAAATCAGGGACAATTAATTGCTTGGAGGAACATTAGGCATTATCCACCATGATGTCTTCATCAGTTTATGAAGAAATCCAAAGTTCAACATGTTTAGAAGGTCTCACAACTCCTCAGGGCAGAAAGGGGTTAGGATCTAGGTGTGATTCAAAACTCAAGAGCTTTTTACAATGATTTTAATAAATACATACATACATACAGTGAAAGCATGTGTATATAGGAAAAATGTATATCTATCAGTGAGAATTGGGATCCATGGTTTGTTTGTTTGTTTTGTTGTTACTCAACCATTTATTGATAGATAAACCTGTCCTCAGAGAATTTGATGACTCATTGGCAATTCTATACACTTCTTCACACCATTTTGGAATTCTCCACACTACCAACCATAAACTTTAACTCATTTTTTCTTAATTTTATAGTGTGAAAAGAAATGTCAGAATTCTGAGATCTGGCTGGTATTAAGAGCAAAGGTAGTGATACCAAAAGATTAGGTTGTTAGTGAATCCACATCCACGAGAATCTTTTGTCCCCAAAACAAGAAGAACATGTCCCCTGTCCTCACTATTGTGTCTACCAAATACCCAAGGTTAAATTTAAAAGGAAGAAAAACCTTCTTGCTACCCAGAAAACAAGTAGTTATCACATCTAGCATCCTCAAATAAGTTTTAAAGGCTTTACAATGAAAGATAGAACCCAGACCTATTTAAATGAATCAAAATGTAATTTCATTCACACTGAATGAATATGTGTATGTTTTACAACATTAGTAAAGTTGTTAGCTTGCTAATGAAATCAATTAGATAATCACAATAAAAAGCTTTTATCACGTGATGGGCTGAATGTTTGTACCCCAACAAAATTCATAGGTTGAAGCCCTAATCCCCAATTTGATGGTATTTGGAGATGGGGCCCTTGAGATGTAATTAGGGTTAGATGAGCTCATGAGGGTGGAGCTCTCATAAGAGGCTGGGGCCCTTATAAGAAGAGATACCAGAAACCTCACTCTCTCTCTCCCGATGAGTACATAAAGAAGTCAGTGGGCACCCAATGGGAAAGGAGATACTCATAAGGGAAGAGAAGAGGCCTCATAATGAAACTACATTACATGCCCTTGAAATCTTGGACCCTTTTAAGGTTCTTTAAGCTACCTAGTCCATGGTAGTTTGTTATGGCAGCCTGAGCTGACTAAGGCGTATCACATCAATTGCCAAAAACAGGTAAGATGCGAAAATTGTGACTATTCTTGGTTTGATTCCAGAGGCAGAAAATAATAAAAAAAAAAAAAAAAAGAAAGAAAGAAAAGAAAAATAAATAAACCTGAGATTTTAATTGTGTGTAAATTTTTTCTCCTTTTAATTTTTTTATTAATTAGGTACTTGCATGTACAGTTAATTCTATTACTTTCCCTTCTTGCCTCTCTAATGATTGCACATTCAATATTTTCATTATTATGTTACATAAATTATAATAACTTAAAGAAATAGGAGATTCTGCTGTTTCTTCATATTTACTCTTTCCATTGCAAATACATTCTATTGTAATTTTTCCATTATCATCTTACAACATGGATTTGTGATAACTTCACAACAATTTTCTATGTAAAACAAAACAACAAGCAGATAGATAGCAGACTTATTTGTAAGATGATCCTTTTTTAACTACATTTCTCTTCTGCTATTTATGTGCAAGCCTCTTTCAAAATTCAGACTAAAGCTTAACATAATCATTCTTTGGGGGAAATATTCACTAGTGTTCACTTTTATTTACCTCTTCTATAATTAATATGCTTAAGCATTTAGAAAAATGCAACAAATTCTAATAATGAATTTCAGATTTTCTGAGTCTTTTACATTAAGACTCATAATATCTTCAAGCCAATTATTGCATTTATACTTGATTTTCATTATATAATTGCCCAGTCAAAAAAGAGAGCTACGTTAATCAGTATATAGGAGAAACCCATTGATTTCTGCCTATTTTAAAAGCTAAATATGTTATTCCATCTTATTCTCTATTACAGAAGTGTATATAGAAAAAGAGTATTCATTTAGCCTACTAGGACTTCATCTTTTTCACAAAGTAAATCTCGTCATAAGCATTTATCCAGTGAATCAAAAATATACAAACCTAAGAATTTGTGATTCTCTAGACCTCTTCTAGTAGATGCAAATAGCTGACTCAGTTTCAAAGATCAGAAATAATTTCCTGACAGGACGGAAACAAAAAGAGGTTCCAGGCAAGTTTGTCCTCTTTCCAAGGAGCTTTCATGTATATAATACTAAATAACTTCTAATTGCAGTGCATTGACCAGAACTGTGTCTAATAGTCATCCCCTGGCTTAAGGGATGCTGAGAAAATTAGTTTTGTAGCTGGGGATTTTTTGTTGTCTAACAAAATTGAACCAACAAAATTGAGGTTCTGTCAGGAAGGGAGAAGAGAATATTGGCAGTTAGACAGGCGATTCATATCATGTATCTTTTCAAGCCACATGGTATGAAACTAGAAATCAATAAAAGGAAGAAAATTGAAGAAATTCACAAATATGTGAAAATTAAGTCACAAACCCCTGAATAACCTAATGGGAAAGGAAGGAAAGAAGAAAGGAAGGGAGAGAGAGAGGGAGCGAGGAGGGAGAAGGATTTTAAAATATCTTGAGATAAATAAAACTAGAAACACAATATACCAAAACTTCCAAGATGCAGCAAAAGCAGTTTTAAGGGGAAGTTTATGGTGATGAATGTCTACATTAAGAAAAAAGAAAGATGTCTAATAAACAAACTAACTTTATACCTCAAGGAATTAGAAAAAGAAGAGTAGGCCAAACCTAAACTTAGCATAAATAAGGGAATAATTAAGATCAGAAAAGAAATACATGAAATAGGAACCAAAAAACAATGACAATATTAGTAAACCTAAGAGTTGGTTTTTGAGAAGATAAAAAAAAACTGGCAAACCTTTAGACTAATTAGAAAAGAGTCAATCCTCAAATAAATAAAATTATAAATGGAAGAGCAGTCATTACAAGTGATAATACAGAAATACTAAAGATTGTAAGAAACTACTGTTGATACTTATATAACAACAAATTGATAACCTAAAAAAATTTATAAGTTCCTAGACATATATGTAGCCATTTTAACAGCCCTAAGGAGGCACTTCCAGTTTATATGCTATTTTGCTAGAATATTTTATAATTTCCTCACCACTTTTCCAGCCTCCTCAAGGCAATGCCACATGTTCAAGGTTTTTGTTATGGCAGCACTCCCACTCTATGGACCAATTTCTCTATCAGTTAGCTTTTCCTATATAATAGATTATCCCAAAATTTAGTGGCTTACAACAGCAACCATTTATTTGGCTTATAATTTTGTGGATCTGCAATTTGCTCTGGTCCCAACTGGGACAGTTCTTCTTCAAGGATCATTGATATGTCTGTAGCCAGCTGTCAATCATCTAAGTGTCCCTCCTTTGGAGGGTTGGCTGGCTTTCAGCCAAGCAGCTGGATGACTCTTCTCCTTTGGAGCAGACTGTCAGCTGAGCTCCCATATCCGTTAGCTAGAGAGGTGGCTGTGACTCCTGATTTATGATGGCTTTAACAGTGGCTTCACTCTTTGTAGTATCATATATGGCAGCTAGTCATATATGATAGTCTTCTTCTCAACCCTGGTCTGTAATGCACCATCGCCATTAATCTTCTTAAGTATGTGATTTATTTTATATTGCCTTATTGAATGAAATTTAATTTGAGTTCTTCTAGCTCTTCTTCATGTCCAGGGTGTAGATTCTTTGGTCTGAAAATATAAATCTCTTTTAACATCTCTGCTATCATGAATCTTCTCAATTTTGGATCAAAGCAAATTTGGTATCCTCCCTATAGGACACTGACATGTCCAAACTTTAAAGAGTCATCCCAGTAGCATAGTAGGACTGATTACAAGAATTCTTACCAGGACTTTAAACTTTGACTCATAAAAGAGCATTCCAAGTTCTTTTTTTTTTTTTTAAATTTCTGGCCTTTTATAAAAGTCTCCCTGATCTAATACTCACAAGAACCACACCCAATTGTATTCCCAAGTTATTAGCATACCTGTAGTGAGGTCCTGCAATTCTTTCTGGGTATAACATATTTACTTCTGGAGAAGAAACTACATTTCCCTTGCTCAAATTGTGCTGTGTCTTCTCTTTGGCTACTCTTTGAGAGGTGAGAGGTACCCTCTTTGAAGTAGAAAATCATAAATTTATGAGTCACCTTCTAGAATGGACATCTCTGTATTGTCTCCAAGAGGAAACTGCTCTCCTCTAACTGGAGGAGGGAGATTTGCCAATTAGCTTGGAATGTTTAGGAATTGGAGATTCTCAAACATGTGTACACAAAGGGACAAAAGAGCTCAGAGTGTCACTCTTTCTCTATCAGGCCCATAATTTGGCAGAGGAGAGTTGTTCAGTCTACTCATAAATCTTTTTGGTGGTTTTGCTACCCTTAAAATTAGATTGTGGTTTTAATTTTCAATATCATTTGCCCAGAAGGTGCAGAAGATGACCTCATTTAATACTGAGAAGCTTGTTGGCCTTCTCAGTGGTCCTTGAAGCAATAAAAAACCTAAGCTTGTAAGGGTAAAATCAACATATATTAATTTATCCAATGACTCAAACATTTAATTTCCATCTATCCATCCTCAAAAAGATGTTGTAGAACATGTTACATAAAATGAAGGAGTAAACAGAAACAAAGATGCACTGGATCACGGGAACAGGAGAATCTACATGGAAAGGAGAGGAAGAGCATTTTTTAAGGTGATGGTAAAGAAAAGTCCTGGGACAAGTGCTCTTTATAGGCCTTGAGGCCAAGTGCAATTTGGAAAAGGAAAGAGGATTCTGTTTTATCAGATTAGATCGATTAGGCACAATAATTCTGTCAGAAAATTGGAAGACTATATAACATGGATAATTCATAAAACTCATAAATTCCTAAAATTTATGAAATTCATAAATTTATGAAAATTCATAAAATTAATAAAACAAAATATTAGCAACTGTTGACTCCAAGGTGAGGGAACAACTATTACTAGAGATGGAACTTAATTATAGTACACAGGTGACTGAGCCATGAACAATATTTACATAGCTATAATAATAAAAACACTGAATATTTATAAAGGCAAAATTATGGTATAACTATACTGAGTATAAGAGAAAGTATATGTGGTTGAGTGGTACATGGTACAGTGAAGAGTCATGTTCTCTTATTTTTTCATAGAAAATCAACAGATATCTAAAATCAAAAATAAAAGTAGAATAATCATGTGCTAGAAATATGAATGTAAATACCAGAAGTATCAGCTAACAAGATAAAATATATTTACCTCTAAAATGCAGGAAACTTATCAGGAGGTTTGAGGCAGAGGACTGTTCCTTACATGTGTTATAAGACAGACATATTACAAAGTATGTACATTATTACTGTGCTAATCAAATTTAAAAATTAAAAAAAAGGAAAAGGGAAGAAAAGAATACATCTTTACTTCAGTAGAGAACATGATATGGCTATAATTCCATAGAACATCTGTTCTATAATTAACCAGATGACCAAAATAACATCCATTTCTTGGTAATGGAACCCATAGACATGGTAATATTGAGGAATCAAAGTGGATCTTCTATGAAATACAACAGATGGATTTTACTCTCAACTCTGATATCTAATAGCTGTGTGGTCTTGGATAAATTAGTCTCTCAAACCTCAGTTATCTCATCTGTAAGGAAGAACTGTCACAGAACTGGCAGGAGACTTTTAAAAAATAATCCTTTTAATTACCCGTCATTCTTCCTGATATTTAATAGCTCTATGAGAAAATATAGCTATTTATTATGCTCTGGGAATCAGGTTAGACAATTTTTAATTGTCAAAATAACAATCTGTCAGTGAAGGTATTATATTCATTGCATTCACTGAATTCTAGTTATTGAAAAATCACAAATACAAATAATTAAGTTGAACTTTTCTGTTCTTAAGATTTCCCAAGCTGACATCAATCACTGAATTAGTTTTTTTGATGTGTTTAGCTAAGTAAGACATGATCCATGCACAAGATTAACAATAATTAGCTTAATTATTCTGAGTAATTTTTCTAAAAATAATGGAAAATCCAGTAAATGCCTTCAATTCATAGCAGAGACAGAAAACCTAAAGATTTCCCTAAACAAATTGATGCTTCCTTTGTGCCTCATTGTCACTTGATATGGGTATCATATGTCAATGTTCAGCAAATGTCAAACAGAAATACGGCTGTGGGCTTTGGACTTCTTCAATGCGAGTGAGCGATAAGCAGGAAAAATGTGTTCGGTGTCAGTGCTCCAATGTAAGCTAGAAGTTAGAAACATAAAAATGCTAGTGGGAAATCTAATGTATGGAAATTGGTTTGCCCAACCCTACTTTCTGACAGAGAGTGATGGTTCCCCTCCATTTATCTATTTGAAATCATAAACTGCTTATCTCAGCTGCAGGGTTGCTATCGCTTTGCGTGAAGCAGATGGGGAATCATAGCTGAATCAAAATTGCAACTGTTTTAAATATAAGGAAGTGTAGTTTGCTTGTCTCCCAAAGAGGACACTCCAACAAACACGCATTTTCCTTTCCAGTAACATTTGAGTGAAGCTATTTTAAAATGTGTTTAGTCTAGAACAGATTTTCATTATTTATCAAATTGTTCTCTATTATATACTCAATTGAAAGAGAAAAAAGGACCTTAACTATACAAAGTAAGTAATTGGTCATTTATACTTTACATCTATCAAATACTCCAATGTTATAAGCATTAGGGTGTGTCTTAATCGTCTTTTTATTGATAGTTCTTTAAAGGACTACACAGTGTTCTGAAGAAAACTATTTATTGTTATTATCACCTAAGTAATTTTCCAACACTCTAAATATCACCTTGAAGGATACCATAGGAGTGAGGCAAAGCAAGGCTCAGGGATTTTATTTTTTAAGGAATGAACACCAGAAATACATTGTCAAGTAAAAGAAATCCCTTCAAGTCAATGAGAGGAAGATTTCTGATAAGTGATGCAAAAATATAAACGCTGGAGGAAACACAGTGAAAAGATAACAATTCTCAGACGAAATTAGCTAGTTCTTGAGAAGAAGTTGTTTGACAGTGCAGTAGACAGGATGAGTATATTCAAACATATTTTTCCATGTATTTATTCATGAAAAGACTAAAGATCATCACTAGGAATGTCATACTATTAGTGCAAAGAAAAATTATGAATTTGAATCACAAGTCCATAATTGACTGATTAGGCCAGGCATTTAACATATTATTTGTAAAATGATAATGACTTAACTTATATTTCATAGGATTATTTGGTTATAAAAAGACATAATTTATGTAAATACAAATAGCACAATATCTTATACAATGTAAGTACTCAACTATCCTATTTCCTTTACCTTCCCCACTTTTATCACCTCCTCAAATTGCCATTTTCTGATGAAAATGGCATACTCTGAGTAAATGTTTAAAAATGTTTAAAAAGTATTTTAAGAGAAAAGAAATCCTATCTTAGCAAACAGACGTATACTGGGTTAACCTTCTATCTCTCTCAACCCTGAGTAGTTTCCCCCCAGAGGAATTTGGAAATTATTGGAGTCATTTTTGGTTATCACAACTCTGGAGACGCTATTAGCATCCAGTGGTTAGAGGACAGCAATACTGTTACACATCATAAAGTACACATAATATACAGGAGAGCCCCCCGCCAAAGAATTATCCAGCTCAAAAAATTCAACAGCACTAGGTTGAGAAGCCCTAGTTTATGTAATGACAATGGTCCCTCATATTTAATAAAATGTTTTAAATGAGTATAGAAATAGTCCATTTTCTTTCAGAATAAGAGTCACCTTATAAATTTTAGGACACAAGAAAATAAGAGTAACAGATACAGGCATAGAGCAATAAAAAAGAGCTCAGATCTTTCTGAGTGAAAGACATAGGTTTGTAAAATTGATTCCAACAAGTACAATCTAAAAGGAAAGTTACCTCCACGTCTCTGAGCATCCATTCCTTTAGCTAAAAAGTAGGGGTAATAATGCCTCCCTGTATAGCTGCAAAAATATAATGAAATAATAAAATTTCTAGCAGAGTGTATAGCAAAAACAGATGCTCAAAGAATAAAGACAGATTATATGGAGAAAAGGCCAAAGAGAAACCATATTTTAGAATAAATGTATTCTCTTAACCAAAATTATCTGATTTTAGATTTACTGTGGAAGTTTGTGTTTTGACCTCAGAAGCCAAATGTTTACACATTTTTACATTAGATCAAAGGGCAATGCACCATATTGCTAACCAACCCAAATCTCTCACTGCCAACCACCTAACAGTGCTGGCATTTTCCTAGGACTATTTTTAGTTACTGTATCCAACATTCAAAATCCTTAAGATTAATGCCATGTAGAAACTTCAGCATGAATAACTTTCTTCATTTCAATTTTCAATTACTATATTCATGTAAAATAAACTATTTGCTCATTTTCTATTAATACATAGG
This sequence comes from Martes martes, assembly GCF_963455335.1. Classification (NCBI taxonomy): domain Eukaryota; kingdom Metazoa; phylum Chordata; class Mammalia; order Carnivora; family Mustelidae; genus Martes; species Martes martes. Next base: position 70,085,522 of record NC_137888.1, on the reverse strand, counting down.
TTGAATAGAGCCAAGAAGAGAAATAAGAGCATTCACCACAGAACACCAGTCCACAGTAAAGAAAATCACTGAAAATTCAAACCCCAGTAAATAGTGCTAATTACAAGATGGTCAGGCCATGTTTTCTACTGAAGGAATCTAATGCAAAAATTGACTACTAAGTATTCTAGCATCTATAAAGCTTTAAATTGTTCTCACATAATACGAGCCAGAGAGATATGTATTCAGTCCTGAGAAATGCAATGGAACTGAGGGAATTTTCAATGATACATGGTCACTAACAAACAGAAAATTTGGGACAAAAGCTACTTCAGAATTCAAATACTAGTCAAAATCTTATATTATTATTATTATTATTATTATTACTATTATTATGTTTTCTTATACTAATATTTCATTATATGTCCAATAACAGACATATTGGAAAACATTAAAATTTTTGTCGAAGTAACTCGAATAAAAGGGACTTTTTTCTTTGTGTTTTGTTGTAACTTTAGAAATTATGTTTGAAATGAACAAACATCTGGTTATTGGGAGCCTACCAACATACACAAATATGGGTAGAGTGGAATACTCTTTTTGAAAACATCTTAAAACTGGCCTTTAAATGAAACTTCAATGACATTGTGAAGTATTACTAGCATGGAATTCTTACATTCCTTCTGACAGTAAAAATAAAACTTAGGTTTACCTTAAAACTATGAACTAAAGTGGAAAATGTCACACATGTTAATATGTAATAAAATATTGTTTTGAAAAACAGTGAATGCTACAGAAGTTTTGAAAGAGGGGAAAATCTATCCTGGATAAACTAAGTAGAAATTATTCTTTAAATTTTGATTTTTAGTTTTTTATAAATGAGACCATGGGCAGACAATGACTTATTCTTTGGACAATAAAATTCATAGATTATTCAGAGATTGGTTCAAACTTTCTCAGAGTTTTAGGATTGCAAACTGCAAAATGAAATTTCCAATGAAATAAAAAAATACAGACAGGAGATTTTTTTTTTCTTTTTCTTTTTCTTTTTTTTTTCTTTTTTTTTTTTTTTTAAGTAGGCTTCACACCAAGCCTGGAGCCCAATGCAGGGACTGAACTCTTGACCCTGAAATCAAGACCTGAACTGAGATCAAGAGTCAAACACTTAAGCAACTGAGTCACCCAGACACCCACGGTCATGAAATTTTTTAAAAACTTTTTAAAGATTTATTTAGTCATTTGAGAGAAAGAGAGAGAGAGAGAGTACAGCATGGAGGGGTGGTGGGAAAGGGAGAGAGATTCCCAGCAGACTCCATACTGAGCAGAGAGCCCAACATGGGGTTCCATCACATGGCCCTGAGACACAACCCCAGCTGAAACCAAGAGTTGGATGCTCAGTGGACTGTACCACCCAGGGGTCCCAGGCATGAGATTTTTTAAAAAAGATCAGAATAACGTCAGGCATTGTTATCTCCAAACATATATGTTACAGGTAAACAGTGTAGTTTATAAAATTCTTAGAGATTATTTTGCATGTAAGACCATTTCCTCTGGTAAAGTATCAATTAAATATAACCAAAATAAATACTGGCTCAGAAATTCAAGAACTTACAAAATTCAATTCCCAGACAATCTTTCAGGGAAAAAAAAAAAATACAACATGCATTATAGCAAAGCAAATAAAGCAAAAGTATGGAATCTGAAGAACAAGAAGATATGAGATAAAAGAAATAGATATGGAAAAAAAAATAAAAGTTGATGTAAATTTTCTAAAAACTATGAATTGAAAATGATCATTTCACATAGAGCCCAATGAATGTTACAGCCACAGCATGATCCAAGACAAAACAAAATAAAAGCAACACATAAACACAGACCGCAAAATAAAACCCTCAAAAGTCCACTGGGTATATGATTTATCTGCCACTACAAAAGAGATGAGGCTTCCAGCTTCTGCCTAATAGTATGGAAATCTAGAAGGAGCACTGCTCCCTACCTCTTAACAAGCTGAATCCATTTCAAATGTATAACTTGTTTTGAAACATTCAAACTGCCAGCAAAAAAACTGGCCCCAGACATCAGGATTGGGTACATGCACACAGGGAACAGCCAACACACACCTGGGGCTGATGAAGCTGGACACTGGTAAGAAGAGTTCTGCTAGAATAACTGACAAATGGGTGAAGACTGAGTGGACTGTGGAACAGTGTGAAACCCCCACGAGGCCAAGGAATTGAGGAATCCATACCTTTTTGCAGGTTCTTATTCTATCAGTGGCACCAGGTGTTCACAGAGAAGACTGGAAACGGACCGAGGAAATAGGGCAACCCTATGGGAAGAGATCAACAGCTAGGTGAGAGGGAAAGAAATTCCACAAAGATCTCTTTCCACTGCATTATCTTGCTAGGGCTGTCATAGCAAAGCACCACAAATGAAGTGGCTGAAACAACAGGAATTGTTTTTCTCACAGTTCTGGAGGTTAGAAGTCTGAGATCAAAGTCTCAGTTGGTTGATTCCTTCTGTTGACTGCGAGGGAGAATGTCTTTTGTGCCCATCTCATAACTTTGGCTAGTTTGCTGGCAACTTTGGCGTTCCTTGGCCGGTAAACACACCACCCCAATATTTGCCTTAGTGTTCACGTGAGGTTCTCCCTTTTTTGGATCTGTCTCTGTGTCTCAGTTTTTCTCTTTTTAAGAGGGCATGAGTCATACTGAATCAGGACCCACTCTAATGATCTCATTTGAATTTTTTTCTTCTGTAAAGATGCTATCACCAAATAATGTCACATTCTGAGATACAGGGAGTTAGGACTCCAACATATGTTCTGGAGGGACAAAATTCAACTCATAAAATTTTCTATTTACACTATAGAACACAAGCTTTAATCTGTGACAAGGGCAAGAAGAATTGCTGTCCTCATGGCACTAGTAAAAATTCATTACAGCTGGGACAAAGATTGGGAAAAAATCCCAATCTGGATGGGATTCTGGACGAGAGGCAGTACTATGCTGAGCCTACAATCATACTGAGGGAGGGACAAAGGAACAGAGAGGGCCACACGGCCTAGACCCAGTGACACAGCACATGTCTAAGACTGAAGTTTAGTCAGAGAAGCAATGAGCACACCCCACCACAAGCCAACAAGCAACAAATGACAAGTGACAGCAGAACAGTGCCAACAGAGTGGCAGGACAGCAACAGCATGTACAGAGGCTCTCGTTAAGTCACAGCACAGATGGAAGATCTATACCTCAGAATCAAACGGACATTTCTTTGGTAAACCATCCTCCATTCTAAACATAAGCTATCTCCACAGAAACTTAAAATCTGATATGCAATGAGAGTAACCATAGCAACAATAACATCAAACCTAGTCCAACTCCTAAATATATTAAATGAAACCCTGCTCTAAAGGTCTACACAGGGAAAATTGTACACATATCTAGATAGGAGAATTATCTCAGTCTCTGCTGACCCACAAAAACTGTCTTTCATCCAAAAATTATGAGGTACAAAAAATGCACGAAAAACCATAGCCTGAAGAGACAAAATGATCATAAGAATGAGACTCAGACAAGACACAGATTCAAAAAATCTGATAAAAAACTTCCTAATTATGATTAATAATTTTAAGGCACAAATAGAGAAGGTGGGTAACATGCCATATCATTTGATGTGCAGAGTTTCATAAAAAATCAATGGAATTCCAAATATTAGCAATGAACAATTGGACTTTAAATCTTTAAAAAGAAAAGAAAAGAAAAGAAAAGCAATACCATTTACAATAGCACCAGAGGGTTGGGGGTGAAGAAACAAATGAAGGAAGTCAAGAAGGCAGGCAAAGGTGTCCTGGCTAAATCGCGTCACTCCAAAAATTCATGTTGAATCCCTAACTCCCGGTACCTCAGGATGTTACTGTACTTGGAGTTAGGGACTCTAAAGAGGTTACTAAGTTAAAATGAGGTGGTTAGGGTGAGTCCTAACCCAATGTGATGGCTGTTCTTATAAAAAGAGGTGATTAGGACACAGAGATAGACACTAGGGAAGTGTGCTCATAGAGGAAAGTTCATGTGAAGACAGAGGGACAAGGCAGCCATCTAAGACATAAGAAGAAAGGCCTCAGAAGAAGCTAAACATGCTGACAGTTTTGACCTTGGACATGTAATCTCAGAACCACAAGAGAATAAATTTGTTATCTAGGCCACCTACTCTGTGATTTTTTTTCCCCCTAACAAATCATACAAAAAGGGAGGAAGAAAGAAAAGTAAAAGCAAAAGAAATGCCAAAATATAAATCCAACAAATTATCTGTAGAATCTGTACTCTAAAAGCGATGAGACATTGAGGAAGAAATCAAAGAATACCTAAAATAATGGAGAAAGATACTATGTTCATAGACTGGAGGCTCAAATATAAATATTAAGGCGTAATTATTTAACTAATTAACTATTATCAAGAGGCTAACTCTACCCAATTTGATCTATAGATCCACCATAGTCTTAATCAAAATTCCAGTTGTACATTATAGATATTAACAAAAGTTTCTAAAATTTTTATAGAAAAGAAAATACTAAAAGGGCTAATTTTAAAAAAGAACAAAGTTGAAGGATTCCATTATCTGATCAATGTAGATCAATGTAACAGAACAGAGAATCCAAAAAACATACACATATACACACACACATAGTAAGAATCAACAAATTTTTTAACAAATGTTCAAAGACAGTTGAAAGAAAGGACAGTTTTTTAACAAATGGTACTGGAAAAACTGGACGTCTATACTCAAGGAAAATGAGTCTGGACTCATCCACAGTACACAAAAATCACCTCAAAATAGATAATAGACCTTAACTGTAAAACAGAAAGCCTTAACGCTGGTAGAAGGAAACTTGCATGAACTTGGCTTACATAAAGAGCCTTTGAATACAACACTAAGAACATAATCTATAAAAGAAAAAAAAAACAGTAAACTGGACTTATTAAAAACATAAACTTTGGGAGAAGAAGCAAGATGGCAGCAGAGGAGGAAACTGAAATAGCATTAGGTCCCGGGAGTTCAGCTAGACAGTTAACAAACCATTCTGAACACCTACAAATGCAACAGGAAGTAGAAGGGAAAAAGAGCAGCAATTCTAGGAATAGAAAATTGAACACTTTTGGGAAGGTAGGACATGTGGAGAAGTGAATTGGAAGCAATGAGAAGAGAGACAGCAGGGGGAGGGTCCAGCTCCTGGAAAGCAGTGGAGCAGCAGAGGATAAAATCAGAACTTTTAGAAGTCTGCTCCACTGAGGGATGTCACTCCAGAGGCTAAGTGGGGGTGGAGCACTTGCAGGGACAGTCTGGTCTCAGGACCTGTGGGGTCACAGAAAGACTGGGGTTGTCTGAGTGTGGCAGAGATGCCAGGTATCAGAGCGGGGAAGCCAGCTACAGAGACAGAGCTGAGGAGTGGGGTCTCAGCTTGGGGTTACCTTAAACCGTATCCGAGGTGCAGTCAGGCCACTGCTCTTTGATCAGGGAACGCAAAAGTGGCAAATCCAGAAAGACCACCTCCTTCCTCCTCCAGGAGGAACAGCACAGGAGCACGAAGCAGGAATCTGCTGGGTTTTGAGACTGGGTTTCCAAAACAGGGCTGGCGCCAGAGATAGAAATGCCAGGTCACAGGCCGGGAGAGCACAGAGTGAGGCCAGAAACCAGGGAGACAGGAGGGATTGACTGTTTTTCTCCGAGTGCACCAAGGAGCCGGGCCCTGAGCTTTTGGGTCCTATGGGGTCAGAGATAGGGAGGCAGCCATTTGCAGCCCATCCTCCAAAGTGCTACAAAGAGCCTTCAGGGAACAAAAGCTACCCAGAGCGAATCCAAGCAGATTATTTCGTCCAGCCCTGGCAAATGCGGTGCAATTACGCCTTGGGCAAAGACATTTGAGAATCACAACAACAGGCCCCTCCCACAGAAGATCAGCAAGAACATTCAGCCAAGACCAAGTTCACTAATAAATGAAAAGTGCGGGACTCCAGAACTAGGGGAAAGCAACACATAGAATTCATGGCTTTTTTCCCATGATCCTTTAGTCTTGCAAAGTTAAATTTTTTTAATTTAATTTTTTCTTATTCTTTTTTTAAATTTTCCTCTTTCCTCTTCTAAATTTTTTAACTATTTTATTTTATCAATACATTTTAAAAAATATATTATGTTTTTATATATATAAATACATTTTATATATATATAAAATATATATATATGTATAAATACATAAATACATATAAAAATACATACATAAATGAATACATTTTTAAAAAACAATCTTTTTTGAATTTCCATTGTTGCAGTCATATTTTATCCCTTCACTGTATTTAACCTTATTTTTTATATACATAAAGTTTTTTTTTCCTTTAAAATTTTGGGAAATAATTTCTTCTAATAGATCAAAATACACCCTAAGTCTAGCTCCACCCTGATCACATTCTCTCTTTTTTTTTTCTTTTTCCAACTAATTTATCAATTCCTTTTTTAGAAACTTTTTTAAATTTTCATTTTTACAGCCATATTCAATCCCTTTGTGTTTATCCTTATTTGTGTGTGTGTGTGTGTGTGTGTGTGTGTGTGTATATAATATAAGAGTTTCTTTTTTTTTTTTAATTTTGGGAGGTAGTTTCTTCTAAGAGACAAGAATACACCCAAAATCAAGTGGGTGGCTCTGTTCTATTCACCAGTCTAATATATATATATAATTTTTTTTAAATTTTTTTATTTTTTCCCCTTTTCTTCTCCCCCCAGTTTCAGGTCTCTTCTGATTTGGTTAGCATATATATTTCTGGGGTCTTTACCGCCATTGTAGTATTTAATGCTCTCATTCATATATTCTTATCTGGATAAAATGACAAGGTGGAAAAACTCACCACAAAAAAAAAAAAAAAAAAAAAGAAAGAAAGAAAAGAGGCAGCACTGAAAGCTAGGGACCTAATCAATATGGACATTGCTAATATGTCAGACCTAGAGTTCAGAAGACAATTCTCAAGGTGCTAGCTGGGTTTGAAAAAGGCATGGAAGATATTAAAGAATCCCTCTCTGGAGAAACAAAATCTCTTTCTGGAGAAATAAACGAACTAAAATCACCAAGTTGAAATCAAAGAAAGCTATTAATGAGGTGCAATAAAAAATGGAGGCTCTGGGGCACCTGGGTGGCTCAGATGGTTAAGCGTCTGCCTACAGCTCAGGTCATGATCCAGGGTCCTAGGATCAAGTCCCGCATCAGGCTTCCTGCTCAGTGGGGAGCCTGCTTCTCCTTCTGCCTCTGCCTCTCTATCTCTCTCTCTCTCTCATTAATAAATAAATAAAATCTTTAAAAAAAAAAAAAGGAGGCTCTTACAGCAGGATAAATGAGGCAGAAGAGAGAATTAGTGATATAGATCACCAAATGATGGAGAATAAAGAAGCTGAGCAAAAGAGAGACAAACAACTACTGGACCACAAGGGGAGAATTCGAGAGATAAATGATGTCATAGACAAAACAATATTAGAATACTTGGGATCCCAGAAGTGGAAGAAAGAGAGAGAGGGGCAGAAGGTATATTGGAAAAATTATAACAGAGAATTTCTCTAATATGGAAAAGGGAACAAGCATCAAAATCCAGGAAGCACAGAGAATCCCCCACAAAATCAATAAAAATAGGTCCACAACCCATCATCTAATAGTAAAACTTACCAGTCTTAGTGACAAAGAGAAAATCCAGAAAGCAGCTAAGGACAAGAGGTCTGTAACATACAATGGTAAAAATAATAGGTTGACAGCAGACTTATCCACATAGACCTAGCAGGCCAGAAAGGACTGGCATGGTATATTCAGAGCCCTAAACAAGAAAAATATGCAGCCAAGAATACTATATCCAGCTAGGCTATCATTGAAAATAGAAGGAGAGATAAAAAATCTTCCAGGAGAAACAAAAATTAAAAGACTTTACAAACACCAAACCAGCCCTACAGAAAATATTGAAAGGGGTCCTCTAAGCAAAGAGAGAACCTAGAAGTACCAGACCAGAAAGGAACAGAAACAATATACAGTAACAGTCACCTTACAGATAATACAATGTCACTAAATTCATATCTTTCAGTAGTTACCCTGAATGTAATTGGGCTAAATGCCCCAATCAGAAGACACAGGGTATCAGAATGGATAAGAAAAATAAGATCCATCAATATGCTATCTGCAAGAAACTCATTTTAGACCCAAAGACACCTCCAGATGGAAAGTGAGGCACTGGAAAACCATTTACCATGCTAAAGGACATCAAAAGAAAGCTGGGGTGGCAATCCTTAGATCAGATAAATTAGATTTTAAGCCAAAGGCTATAATAAGAGATGAGGAATGACACTATATCATACTGAAAGGGTCTGTCCAACAAGAAGATCTAACAATTTTAAACATCTATGCCCCTAACAGGGGAGCAGCCAATTCTATAAACCAATTAATAACAAAATCAAAGAAACACATCAAGAAGAATACAATAATACTAGAGGACTTTCACAACCCCCTCACTGAAATGGACAGATCATCCAAGCAAAATATCAACAAGGAAATAAAGGCCTTAAATGACACACTGGACCAGATGGACACCACAGATATATTCAGAACATTCCATCCCAAAGCAATAGGATACACATTCTTCTCTAGTGCACATGGAACATTCTCCAGAATATCACATCCTGAGTCACAAATCAGGTCTCAACCAGTACCAAAAGATTGGGATCATTCCCTGCATATTTTCAGACCACAATGCTCCGAAGCTAGAACTCAATCACAAGAGGAAAGTTAGAAAGAACCCAAATATATGGATGCTAAAGAGCATCTTACTAAAGAATGAATGGGTCAACCAGGAAATTAAAGAAGAATTGAAAAAATTCATAGAAACAAATGATAATGAAAACACAACGGTTCAAAATCTGTGGCACACAGCAAAGGCAGTCCTGAGAGGAAAATATATAGTGATACAAGCCTTTCTCAAGAAATAAGAAAGGTCTCAAGTACACAACCTAACCCTACACCTAAAGGAGCTGGAGAAAGAACAACAAAGAAAGCCTAAACCCAGCAGGAGAAGAGAAATCATAAAGATCAGAGCAGAAATCAATGAAATAGAAACCAAAAGAACAGTAGTACAGATCAACGAAACTAGAAGTCGGTTCTTTGAAAGAATTAATAAGATTGAAAAACTCCTGGCCAGACTTATTAAAAAGAAAAAGAATGGACCCAAATTAATAAAATCATGAATGAAAGAGGAGAGATCACAACCAACACCAAAAGAATTATGGGAACATATTATGAGCAAATATACGCCAGCAAATTTGACAATCTGGAAGAAATGGATGCATTCCTAGAGACATATAAACTACCACAACTGAACCAGAAAGAAATAGAAAACCTGAACAAACCCATAACCCGTAAGAAGATTGAAGTAGTCATTAAAAATCTCCCAACAAACAAGAGCCCAGGGCCAGATGGCCTCCCAGGGGAATTCTACCAAACATTAAAAGAATTAATACCTGTTATCCTGAAACTGTTCCAAAAAATAGCAATGGAAGGAAAACTTCAAAACTCATTTTATGAGGCCAGCATTACCTTGATCCCCAAACCAAACACCCCATCAAAAAGGAGAGTTTCAGACCTGTATCCTTGATGAATATGGATGTAAAAATTCTCACCAGAATACTGGCCAATAGGACTCAATTGTATATTAAAAAGATTATTCACCACGACCAAGTGGGATTTATTCATGGGCTACAAGGATGGTTCAAAATCTGCAAATAAATCAGTGTGATACAATACATTAGTAAAAGAAAGAACAGGGGTGCCTGGGTGGTTCAGTGGGTTAAAACCTCTGCCTTCGGCTCAGGTCATGATCCCAGAGTCCTGGGATCGAGCCCCACATCAGGCTCTCTGCTCAGCGGGAGCCTGCTTCCTCCTTTCTCTCTCTTTCTCTGCCTGCCTCTCCCCCTACTTGAGATCTCTGTCTGTCAAATAAATAAATAAAATCTTAAAAAAAAAAAGAAAGAAAGAACAAGAACCATATGATACTCTCAATAGATGCTGAAAAAGCATTTGACAAAGTACAGCATCCTTTCTTGATCAAAACTGTTCAAAGTGTAGGGATAGAGAGTACATACCCTAATATCATCAAAGCCATCTATGAGAAATCCACAGCAAATATCATTCTCAATGGGGAAAAACTGACAGCTTTTCCCCTAAGGTCAGGAGCACAGCAGAGATGTCCACTATCACCACTGCTATTCAACATAGTACTAGAAGTCCTAGCCTCAGCAATCAGACAACAAAAATAAATAAAAGGCATCTGAATTGGCAAAGAAGAAGTCAAACTCTCACTCTTTGCAGATGATATGACACTTTATGTGGAAAAACCAAAAGACTCCACTCCAAAACTGCTCGAACTCATACAGGAATTCACTAAAGTGTCAGGATATAAAATCAATGCTCAGAAATCAGTTGCATTTCTATACACCAACAACAAGACAGAAGAAAGAGAAATTAAGGAGTCAAGCCCATTTACAATTGCACCCAATACCATAAGATACCTAGGGATAAACCTAACCAAAGAGGCAAAGAATCTGTACTCAGAAAACTATAAAGTACTCATGAAAGAAATTGAGGAAGACACAAAGAAATGGAACAATGTCCCTGTCAAAATACCATCCATTTTTTTCAAAGAAATGGAACAAATAATCCTAAAATTTATATGGAACCAGAAAATACCCCGAATAGCCAGAGGAATGTTGAAAAAGAAAGCCAAAGTTGGTGGCATCACAATTCCAGACTTCAAGCTCTATTACAAAGCTGTCATCATCAAGACAGTATGGTACTGGCACAAAAACACACAGATCAATGGAACAGAATAGAGAGACCAGAAATAGACCCTCAACTCTATGGTCAACTAATCTTCGACAAAGCAGGAAGGAATGTCCAATGGAAAAAAGACAGTCTCTTCAACAAATGATGTTGGGAAATTGGACAGCCACATGCAGAAAAATGAAACTGGACCATTTCCTTACACCACACAGAAAAATAGACCCCAAATGGATGAAAGACCTCCATGTGAGATAGGAATCCATCAAAATCCTTGAGGAGAACACAGGCAGCAATTTCTGTGACCTCAGCTGCAGCAACTTCTTCCTAGAAACATCACCAAAGGCAAGGGAAGCAAGGGCAAAAATGAATTATTCGTACTTCAAGATCAAAATCTTTTGCACAGCAAAAGAAATAGTTAACAAAACCAAAAGACAACTGACAGAATGGGAGAAGATACTTGCAAATGACATATCAGATAAAGGGCTAGTATTGAAAATCTATAACGAACTTATCAAACTCAACACGCAGAGAACCAATAATCCAATCAAGAAATGGGCAGAAGACGTGAACAGAATTTCTGCAAAGAAGACATCCAAATGACCAACAGACACATGAAAAAGTGCTCAACATCACTCGACATCAGGGAAATATAAATCAAAACTACAATGAGATACCACCTCACACCAGTCAGAATGGCTAAAATTAACAAGTCAGGAAATGATGGATGTTGGTGAGGATGCAGAGAAAGGGGAACCCTCCTACACTGTTGGTGGGAATGCAAACTGCTGCAGCCACTCTGGAAAACAGCAAGGAGGTTCCTCAAAAAGTTGAAAATAGAGCTACCTACAACCCAGCAACTGCACTATTGGGTATTTACCCTAAAGACACAATGCAGTCATCCAAAGGGGCACATGCACCCCAATGTTTATAGCAGCAATGTACACAACAGCCAAACTATGGAAAGAACCTAGATGTCCATCAACAGATTAATAAATAAATATGTAGTATGTGGTACACACACACACACACACACACACACACACACACACAATGGAATACTATGCAGCCATCAAAAGAAACGAAATCTTGCCATTTGCAATGACATGGATGGAACTAGAGGGTATTGTGTTGAGCAAAATAAGTCAATCAGAGAAAGACAATTATCATATGATACCTGTGATATGAGGAATTTGAGAGGCAGGGTGGGGGTTTGTGGGGGATAGGGAAGGAAAAAGCCAAGATGGGATTAGGAGGGAGACAAACCATAAGAGACTCTTAATCCCACAAAACAAACTGAGGGTTGCTGGTGGTCGGGGGTAGGGATAGGGTGGTTGTGTTATGGACATTGTGGAGGGTATGGGCTATGGTGAGTGCTGTGAAATGTGTAAGTCTGCTGATTCACAGACCTGTAACCGTGGGGCAAATAATACATTATATGTTAATAAAAATAATTTAAAAATAAATAAATAAAAATAAAAAGTAAAAACATAAACTTTATCTGTGTGAAAGATACTGATCAACAAGTGAAAAAAAAAAAAAAACACTCCACAGATTGGGAGTAAATGTTTGTGTATTATATATGGCAAAAACTATATCCAGAAATTATAAGGAACTCACAAAATTGAACAATTAGAAAAGAAGAAAATAATTAAAAACTTAATGATTAAAGAAACTTTTTTTAAAAATAGGCAAAAGATTTCTAAAGATACTTTACCAAAGAAGATAGATGAATGCCAAAACACACACACACACACACACACACACACGAAATGTGCTATACACCCACTAGGATGTTTTAAAAAAAACAACAACAACAACAAACTACCAACAACAGGTACTTGTGAGGACACTGAGCAATGGGAAAGCTCATACATTTGTGGTAGGAATGTAAAATGATAGCCACTTTGAAAAATACTTTGGCAGTTTCTTAAACAGTTTTCACTTACTTTATGACCCAGCATTACACTCCTGGGTTTTTAAACCAAGAGAAATTTAAATTTATGGTCACATAAAAACCCGTATGTCAATGTTTACAGTACATTTATTCATAATTGCCAAACACATCAAAGTGTCTTAATGGGTAAATAGATAAGCACAACGTGATACATCCATACAACAGAATTCTACTCAATAATAAAGAATGAACTATGGATGAATACAACAACATTAAATAAAACATAAATGTATCTTGCTAAGGAAAAGAAGCAAATCCAAAAGGCTATATATTACATGATTTGATTTATATATCACTTTGGAAAAGACAGAACTATTAGGAGAAAAACAGAAAAACATCTGACAATCTACTGGGTAGAGGGGACGGTTTTTTTATTAAGGATAACACAGGGGGGACATTTGGGATGATGGAACACTTGTTTTGTATGGAACTGCGGTAGTGAATACACAACTCTATGCTTCTGTCAAAATCCATAGAACTGTACACCACAAAAATGAATTTTGCTATTATATATATATATATATATATAAAATAACAAAATTCATAGTGTGTGTGTGTGTGTATATATGTATATATATGTATATATATATGTATATATATATACACACACTAATTTTAAAAAATAAAGTATATGTAGGGGCACCTGGCTGGGGAAGACCATGCAACTCTTGACCTGAGGGTCATAAGTTCGAGACCCACACTGAGAGTAGAGATTACTTTTTTTAAGTCTTTTTTTTAAGTACAGTAAACCCCTTTCAAAAAAAAAAATAGTATATGGCGATAAGCTGGTATGCAGACCTTTATAAATGAACCTAACTGAAAAACAAAACAATCACCAAACCACCCTGTAAAGTATGAGGAAGGAAGGAGTTAATCTAACTAACTTTGGAAAACAGTGCTTTGGCAGGACAACGTAAAGCTAAGACAAAAAGAATTTTATAAAATACATTACAGTTATAAAATTTGTTCTTACAAGAGTATGGATGAGGAATTCTATAGCTACTGTACTTGAATATTAAGTTTGAATAAATAAATTAAGGTATTACAGATCATAAGAGCCAGGTTTTTATTGTTGAATCTTTTTTAGATATATAAAGAAAGGAAGAGGGCTGGAATAAACCCTTTGATGCCAGCTGTAGCTGAAGTATCAATACAGAGTCCTATAAAGAGGTGGAGAAATACATACACAGAGAAATAAACGTAGGTATGTCTATCTGTGACTTAGATTACTGTAGGTTTGCCTCTGTATATAACTTAGATCTACTAAGAGGGGCTGGAAGCAGTGACCCTTCATTAGAAATGAGAAAACGCAGAGCCCATGATCTTGGTTTCTACATACTGTTCTCCATCCAATAATAAGTGCCAGGGCTCTGTGGAGAAGTTGATTCCATGGTTGGGATATGAATAATATGAGATAAGTGTGGAGCATCTTCTGATTTTCTGGTGCCAGAAAGTAAAGAAGTGCTAAAAAAAAAAAAAAAAAAAGAAAAGAAAAGTATGGAGGCATATCCAAAGAGCCCAGGAGCAAACATGAAGAGCCACCCATGGACAAAGTTGCAATAACCTGAGCAACAAAATACATAACCACTGTTTTAGGCTATATACCAAAGAATAAAGTAATTACACAAGAATCAGTACTAATAGAATAACAGAGTAAGCAGTGAAATAATAACAATTCTTTATACAGGTCCAATTAATAAGTAAAGAGATTAAAGACATGAAAAACATACTACTAAAACATGACAGTAGTAATTGCTGAAGCCGAGATCCCACCAATGCTGAAATTAGGAGAGAATTTAAGTAGAAACAAGATATGCATTTAGTCTCAGTACCTGCTATAAAATATTTAGCAATTATAAAAAGAAAAATTACTGTGGAGAATGTTGGCAGCTCCCACCTTCGCCAAGTGACGAGTACCACCAGTAATACATAGGTGTGTTATACGACCCCTGATATGATACACTAAGAATGGAACATATCTTTTTTTGTATTCTTCGCAACAGCTCATTATCTCAATGTAGTCATAAGAAATTCTCAGGCAAATCCAAACTGAGAGACAGTCTGCCAAATAACTAATTAGTGTTCTTCAGTATTATCAAGGTCTTTAAAGATGTGGACAGAATGAGGAACTATCTCAGACTGGAGGAAGCTGAGGAGACATGACAAGTAAATGCAATCTGGGATCCTGAACTGCATGTTGGAAAAGAAATAGATGTTAGTGGGCATACTGATAAAACTCAGATACATTCTGCAATTAATATATTTCACCAGGGCTAATTATGTAGTTTTGATAAACGTTCTGTAGATACACAAGATGTTGTCATAAGGAGATGCTAGCTAACTAAGGGTATATGGGCACTCAGAATTCTTGAGATTCCTTTTTAAGTCTAAAATGAATCAAAATTGGGGCACCTGGGTGGCTCAGTGGGTTAAGCCTCTGCCTTCAGCTCCGGTCATGATCTTGGGGTCCTGGGATCAAGCCCCGCATCAGGCTCTCTGCTTAGCAGGGAGCCTGCTTCCCCCTCTCTCTCTGCCTGCCTCTCTGCCGACTTGTGATCTCTGTCTGTCAAATAAATAAATAAAAAAAATCTTAAAATGAATCAAAATTTAAAAAGAAAAGTAAGAAATTATGGGCTCTTCCTTTCCCTTTTATTTTCCCGTGGCCTTCTCTTGGGGCTGGCTGCAGAGCCAGAAGCTAGGGAGTCAGCCAAGCCTGAGAGGAAGTGAGGTGAGGAAAAGGCAGCCACAGGATCTAAGGTACAGCTCACCGGCAAAGGCGAGGCAGCTGTGGCTCTCTTCAGCTCTCCTCCAGCTGCACCGCACCTGACACTTACTTGTTCAAGCACACCTTCTTTTATTGTCCTTCACTGTATTGCACTTTGCAGATACTGTATTTCTTTACAAATTGAAGGTTTACGGTAACCCTGCGATGAGCAAGTCTCTTGGTGCCATTTTTCCAACAGCATTTCCTCACTGTGTCTGTGTCACATTTTGGCAAATCTTGCAATATCTCAAACTTCTGCATTATTATTATATTTGTTATGGTGATCTGTGATCAGTGACTATGAGTTACTAAAAACCTAGGTGATGGCTGCAGTTTTTAGCAATAGAGTATCTTCTATTTAAGATAGGTTTTTTTAAGACAAAATACTATTACACACATAACAGACTACAGTATAATGTAACCATAACTTTTATATGCAGTGGATAACCAAAAATTCATTTGGTTCATTTTATTGCACTATTTGCTTTATTGCGGTGGTCAGGAACCAAACTAGCAATATCTCTAACGTATGCTTGTGTTCACATCTTTTGATTTTAGCTCCTTGATTTGAGTTTAGGATACCTGCTAGAATCAGTCTATTATTGAAAACCTCCAAACATAACCCTCGAATTGAGATTCACATATGCTGATAATCTCCCAGTTCACCCTAGGGAAATGTGTGGAAATCTTTGATGACACCTCTCCATCTTCTAGAACTTTCATTTGAAAGCTACAATTTCCAATTTGATTTCATTTTACACTCAGGAGATGGAGTTCCATGCCCTTGTCTGTCAGCAACATGTGAAACAGGTAGGTAAAATGAAAGTTTTAGTGAAGACTTCATAATAATATTGCATATGCAAATGAGTTGTGGCTCTCCAAGGCCAGGAAGAAATGGGTGGACAGGAACCAATTAGACAAGTCTTAAACCTTACCTATACTGCAGTTGTAAGTATTTCCAAAGAGGAGAGAGAAGGCTATTTGTGAAGAGAGTTTTTGAGGGAGTAACTGATCTATAAAAAGAATGCTCCTCACATCAAACCAGATGAGAGACACTTAAATGGATCCCCTGGGAGGACCCAATATGTGTCCCTATAGTTGAAGGGCAGAGTGGATTGGCCCTTGTCACCAAAAGATTTGGAGATGATTATTCCTTATGGACCAGTTGTGACCAGGCATGAGAAAAAGCCATTATGGGGTCATTTTAGGTCCAAATGACTAGAGAGTCACAGGCTCATCAGCAGAGAGAAGCCTAATGTATTGCCAAGTTCCTAGGAACTATAGACTATATAAGTAATGAACTAGAGAAGAAATTCTTTCATCTGGGCCAAGGACGCTGTGGGTGAAAGAGCCCAGTGAAAGGATATCTCTAAAAAAACACACCTACTAGAGCCAGCTCTAATCACCAGCCAGACCTAGAGATTATGACTCCCGCTCACAAGAGAGTCTGACAACTTCCTTTCCCCTCTCAATTCACACTTCCCAAACTCTATCACCTGGCCTAAGGGATCTAAAGCCATAGTAAGCAAGCTGGATAAGATGGATAAAAACTGACGGGTCTATGTGGCAAAAAGAAAGAAAGAAAAAGAAAAAGAAAAGAGAAAAGAAAAAAAAAAGACAGAAAGAAAGAGGGAGGGAGGGGGAAAGGAAAGGAAAGGAAAGGAAAGGAAAGGAAAGGAAAGGAAAGGAAAGGGAAATCCACATAGGTCCCCATTCTCCTACAATCAGTTCCCTATTTGTAACAGGCCTTGGATAATGGAAAAAATAAGACACCATTAATCCAACAGTTTTGCCTACTCCAGGGGACCAGACATTTAAATTACTGATTAGAGAAACTTCTATCAAGGAGGAATGGAGGGATTCCTTGGAAAGGTGATCTCTATCTCCCTAGGAAAGATACTTTGATTTCCTCTTTTGTAAACCTTGTGTAACTTAAAGAAGAGAGATTCTACTAGAGAAAGAAATAAAGGGGATTCCAGGCCCAAGGCAAGAGTTCTCTCAGGATGTAACACACAAACGCAGGTTTGAGGAATGGGAAATATTTCAAGGGCCTGGAACTGGGGAAGTAAAGCAGAAAGAGTTGATCTTGAAAGAGTGAGCCTTTTAGAGTACTACGAACAGTGGGGCTGAAATAATTAGATCTATTTAGAAGACAACTGACTACTATAGGCATATTGGGTTAGGGTAAAAATAGAGACCAAATACCCGCCAAGGTTGATAAGCTGTCAGATTTACCAAGATAATGAAAAAAAGCAAAAAGTCTTTGTAGATGAAGAATGGTAATGTGGATTTGAGGTTCATGATACAGATCATAGGCTAGAAAAATAGGTATCAGTTATAACCAAAGCAATACAAATAATCTGTCATCAGCCAGGATGTGGGGATGTAAAAGGAAAGGAATATTGAGCAGAACTTTGAGCAATGTCAGCACACAATGGCACTGGCAGAGAAACAAAAGACGGAGAAAAACTGAGAACAAGAACAAGGAAAAAGCAGTTGGTACAAGTCAAACATGAGAATGTCGGGGAGGTCAGATTCAGCTGAAAGATGAAGCAAGAGGAAAGACAGCACAGGGCACTGGACTTGGCAATTCAAAGCTCACACATAATTTTAAGGGGAACATTTTTAGGGACTCAATTTCCTTAATTTAAACACTGGGACTAGTGGAAATAAACTTTAATGCTCCCTCCAGCAATAATAATTCTGTTCTCTGGGATGTAGGTTCTAAATCTAATTTGAATCATGGCATGTCTTAAATACATGGTTTCCTTCAGTTGCAGAAGTGATATATTTAAGCATTCTTACTACAACTGACCATATGTGCACGTCTGTATGTATGTACCCTCAAAATGTTTAGTTTATATAAAATGATTTGGCAGGGGGTGGCCTCAAGGGTAAAGAAATCACACCATTGTTCTGCTTTTATTAAAAATATCTCACCCAATAGTATAGTCAAAATTTAGTAATAGTCTTTTTTTGTAAAACAGAGATTGGTCAGAGATAAGAAATAGTTAAACTTAAGGTAGTCGTTAATAACTTTCTATAAAGCTCTTCCTTCCTAATGGTATCAGATCGTAGAGAAGTGATTTTCTTAAAAAAATGAACTTAATATCTCAAATTACATCTATGTGGTTACCATGTTTTTAAAGACATTGGAGCCATTTGTTATTTAAGCAGAAATTCACTCTACTGAGTTAGGAATAGGCATTGCCATTTTGTATTAATAATTTGATGCTTCCTACTCAATTCATTTTAACAATAGTCATTTTCCATTATGAACAACTAACTTAATTGCTTATTAGTTCCCTTTATTACTCTCATAAATATAATATTTGTAGTATTTAGCATATCAAATGCAAGATGAATTTTAAATATTCCACATAGGAAAACTCAGAAGGTCTCTTTATTCTTGGAATGATATATTAGAGTTTATTCTGGTGCAATTGCTTTTGGAACTTTCTAATACATTCCTCCCTTAATAGGTATATTTTTGATGTTATCCTGCTATAAATAAATAAGTGTTTTAACAAATTACAAAATCCAAAGGATGCATTTTTTTTAAATGCAGACTGTGTTTATAAAATATTTTAATTAATTTGCAACATTAAAAAATTGATGCCTTTCGGGATGGCTGGGTGGCTCATTTGGTTAAGCATCCATCTTAGGCTCAGGTCATGATCCCAGAGTCCTGGGATCAAGTCCCACATTGGGCTTCTTGCTCAGTGGGAAGCCTGTCACTCCCTCTGCCTGCCTCTCCCCCTGCTTATATGCTCACTCGCTCTCTCTCTCTCTGATGATAAATAAATAAATAAATAAATAAATATCTTTAAGAGTTGACACCTTTCATACAAAATCTAAATTTGTAATTCATTTGAAAAATCGGAAGGTCTGGTGTGGCCACGTAAAGGCTCCTCTCCTGGCTGATGGAATCAAGAAGAGAAGGCAAGGGTTCTGAAGTTCAAAATCCCTACCCAGCCCCATTTGTGCATTTTACTCATGTAAGCTGACCAGTGAAGGCACATAAGTTTTAGGTTTGTAATCCTTAATTAAAATAGGTTTTGGGGCACCTAGGAGGCTCAGCGGGTTAAGGGTCTGCCTTCAGCTCAGGTCATGATCACAGAGTCCTGGGATGAAGCCCCAAGTCAGGCTCCCTGGTCACCGGGAAATCTGCTTCTCCCTCTGCCTCCTGCTCTCCCCACTTGTGCTCCTCTCTCTCTCTCTAATAAATAAAATCTTTAAAAAGAAAAAAAAATGTTTTTCAACTGGCTTTCAATCCAGCTTTATCTTTGAAAGTTTACTTATTTCAAGTTGAGTGAGAATTTGTAGTTTAAAAGTCCCTGAGAGAATATATATTTGAGCCTGATATGTACAGCTACATTTAAATTTTATCTAAATTCTGCCCTTCTCACAAACCCTACCAAAAAAACCATGTCTTCCTTTGTCTTGTGAGAGATCCCTGACTTCTTATTATATATAGTCTTTCTTGGTACAGAATATTTAAATCTCTGTATTTGAGTCATTTCCAAAGGTATTTATTAAGAACCTATGGAACTAGAGCCCCAGAGACGCACAGTCAGTTAAGCATCTGCATTTAGCTCAGGTCATCAACCCAGAGTCCTGGGATCGAGTCCTGTGTCAGGTTCCCTGCTCAGCTGAGAGCCTACTTCTCCCTCTCCCTTTGTTGTTCCCCCACTTGTGCTTTCTCATCTCTCTGTCAAATAAATAAATTAGATCTTTAAAAAAAAAAAGAAAGAAAAGAACCTAAGGAACAAGTGTAAGGTAAAATGCTGGAAGAATGTGGAAGAATGTTACTGGGCTGTAGTCAAGTCAAACAATGTTACTGTTAAAGTAACACCTATCAAGGGGCGCCTGGGTGGCTCAGTGGGTTAAGCCTCTGCCTTCGCCTCAGGTCATCATGGTCTCAGGGTCGTGGAATCAAGCCCTGCATCAGGCCTTCTGCTCAGCGTCGAGCCTGCTTCCCTCTCTCTCTCTGCCTGCCTCTCTGCCTACTTGTGCTTCTTCTCTCTCTCTCTCTGTCAAATAAATAAATAAATAAATAAATAAATAAATAAATCTTAAAAAAAAAAAAAAAGTAACACCTATCAATACATGGAGTAAAAAATGTGCTTGGGAAAACAGCAAGAGGAACTAATAGAATTTAATCACACATTAAAATAGCCTGTAGTGCAACAGTATTTAATCTGTTTGCCAACCCTATCTATAGCTTATCAATTGGTGAAGAAGTTCTATTTGTAATTTCCATAAAGCATTTTGTAGGAATGCCAGCAGAAAAACTAAACAATCATCACCATAATAATAAACTCTCAGTTGGTCAAGAGCATCTTACATTACCTTAAAGTTCTGTCACAAAACTTTTTTTCCTATAATTAAATGAATTCATGTATTCAAAGAGTTCTCAATAGGAGCTGGCATGTCCCCTGAGGGGCATTTGGAAATGTGTGGGGCATTTGGGAATGCTGTTTAGTGAGCAAGCCGCACAGATATATAATAGATGCGATGAGTGGGCCAGTGCTCTAAAGAAAGAATTATCACACTCAAATGCCAAATGTATGCCCATAAAAAAACACAGCACTAACAAGTCATGGGCTTAGCTTCTGAGAACAGTTTTGCAACTTGGCAAGTCACTTTCTCTCAAAGTCACAGCTTTCTAATGTGTTCCAAAGAAAGTACCTTCCTGCTTATTTCTTGATTGGTTTATCCAGAAAACATCAATCTCTTCCTTTTCTAAAAGCCTGCAACAATTAGAGTTTTAGCAACATAGCTTAGTGTGAGTGTGCATGTGTGTGTGTGTGTGTGTGTGTATAAGTAGCAAAATATATATACAACATATTTTTCTTTTGCATAAATTATAAATCCAAATTAGATTTTCAATTTCTTGAACACATAAACTTGGAAATATATAAATATACAAAACAATATGTTAGTGGCAAAAGTTACTGACAATTATTAAGTACTTTAAATACTCATAGAATCTATGCATTCTCACTCATGTTTACAGTAATAGGAGTATAAGCTGTTCCTTCAATGGAGAAGATATTTATCATTTTCTATAAAATTGCATTTTCATTACTTTCTCATAGTTTTTTTTTTTTTTTTAAGATTTTACTTATTTATTTGACAGAGAGAGAGACACAGCGAGAGACAGAACACAAGCAGGGGGAGTGGGAGAGGGAGCAGCAGGCGTCCCGCCGAGCAGGCAGCCCAATGCAGGGCTTGATCCCAGGACCCTGGGACCATGACTCAAGCTGAAGGTAGATGCTTAACAACTGAGCCACCCAGGTGCCCCCTCATAGTTTTTCTATATGTTAAAATAATTATTACTTTGAAAATAATTTGTTTACAAATTTATGATTTCTATAAAATGATAATATACTGATGATGGGTCAAGTCACTGTTCTAAGATTAGTAAGAACAATTTTTCATAATGGGTAATTATTTACTGGAGTCAAGTTTTGATAAATTATTTCTGACTATAAATTATATAAATGTAGAACCCATTTAGTCAATCTTTGATATAATTTTTCATTATGGTAGTCTCATTTTGAAAAGATACTCCAATATCCTAACAGATTAAATCAGTTGATATAAGCCTTTTCTAAACTTCTGCCATCTGATTAAATTCCTTGTAAAATTTTCTTGCAAGTAAGATAAACTCTTAACTTATATAAACTACATTAATTTTAGATATCTGTGAGAAAATGAGAATATAACATAGCTTAGACATGCTAATACTTATAAAAAATCATACATCTTTTTTGCAAACTCTTAACCTTGATTCCTTCTCATTACTTTAGGAAGTTTTTTTTTTTCCTTCTTCTTTGTTCATTAAGATCTTTTAGTCCTAAAGATTAATGACATATTCAAACCATTTTAGACTGTTCCTGTGAGGTACTAGAAAATATATATGTATATACATATATTGATCTCTGCCCCAGATTCCTGGCACTGGGCCCCTAAAACCCTGGTAATTTCTAAGAGATAAGAGCACAAGTATCATCTCTTGTTCTAATTAGACAACTCTGGATGGGCTTCTGGAAAAGAAAAAACAGAAAAAAACAGGCCATAATGATAAACTTAGAATTTTCAGCAATCCCCAACCCCATCAATCTCTTGAGAAAGGAGAAGGGCTTAAAATGAAGTTAATGATTGTTCATGCCTATGCAGTGAATGAAGTCTCCATTAAATCCCAGAGTCTAGGGTTTGGAGAGCTTTCAGGATGGCGAACACCTTCATACCAGGAGAGTGATGCATCCCAACTCCAGGGGGAAAGAAGCTCCTGCACCCAGGACCCACCCAGGTCCCTCCTTTATGGATCTCTTCATCTGGCTACTCATCTGTGTGCTTTATATCTTTTAATCAACTGGTAAATGTAAGGAAGCATTTCCCGGAGTTCTGTGAGCTGCTCTAGCAAGTTAATCAGATCTGAGGAGGGGGCAGCCAAATCAGATGGAAGTTGTATGTCATCTGGGGAACTACTATTTGCAGCTGGCATCTGAAATGTGGTGGAAAGCAGCCTTACAGGATTGAGCTTATAAATTGTTGGATCTGACATGGTTTCTAGAGATCATGTCGGAATTGAATTAATTGATAGAACATTTAGCTGGTGTTGTAGACAACAGCGTGTTGTGAGGAAAAACCTCAACAAATTTGGTGGCCAGAAGTGTCAGAAGTGGAGTTCTGTGTAAAAGTAAAGGAGACACTCACAGGGAAAAAACTTAGAGTAGGAGAACTGGTTTTTCCCTACACAGAAGGAGGAAAAGCTGAGTTTTCCTTTATAGTTCTTAATGAACCTATTAAAATACCTCTTCATCCAAGAAGCATTAAACAATTAAACTCAGTCATTTTGCTTTTGACTTGTTATTCAGAAGAATTTTAAAGCCATTTAAAACAACATTTATTCAAGTTATCATTTAGCTTCTGCTAAATTTGAGCAATGAACTGTGTAACAACACTGTAGGAATAAATAGAGAACAAATACATAATTTCTGATAAAGCCTATTTCAACACATCCTTTAACTGTTAATTGGGCTTTCCTGGAAAGCATAGATAATTATGTTATTACTACTTTTTTTTTTCAATTTCTTAATATGTCTTCTTTCTTGACTGACCTGCCTGAGAGAACAGAATACTCAAGCCAAGGAAAGAGAAGTATAGAGATTAGGAATGGCTGCAGTACTGAATTGTAAATCATTCAAGAGCATTAAGAGGCACTGAGTGCCGAGTTCCTCTAGAAACAACTCACATACCTTGAGTGGATTTTTTTTTTAAATGGACTAAGTTTAAAAGAAAATTCTAGCAGCATTACATTAACTGAATGGTCGGGAACAAAAAGGTTCCCTTCATGTGGGTTACCAGGTAGGAAAAGTGATGACTTACTCTTCAGTCAGCACCCAGTAAGTCGTAAAGAAAATACCTGATTAATGCCCATGGTTTTAAAAAATGTCATTCCACCTTAAAGCATGAACCCAAGGATAAAAACACAATGGACACTAAGGACCTCCAAATTCACAAATCCAGTAGAAACTTTTTGTCTCAATTTTCTTTGAACATCCTGCTTTATCTGGCAACTTTCTTAAAGCTCACCTGATAAAGTCCACCAGAGACTAACCTGTAAGATCTTGTAATACTATTAAGGTAATACCTCCTGAACACATTCTAAATGCCAAGGAGCTCATTTTATCCTGACAACAACCATGAGATACATAATATTCCTATTTAATGTATTAAAAACCACAGCACAAAGTGAGTATGTCATATTGATTAAAGCAACCAAATATCTGTTTATTGGGGAATTAACTGTTCATTTGCTTTGTGCAGGCAGGCACAGCTGAATTGGCCAGTAAGGGGAGCAAAACTGCCGATCACTGTACATTAGTACAGAGCACATGGGCTAATCTCCAAGTTTGGATTTATAAATGGTGCCTTAGTCAGCTGAACTAACTTTAATATATCTTTAGTGAAGTCTAATGACTAAAAAAAATTCCACCTTAATATCAAATTACACAGTTGTCCATGAAGTAAAGAATTATAAGGAAAAAATGTCAAAGATGAACTTCTTAAAATTTGAGGAGTAAGAACTTGAATTCATGGTTGTAAAAAATCACTCGTGTTGGAAATTTAGTATTTAACGGACATTCTTCACACATCTTACAATTTTACATGACACCAGAATAATAATCAGAAGACAAATGGGATAATTTAATATCACTCAGAAGTGTCCTGATAATTAACTAATAACAGCTTTTTACAGTCCATTGAGAATTGCATTACTAGATTTATTTCACAGAGTCTGCTATGTGTAACTTATTTAACAACTCTAATCAGTCTGAATGGAACTGGATTAAGCTGCATTCTCCGAAGCAAAAGGGGAAAAAACAGTAGCAAAAATTAGCTAAAGCTTCAACCCAGGCATGTTGAAATATGCCAAATTAAACACCCCAAAATATGCAACCATGTAAAACTATTTAGCATGATGCCCTGGTTTATGAAAACCTCTCCCTTGGGAAACACACTTTAATTGTCTAAGGTTCAAGTACAAGAAGGGATAGGCAAGAATTAAAGCATTATTATAAAACTCAACAACAAAATAAAGACTTCATGTTTTATTTATCTCAATTTCCCTCACTTTCCCTGTTTTTTTTTTTAATTTTTAAAGATTTTGATTATTTATTTGTCAGAGAGCGAAAGAGAGCACAAGTGGGGGAGTGGCAGGCAGAGCAAACAGAGAGAATCAGGGGACCTGCTGATCAAATAGCTCAGTGTGGACTCGATCCCAGGACTCTGGGATCATGACTGAGCTGAAGACAGACACTTAACTGATTGAGCCACCCAGGCATCCCACTTTCTCTGTTTTAGAAGAAGCTTTAACAGTAATTAATGGGAATAATACTTTCTTCTTTGATATTTTCACCAACATTACTGGCCCTTCCTTATTTATACAAGTTTAAAACATTTCAAGCTTTCATTATCTGTTGGCGATATTTAAATTTGCTTCTGGTGGATCATTTACCATATTAGGCAGCATTGCCTAAACTATCACAAGTTGGAAGGTAACACTGAGGGGAATTGAGAAGGAAATGTCTCTAACATTTATTGTGGGCCACCAAGAACTGTGCTAAGTACCAGAGAAGCACAAATAAAGCAGACGCCATTTTAGCATTTAAGTTCTCCAAAAAGCTCAGGAAAGACTTCACTTCTTCTGGCAAATGCTCCATCTGACTCCCATTATATACAAGTTCTGTACTGAAGTGGTACAGGAGAGGCTGTGATAAGCTTCATCTGATAAAGTCAGAAAAGATCACAGACCTAGTAACAAGAAAGCTTTCATTTTAACCATGAATGGGTTTTTCCGGAGCAATAATAAGGTGAAAAGACAGATAATGCTTGGATAATGATAATTAAGTTCTGACTGCTGAGCCATAAACCTTACATGAACAATGAGGCTGGCTCTGAACTGCTTTATTTCTCCACATTCATCTGTTCCAGGGTCCACCCTAATCTCTCCCCTCCAATAAGACTACTTTTCTTAGCCTCCATGCACCAAAGCTCTAAACCTTTGTTCACTCTGCCTTCTCTAATTGGAATGCTCTCTACTCCAGTTCTACCTGATGGACTCTACTCATCTTTCAAGACTCAGCTTAAGAGCAAGTAATTCTATGACACTTTCCCTTCTTCTGGTTCTTCTAATATAGGAGTAAAAAAATTATTCATTTTAGGTTCCAGCTGAATCTTACTTTTATCTTAATTATTCATTCATTCATTTATTCATCCAATCAATAATTGACTCATTCACTTAACTCAAGATGTAATTATCCATCTATTATTATGTGCTAGGAACAACGCTAAGTACCAGAGATATAACTAACGGGAAATGAAAGAGAAGTTTTTATATTAGACTGAACTGGGAATTTTATAGCCAAGAGTAAATTGTATGTTCATCAGTATTTCTCCATATACAAGCAAACACATCTAAGAAGTGTCAAGAAACTCAGAGATAATAGGATAAAGAGTAACTCTGATGAGAGGGGATTGTTTTTAAGAACCATGATCAGGTACATTTTTCTGAGCCAAATCTTTGGAAGTGACATCTGAGCTACCATCTTAAACATATAAAGGAGTAGAGGAAAGCACTGCAGCTAAAAAATGCATATTAATAATGTTCTGAAATGGCAATGTGCTTGGCTAGCTTAGGAGAAAGATGTAAGCCCATCATGTAGAAACTTTGATCTGTTTACCTCCTAATGTCTAGAAAAATGCCTAACACACAGTAGATACTTAGTGAGAATTTGTGGGTTAAATAAATGGTGAGAAAGAGGATAAACAGTACTGGACATTAGAAAAACAGGAGAGTGATATAAGAGTGGAGAATTGGATAGGGTAATTTCATGGCAAGCTATACAGAGCATGATAAAAATATTTGGATTTTATTACAAATTTATGGGTAGATTATGGGAAAAGTAGTGCCTGCTAGACTAACAAACACAAATAACAAAAGTGAGGCTGAAACAAAACAATAAAATAAAATCTTATAGTGATTAAATTGTTCAGCATTTTTAACACTAACAAGATTGTCAAGCATGGGGTAACAAGCTTACTTGTAAAGTTCTGATGCACTTAAAATAATATCGTTTCAACTCTGTGACATCCAGGAAAAGTAACAACTATAGCAAGTAAAAAGATCAGTGATTTCCAGAGGCTTGGGAGGAGGGAGAGGTCACAAGGGATGGATTTTTAAGGCAGTGAAACTATTCTGTATGATACTGTAATGATGGATATGTGACATTATACATTTGCCAAAACCCACTGAAAGTACAAGAGCAACCCTAAAGGAAACCATGGACTTTGGGTGATAATGATGTATCAACACTGGTTCGTTGATTATAAGAAATGTACTACCTGAGTGGAAAATCTGGTCGTAAGGGAGGCTGTGCCTGTAGCACAAGCAGGCAGGAAGGTGGAGGGTGTGGGAACTCTGAACTTTCTCCGCATTTTTGTTGTGAACCCAAAACTCCTTTAAAAAAAAATCTATGTAAGAATAATTGCTTTACCACTTTTATTGTTTTCCATTTGGCATTAGGTATTTAAAACCATTAAAGCATTCATGTATTTTTATTCAGGAAATTTATTTCTACATTATCCTTCTACAAAATAATCAAAGATGTACACAGAATTTTTGTTTAAAAGCTTTCCTCTCATAGTTGTTCTTAATAGAGAAATTCTGAAAACATCTTCAATCAGTTATACTAACAGAATGGGGAAACTAATTATGGAATATGCAGATACATTTTTGCCATCATAATAAAATTTTAAAGAATATGTAATAACTAATGAATATATTTATAATAAAATGTCAGGTAAAAATTCCTAGAGTATAACATACACAGTACAAAATTAATGACAAAAAGTACAAGACAAATACACATACCTGGGGAGTGAAGGAAGCTAATGAAAAAAAAAAAAAAAAAAAGACAACATAATGCTATAGCAGGGTCTCTGGTGGGTGGGATTTCTAATAAATTTTATTTTCTTCTTTATACATAGTTGCAATTTCACAAATAAAACATCAAGGACCAAAAAGTAAATATCTAAATAACTTATTAAATAAGAAAAAAAATTGTTGGAATAATGAGGTTGAGAACTGAGAACTGATCAAGGGGTAAATTACTGTAGCTTGGTATAATTGTGTAAGGAGCATTTAATTTATTTATACATTAGCATTTACCAAAGTGTGCTTTCTGTAGCGCCAGTCCCACAAAATTCTCCTGGGGAGGAACAAACAATAACAAAGTCAAAAAACACTAAATATTATTTCATCCTCTTTGAAACTAGTAACATATTTATTATGTTTAAGGCTCCAAGAAGTCCTATGTTTAAGAAACTTATTTAAATATTTTTAACCAACATCTCCCAAATGTATTTGACTTAAAGCATTTTAAATGCAATTGGCATTAATACTCTGAGTAATACGCTTTAGGAAATGTCATTGTAGGCAGTCAGAACAATCAATAGTTTTTAAATTATTTTTTTTTACTTTGAAATATCTGCAAAGTAAAAGCCCCAAAAGAAAAGTAACCCAAAAAATGACAAATAATTATTTTACTAAGCAATTTGAAAGTAAGTTGCCATATTCACTTACCATTATTCCTGATACATTCCTAAAAAGTATTGGCATGTATGTTCAACAAAGATATTCTCCAACAATAACCATTATAGGACCAACAAAATAAGTAAATTAAAATGGATACAATAATTTAAAGTAATTCTCAGAATTACTTTTGCCACTTAGCATAAAAATGTTCTTTGTAGCAACAGGTTTTAGTTCAAAATTATGTGATTCATCTAGTTGTCTTTAACCATCGTAAGTCTGGAGCAATTGCCTGACTTTCATGACCCTGGCACTTTTGAAGATTACAGGACATGTATTTTTAGAATACCCTTCGTTTGGGCTTATCTGATGCTTCTTCATCATTAAATTCAGATTACACATCATTGGCAGAAACAAGTTATAGAATTGATCCTATGTTCTTTTCATTGTCATCTATAATCTGTCACACAATTTTAGTTTGTTTCATGACAGGGTAGATTCACTTTGATCACTGGAGTCTGTAACAGGCTTCATCTACTGTAATGTTACTTTTTTCAATTTCTAATTAAGAAGTCACTTGTAGGATGGTACTTTGAGCTGTGTAAATACAGTTGACCCTTGAACAACACAGGTTTGAGCTGCACGGGTCCACCTATATGTGTTTTTTTTTTTTTTTTCTTTTTAAGAGTTTATTTACTTGAGAGAGAGAAAGCTAGAGACATAGCAAGAGCACAGGGGGAGTAGAAAGGGGAAGAGCAGAGGGAGAGGGAGAAGCAGACTCCCCACTGAGCAGGGGGCTCAAAGAGACTCAATCCCAGGACCCTGAGATCACTACCTAAGCCGAAGGCACTTAACTGACTGAGCCACCCAGGTGTCCCATATATGTGGATTTTTTTCAATAAATACAGTACAGCACTATACATGTATTTTCTCTTCTTTAAGATTTTCAAATATTCTTTCTCTAGCTTGCTTTATTATAGGAATACAGGATATAATACATATAATATATAAAATGTGTGTTTATATTATTGATGAGGCTTCCTAGTCAATAGTAGGCTATTAAGTTTTGGGGAAATGAAAAGTTATACGTGGACTTTTGACTTCATGGGGTAGAGGTCAGAGCCCCTAATCCCTGTGTTGTTCAAGGGTCAACTCTATTCTGTTCCTCATATGGTAAACACATCCTAAGGTCATCCCTATGATTCCCACCTTTTGCCATTCATGTTTTTGTACAGTCTCTTCTACAGGAAAAAAACTGTGACTTGCTTCTAACCAGAATATGACAAAATTGATGCAATGTCATTCCCATGATATTTGTTTGCTTGAATATATATGACTTTGTTTTTCTAGCTGGCTCATTCTGGAGCCCTGCTCTTTGTGGTTGGCCTCAGGGAACACTAAGACAACACTTCTACAGCCACCAGGAAATGAATTCTTCCAACAACCTGAGTAAGTTTGGAAGCAGAATCTTCCCCCACTTGAACCTCCAGATGAGAACCTAGCCCTGACTAACTTTGATTGCAGTCTTACAGAGAACCCTGGATAACACCTTAATTGCTGCCTTGCAGAGAATCTAGTCATTCTGTGCTCAACCTCTGACCCATAGAACCAGTGAGATAATATATTTATGTTGTTTGAAAGCTGCTACATTTGTGGTAAGTTGTAATACAGCATAGAAAACTAATATACTCATTGAAGTTTCAATTAACTAACTGGTTAATTTTAGTATAGACTCATATTTTATTCCTATTTTATTCAATGGATTATAATCTGATACTACCAATATTTATTTTGATGCTCAAATGATTATAGATTTGCAAGTGGTGTTTATTATCATTTTGATATGTTACTATCAGTCTTTGAGCGCTTTCTTATTTTCTGGCACAACATGATATTCTAGGCTCATCTTGTATTATCCGGCCCCTGGGAATAAGCCATTTTTCCCCTGAGCACTGATTCATTACGAGGGAATATTTAAAAGACAAGATCTATTTTCTTTTCTTTTTTTTTTTTTTAAGGTTTTATGTATTTATTTGATGGAGAGATAGAGAGAGAGAGCACAAGCCAAGCAAATGGCAGAGGGAGAGGGAGAAGCAGGCTCTCCGATGAGGGGCTCAATGCCAGGACCCTGGGATCATGACCTGAGCCAAAGGCAGATGCTTAACTGAGTGAAACACCTAGGCATCCAAGATCTATTTTCTAGAAATGATTATTGCTATGTGGTATCCCTGCTACCAAGCAGAGGTAGTGATGCACATGTATACACACACACACACACACACACATTATATTATATAAATTATATATATACACATATTATATAAATTATATATATACATATATATGTGTATATGTGTATATGTATGAAATATATGTATCTATTGAAAACCAAGAGTTTCATACACACACACACATTATATTATATAAATTTTATATATATACACATTATATAAATTATATATATACATATATATGTGTATACGTGTATATGTATGAAATATATGTATCTATTGAAAACCATGAGTTTCATACACACACACACACACATATATGTATATATGTATATATGCATATATATATGAAATATATGTATCCATTAAAAACCATGAGTTTGCTCACAGGCTTCCAGTTTAGTCCAACACCACAGCTGATGCTAATTTTACCTCTTTCCACATTTATAATTCCCATCTTTGACAATAAGGAAACTAGCACCTATTCTTCAAGCATTTACTTATTTGTTCAACTTCCTGGAAGAGAACAATGTCTGATGCCTACTAAACTCCTCATCTTCCTTCCCTACACAGACGCCTGCTTCATCTTACTGGGGCTAAGGAATTCCACCACAGGCTATTGTCACTACCCCACCATTTAGCGGACATTCTCATCCTGCTCAGCCTTCAATATCCCGTGCCAGGTAGCCCTTCCATGCAGACAGTCTCCACTCCCTGCTTGGGCTCTGATACCACACAGTGCTCTGCTCTTCTGCAAAGACACCTCATCTATCTTCCTGGGCTTTGACATGACATGCCAGATGTCTGCCACCATGAACAACCTCCTCACCCAGCTTGAGCTCTGATGGCCTACATTGGGTTGTATTTCCTCTTTATTCAGCTCTGACTGAACTACTCTGTGTTGGCTGTCCTCCAGTTTGACTACTTTCTTCACTATCCTCAGGCTCTAACACCACATGCTGGGCTGCTTATAGTCTCTGAAGCTTAAACTAATAAAGTCCGTTATTCAAACTGAATGATATTAGCTCCACCATTCTGAAAGAAACAGTCAGCAGCCAGAAAAACTGACACAGACAGACCAGAAAAAAAAAAACGAAAAAAAAAAAAAAAAACGCACAGTGATACAGTTTTTTAATGTACTGGTAGAAATCAGTACATTCTGCTGTAAGATATAGAGGAGGAAAATGATAACAGCTTCAAATGTAAAGCCACATAGTTTGCTTTAACAAAGTAATGATTTTTAATATAGCTTGTTACAAATTTTCAAGTGTCAGATCTTTTAGACTTTATAATTCTAACATTATATGTATGTACATATATATATTCAATTTTCCTCATATTAATGGCTTAAGATCCTGATTAGATGTTAAGTGATTTACTCTTGCTAAGGCTTAAGTATGTACGTTTAATTAACATTCTAAAGCGAAAAATCAACAAAAAAGGCACGTGCATAACAATAACTTTATGTAAAAGAAGATGGCTTTGCATAAGTCTACAGATATGAGCAAAAGATGGCATATCATAATTTCAAAGGACACGTGGTCTTCCTCTGTCATGTTCATAAATATATTAATTTGCTAAATATTTGTCAAAATGTAAATTATATATTTAAGTCATTTAGAAAAATGACAAAATGATTTTTCATATAGTTTTAAAGCTACAAATTACTTAGAATTCACTAATAAGTGTGACAGAAAGATAAGTTAAAGACTGTTTTCCAGGAACTTATATTCTGCTCAGTGAGGCAGAAAGTAAACAGGTCATTATAAAACAACAGAAGACTTTTTAAAAATTGTGATAAAATAAGAAGTTGAGAAGAAAACACAGAAGGAATAATCATGACTTTGAAAACAATGTTTTAATACTTATTTTTCAGAGAATTTGAGAATGAAAATCTAAATGACTTTCCCATAATCCCAAATATTCAATGTTAGAACTGTGGCTGGAATAAACTCTTCTTCATGTATCCTGGGTTCTTTTTCCTTATTTTCCAATATATTATAGAAAATTTAATAACACAAATTTTTAGATATGAAATATCTTGGAATATAGTTATTTTTATGTTAAATAAAAGCACTTCACACACAAAATCATCAAATATTAGGATATAATCCCAGATCCAACAGTTTTATTCTTTTTACTGTGGCTCAAATAAACTATGGAGATATAAACTATATGGATATCTATAAAATATTACATATACACAAATGTGTACATATATACACACATATATATAAATATATATACACACATGAACACAATATGGATAATACACATGCACACACTCTCTGAGGACAATAAAGAACTGGCTTGCAGTGAAGCATTTAATAATAAAGGAGCACAACTTCTGCACACTCAGCATATCCCCATCTGAGATGTTAATGAGGCAGAAAATTAAAAGAAATAACAGCACATGGGTCTTGCAATATTTCTGACTCCTTAGGTTGTCTGGTGTTTTCTTTCTCCTAATATTGTTGAAAGTGTTTACTATACTACTGATATAAACATTTATCATTGAGTAAGTGAGAAAATATAAATTCCAACTGATTTCTTGGCTACACTAACACCCACCTGGAAAGATTCATGAAGACTAATTTTTCCTTTTATAAATATCTGACATTCCAGCCTTCACTTCTGATAAGGAGAAGAACCCCTGTAATAACCTTCTAAAGTTTTACTTATGTATTTAGTGATTGATTGATGAGTGAGTGCTCTATAAGCTTTTAGTTCAATGTCTACTAGATCAGGAAAAACGGGGCACAAAATTGAGAATTTAAAAATGTTGGTAAGTGGGGTTAGGAGACTTAAGGGTTTCCTACTAAATTCAGTCATTCTGAAACTACTATGTTACAACAAATTCCCAGGCCAAATTCATAAGTGAAGCACTGTGAGTGGTTAGATTGAGCAAACCTAAACACCAGTTAGAATCAGATTTTATATTTATTAAAGCAAGTATTATATTTTTACTGCTTCATTGACTATCTTTCCTAAGTAGTTTATATAAACTAAAAGAGGTAATCATCTTTTTTTGAAGTAGGCATAAAAATATAGGTCAGAGTGACAACATTCAAAGGATAATTCCTTTAAAAAAAAGCAAAAGAATACATTTCCTTTAAAATTTTAACAGATTGTTTCTTAATTTCTACTACAGAGTTGAATCAGAAAACAGGACACTTGCATTCAGTTTAACTTGTGACCCTTTATCCCACACATACTAAAATGAAGTTGATATGGGAAGCCTGTGTGGCTCAGTCAGTTAAGCATCTGTCTTTAGCTCAGGTCATGATCCTAGGGTCCTGGGATAGTGTCCCGCATCAAGATCCTTGCTCTGTGGGGAGCCTGCTTCTCCTTCTGCCTGCCACTCCCCCTGCTTGTCCTCCCTCTCTCTTTCTCTGACAAATAAGAAAATAAAATCTGGGGTGCCTTGGTGGCTCAGTGGGTTAAAGCCTCTGTTTTCGGCTCGGGTCATGATCCTAGGGTCCTGGGATTGAGCCCCACATTGGGCTCTCTGCTCAGCAGGGGACCTTCCTCCTCTCTCTCAGCCTCTCTCTCTGCCTACTTGTGATCTCTCTCTCTCTCTCTGTCAAATAAATAAATAAAAATCTTTAAAAAAGAAAAGAAAATCTATTTTTTAAAGCAGTTCATAAAGTATTATACAGCATGTCTGATGCTGTTTTTGAAGAGTATACACACAACTTCCTGCATGTGAGTGCATGGATAATATATAAATGTATGGAAAATACATAACTTCAGATAATATGTGATTATAGAGGTAATATATATAAATGAACTATAATTTAGAAAAACTGAAGTTGACCACTGGTGTTTTTTTTTTTTTAATTCTTTGCTAATTCTGAGATGGTCTTAGGCTGAAAAGATATTTATTTCTCCCTTCATTCCTACTTGGAATCAGGGAGGTAAAACATCCATTTTTTTCCATGATATCATCTCATTCTTGTATGACTACCATCCCCTCTCCCTGCCCTCCCTGTCCCGGATGACCAGTATCCCATTATTATTGCTACCTGTATTCCCTTTTATATAATGTATAGTCCAAACACTTTTTTGTAATCTTAGTTGTTGTTGTTGTTGTTGTTTTTTAACTTCACAAAAAGAGCATTATGCTATATGTTATCTTTTAGGACTTAACTTTGGTCATACAAATACACATTGCTGATGAGAAGAACCCTACATGGCAAAATAAGAAAATCTGAAATCTACTCCTCTGTAAAAGCAATAAGAACACTGGAAAACTTTTCATAATTATTATTTTTAGAATTCTGGAATTTAACCAGTCTACAACAATCTACAAAGTGTTTATTTAAGAAATGGGGATAAATCTTGGTAGAAACAGTGAGGTCCATGACATTTAAACTAGTTCCATTCCTATCCCCTACACCTCAGCTCCTCAGTACCCTTGAAAACAGTCTTATAACAATGGTAGGTATGGAGGATAACAGACGAGTAGACAGTACAGAGGGAAGAATGGGCTTGGAATTCCCAAAACTTTATCCCCACAGGGTGGTTATTATTTTACCCACCTGGCAGCTCCCCGGGAAAATCTCATTCTCAGGACATGTCTTTAATTTTGATTCAGAGCATACTCAGTGAAAAATATCCCATCCCCAGGGCATTTGCCAAAAATAATCAGCACTGATCAATCCTTTGGCATCACATAGGTCTAAGGTAGATACTGGTTGGGGCAAGCAGGCTGGTCTAAAGACTTAAAGTAACTCTGGGGAATGATATGTCCTTAAAGGACTTCCAGTTTCTAGTTTGGCATGTAAGAAGCTTAGAAGCTCCTAAATACATTCTAAGAACAAGTAAAAGCTGAACAAACTGAAAAATCAACAACTCTCCTCACATGTTTCAGAGAGTGGAAGTCACAGCATAAAGTCCTGCCCCTAAAACTGGAAACACCAACAAGTAAATACAGAAAATCACAACTTTGGAGAGCAGAAACCCTCTAGCTGAACTCTCCATGGGAACCAATGTTAAGGGTAGGGAAAATTGAATTGCAGTTGTCAGATTGCAGAGGCTTGTCTGAGAAAGGTCTGAGATATAAAAACTTCAGAGGGACAACTCATTAGAGGACCCACACACTTTTGTGAGTTTTACCCCCTGGACCTCTAGCAGGTCCTCACAGTGAATGTCGGGGGTGGGGGGTGGGAATCCCCTCATGCCTTCAGCAGGAGGAGAGGAACAGGAACCATTTTTAAGTACACTGGAGCACTCTGTTTTCCTTAACAAGGTCTGAACTCAGATCTAATCTATTGGGGTTTTACCAGAACTTAACTGACTTAAGGGAATGAAAATATCCACCCCAAGCTGACTCTAGACATCTTGTCTCACCTGAGTGAAGGAGGAAGGGGAGGAATGAGAAATGGATATGAAGTTCATAGTCCAAGGGCCGACAGACTCATTAAATCACTGAGACCTAACCATGGATCTGTAGAATGTATTCCCCCTCCCTCTGCACATACACCTTATCACCACATTACTAAAGGTCTATTTATAGCAAGGAATACTAACAGGAAAATAATAAAAAACACAGTTTGAAGAGACAGAGCAAGCAGCAGAACCAAACTCAGATATGGCAGGGATGCTGGAATTATCATGTTTTTTTTTAAATTATGATTAGTATGCTAATGGCTCTAATTGATTAAGTAGACAGTGTTCGAGAACAGATGGGCAATGTAAGCGGAGAGGTGGAAATTCATAGAAAGGATGAAGAAGAAAGGCTAGACATTAAAAACACTTTAACAGAAAGGAAGAACACCTTTGATGGGCTTATTAGTAGACCAGACACAGCTGAGGAAAAAACTCTAAACCTGAGGCTATCTCAATAGAAACCTCTAAAACTAAAAAGCAAAAATAAAAACACTACACCTTGGCATATCCTTCCCAAACTATATAAAATCAAAAATAAAGAAAAATTCTGAAAGAAGCCAGAGGAGGAGGAAAAAGCAACTTCTCTAAATAGGAACAAAGATAAAAATTATACCTGATCTATTCTCAGAAAACATGTTAGCAAGAAGAGAGTAGAGTGAAATATTTAAAGTGTGAAAAGGAGTAAAACAAACAAAGAAACAAAAACTCACCAACCTGGAATTCTGTACCCTGGAAATTACTCTTAAAAAGTGAAGAAAAAATAAAGACTTTCTCAGATTGAAAAAAAAAAATTTTTTTTTGAGAAACTTGTTGCTAGTACACCTGTCTTCCAAGAAATGTTAAAAGCATTTGACAAGATACAACATCCATTCCTGATTAAAATGATTCAAAGTATAGGGATAGAGGGAACATTCCTCAACTTCACAAAATCTACCTATGAAAAACCCACAACAAATACCATCCTCAACAGGAAAAAGATGACAGCTTTCTCTTTGAGATCAGGAACATGACAAGGATGCCCCCTCTTGCCACTCTTGTTCAACATAGTACTAGAAGTCCTAGCAACAGCAATCAGACAACAAAAAGAAATAAATGTTGTTCAGACTGGCAATGAAGAAGTCAAACTCCCTCTATTCACAGATGACCTGATACTTTATAAGGAAAACCCAAAAGACTCCACCCCCAAACTACTAGAACTCATACAGCAATTCAGTAATGTGGCAGGTTACAAAATCAATGTACGGAAATCAGTTGCTTTCTTATACAGAAACAATGAAAATACAGAAAGGGAAATTAGAGAGTTGACTCCATTTATTATAGCACCAAGAACCATAAGATACCCAGGAATAAACCAAACCAAAGAGATAAAGGATCTGTACTCGAGAAACTACAGAACACTCATGAAAGATATCGAAGAAGACACAAAAAGATGGACGAGCATTCCACGCTCACGGATTGGAAGAATAAACATTGTTAAAGGGTCTATACTGTCTAGAGCAATCTATACTTTCAATGCCATCCCAATCAAAATTCCACCAGCATTTTTCAAAGAGCTGGAACAAACAATCCTAAAATTTGTATGGAACCAGAAGAGACCCCAAATTCCTAAGGAAATGTTGAAAAAGAAAAACAAAACTGGGGGATCACGTTGCCTGATTTCAAGCTTTACTACAAAGCTGTGATCACCAAGATAGCATGGTACTGGCACAAAAACAGACACATAGACCAGTGGAACAGAGTAGAGATACCAGATATGGATCCTCAACTCTATGATCAACTAATCTTCAACAAAGCAGGAACAAATATACAGTGGAAAAAAGACAGCCTCTTCAATAAATGGTGTTGGGAAAATTGGACAGCTATGTGTAGAAGAATGAAACTCGACCATTCTCTTACACCATACACAAAGATAAAATTGAAATGGATAAAAGACCTCAATGTGAGGCAGGGAATCTATCAAAATCCTAAAGGAGAACATAGGCAGTAACCTCTTCAACATTGGCCACAGCAACTTCTTTCAAGATATGTTTCCAAAGGAAAAGGAAACAAAAGCAAAAATGAACTTTTGGGACTTCATCAAGATCTAAAGCTTCTGCACAGCAAAGGAAACAGTCAACAAAACAAAGAGGCAACCCATGGAATGGGAGAAGATATTTGCAAATGACACTACAGACAAAGGGCTGATATCCAAGATCTATAAAGAACTCCTCAAACTCAACACACACAAAACAGATAATCACATCAAAAAATGGGCAGAAGACATGAACAAACACTTCTCCAAAGAAGACATACAAATGACAAACAGACACATGATAAAATGTTCATCATCATTAGCAATCAGGGAGATTCAAATCAAAACCACACTGAGATACCACCTTATACCCATTAGAATTTCCAAAACCACGAGGACAGTAAACAACAAGTGTTGGAGAGGATGTGGAGAAAGGGGAACCCTCTTACACTGTTGGTGGGAATGCAAGTTGGTGCAGTCACTTTGGAAAACAGTGTGGAGATTCCTTAAGAAATTAAAAATAGAGCTACCCTATGACCCTGCAATTGCACTACTGGGTATTTACCCCAAAGATACAGATGTAGTGGAAAGAAGGGCTATCTGTACCCCAATGTTCATACCAGCAATGGCCACAGTCACCAAACTGTGGAAAGAACCAAGATGCCCTTCAACGGACAAATGGATAAAGAAGATATGGTCCATATATACAATGGAGTATTATGCCTCCATCAGAAAGGATGAGCACCCAACTTTTGTAACAACATGGACGGAACTGGAGGAGATTATGCTGAGTGAAATAAGTCAAGCAGAGAGAGTCAAATATCATATGGTTTCACTTACTTGTGGAGCATAAAGAATAACATGGAGGACATTGGGAGATGGAGAGGAGAAGTGAGTTGGGGGAAATAGGAGAGGGAGACAAACCATGAGAGACTGAAATGTCAGCAATGTTATGAAGGACAGAAGGCAGGAATTAAGGATTATTATCATAAGGTACTTGCAATACCTGTGAAGCACCATAGTAGTATTTGAAAATGGACTAGGTTAATTATAAATGTATATTGCAAAATCTAGGGTAATCATTCAGTAAAAAATAAAAGGATAATTGATATGCTAAGGAGTGAGAGAAAATGGAATAATACACTCAACTGAAGTGACAAAAATTTTTAAAAAGAGTGGAAGACAAAAGTAGAAACAAAGAATAAGGGTAGCAAAAAAAAAAAAAAGAAAAGAAAAAAGGGTGACAAATAGAAAATAGTACACAATATAGTAGTTATCAATCCAACATTATCAATAATCACTTTGTACAATAGAGTTCTAAATGCAGCAATTAAAAACAGAGATTATCAGGGCGCCTGGGTAGCTCAGCGGGTTAAGCCTCTGACTTCAGCTCAGGTCATGATCTCAGGGTCCTGGGATAAAGCCCCGCATCGGGCTCTCTGCTCAGCTTGTGATCTCTCTGCCTACTTGTGATCTCTCTCTGTCAAATAAATAGATAAAATCTTCAAAAAAAAAAAAAAATAGAGATTATCAGTGTGGGTCAAAAAACAAGCTCCAACTAAACATTGTCCACAAGAAACCCACTGTAAATATAAAATGCATATAGATTAAAAATAAATGGATGGAGAAAGATATACCATGATAATAAAATTCAGAAGAAAGTTTGAGTAGCTATACTAATTTTGGACAAAGTAGACTTCAGATGAAGGAAAGTTATTAAGAATAAAGAGGGGCATTGCATAATGATAAACATGCCAATACTCCAAGAAGATGTAATAATCCTTAACATGTGTCTAACAATAGAGCATCAACATATGAGAAAGAAACAGATAAAAGTACAAAGGGAAATAAATGAATCCACTATTATATTCGGAGACTTCAACACCCCTAAATCAGAATAGATCCAGCAGGCAGAAAATCAGTGAGGACATAACTGAACTCAACATCATCAATCAACTGAGTATAATTGACATCTATAGATGTCTTCATCCAAGAGGAACACACATTCTTCTGAAGCTCACATTTTCATTCACCAAGACAGACAACA
The DNA here is from genome assembly GCF_963455335.1 of Martes martes. Classification (NCBI taxonomy): domain Eukaryota; kingdom Metazoa; phylum Chordata; class Mammalia; order Carnivora; family Mustelidae; genus Martes; species Martes martes. The sequence goes on along the minus strand of NC_137888.1, from coordinate 70,045,188 downwards.
TTCTGGGTATGTAACACACCTTAGTAAATTTAAAAAAAAATAGAAATCTTACAATGTTTGCTCTTAGACCTCAATGGAATTAAACTAGAAATCAAAAACAAAAATATAGCTTGAAAATCCCCTAAATAATTGATGATTATACATTTCTAAGTAACACAGGGGTCAAAAAAGAAAGTCCAGAGAAATTAAAAATTATTTTGAAATAAATGAAAACTTAATTTATAAAAAGTTGTGAGATGTAGCAAAAGCAGTGTTTAGAAGGAAATTTATAGCAATGAATTCATATATGATCCCCAACTCATGACAGCTTAACCTACAATCCCTCAACTTTACAATAGTGCAAAAGCAATACACATTAAATAGAAACCGTTCTTCAAATTTTGAATTTTGATCATTACTCAAGCTAGTGATATACTGTATGATACTCTGTTGTGATGCTGGGCAGCAGCAGGAAGCCACAGTCAGCCACAAGGTCATGAAGGGAAAAAACTGATGCACTTACAAGCATTCTGTACCCATACAATCATTCAATACAGTATTCAATAACCTACATGAGTATTTAAGACTTTATTATAAAATAGGCTTTGTGTTAGATGATTTTGCCCAGCTACAGGCTAATGTAATAAATGCCCTGAGCATGTTTAAGGTAGGCAAGGCTATAAGCTATGATGTTAACTATGTTGGATGTATTAGATTGGTTTTCAACTTGCAATGACTTTATCATGATGTAAAGAAAAGAAAAGCAAAGAATAAAAATGAAGATCTAAAATTAGTCATCTAAGCTCCCATCTTAAGAAACAAAAAAAGAAAGAGTGCAAATTAAAACCAAATAAGCAGAATAAAAATTAGAGTAGAATCAATGAAATTAAAAACAAGTAATCAATAGAACTATAGAGTTATTCAACAAAACCAAAAACTATTTCTGTGAAAAGTTCAATAAAATTAGTAAGCCTCTAGCCAGGCTAAGAAAAAAACAGAGAAAAACACACAATGACTAGTATCAGAAAAGGAAGAAAGGATATCACTACAGATTTCATGAACACTAAAGGATAATTAAGGATTATTATGATTACTAGAACCCTATACCCACAAACATACTAGTCTAGAAGAAACTGACAAATTTCTTGATGAACAACATCTGTGAAGCTCACACAGGAAGAAATAGACCATCTAGATAAACTTATTTCTATTAAAGAAATAGAGTCAATAATTAAGAACCTTTGGGAAAGCACTAGGCCTAGACAGACTCACTGGTAAATTCTACCAAACATTTAAGAAAGTAATCATAAAAATTCTCTACAATCTCTTTCAGAGAACAAAGCAGAGGGAAAACTTCTTAAATGCTTTTATGAAGCCAGCATTACCCTAATACCAAAACCAAAGATATTACATGAAAAGAAAGCTACAGACCAGTGTCTCTCATGAACACAGATATAAAAATCCTCATTAAAATACTAGTAAGCTGAATTCAGCAACACATTAAAAGGATTATATACCATGATCAGTGGAATTTGTCTCTGGGAGGGAAGGATGGTTCAAAATACAGAAATCAATAAATGTGATATGCCTTATTAACAGAATGAAAGATAAAAGACATATTATCATCTCAAGAGGTGCAGAAAAGAGCTGACAAGATAATACTCTCAATGAATTCGGTATAGAATGAATGTATCTCAACATAATAAGAACCAAATATGACCAGCCCATAACTAACATCATAGTCAATGGTAAAAAAGGAAAAGCTTTTAAGATCAGGAACAAGAGTGCACACTGTTGCCACTTCTATCCAACATAATACTGGAAATCTAGCTAGATAGGCAAGAAAAATAAATAGAAGGCATCCTTTTATATGTAGATGACATGACCTTAAATATAGAGAACCCTAAAGACTCCACCATTTTTTTTCAAACTATTAAACCAACTCAATAAAGTTGCAAGACACAGTCAGCATACAAAAATCACTTGTGTTTCTACAGACTAACAATAAACTATCCGAAAAAATTAAGAAAACAATTCAATTTACAACGTCACCAAGTGCACACACACCCACAAACTTAGGAATAAATTTAAATAAGGAGATAAGAGATGTTATACTGAAAACTATGAAACACTGATGAAAGAATATAAAGAAGGGGGCGCCTGGGTGGTTCAGTGGGCTAAAGCCTCTGCCTTCGGCTCAGGTCATGATCTCAGGGTCCTGGGATCGAGCCCCACATAGGGCTCTCTGCTCAGCAGGGAGCCTGCTTCCTCCTCTCTCTCTCTGCCTGCCTCTCCACCTACTTGTGATCAATCTCTCTGTCAAATAAATAAATAAAATCTTAAAAAAATAATAATAATATAAAGAAGACACAAGTCAATGGAAAGATGTCTTATGTTCATGGATTGGAAGAATATTGCTAAAATGTCCATACTACCCAAAGAAATCAACAGATTTTGTGGAATCTATATCAAAATTACAATAGCTTTTCTTTTTTCAGAGAAATAGAAAAAAAATGCTAAAATTTTTGTGGAACCACAAAAGAAAAACAAAACAAAACAACAGATAGCCAAGCAGTCTTGAAGAAGAAGATCAAAGCTGGAAGTATCACACTTTATGATTTCAAATCATAAAAACAGACTCATAAACCAATGAACCAGAATAGAGAGCCTAGAAAGAAACTCACATATGTATGGTCAATGAGTCTTTGACAAAGGCACCAAGAATACACAATGGAGAAAGGACACTCTCTCAAATAAATGGTGCTGGAAAAACTAGATAGCCGCATGCAAAAGAATGAAATTGGAATCTTGTCTTATTCCATACACTAAAAAATGAGCTCAAAAGTGTCCAAAAACTTAAATATAAGGTCTGAAAGCATAAAATTCCTAAAAGAAATCTCCTTGCTATTGGTCTTGGCAATTTTAACACCAAAAGCTCAGGGAACAAAAGCAAAAAATAAACAATTTCTGCACAGCAAAAGAAGCAATCAACAAAATGAAAAGCTCAGGGAACAAAAGCAAAAATAAACAATTTCTGCATAGCAGAAGAAACAATCAAGAAAATGAAAAGCAACCTATGGGATAAGAAAAAAATATTTCAAATCATACATCTGATCCAAAGTATAAAAAAAACTCAAACAACTGAATAACAAAATAACAAATAACTTGATTGAAAAATGGATGAAAGACTTGAACTTTTTTTTCCAACTAGGACATACACAGAACAATAGGTATATGGAAAAGATGTTCAAGATCACTCTTCATTAGAGACATGCAAATCAAAGTCACAATATCACCTCATAACTGTTAAGACAGCTATTACCAAAAAGTCAAAAGGTGTAAATGTTGACAAGGATGTGCATTGTTAAAAGAAATATAAATTGATATAGCCACTATGAAAAACAATGTAGAGGTTCCTGAAAAAGTTAGAAATAGAATTATCATGTGATCCAGCAATTCCAGTTCTAGGAATAGATTCAAAGGAAGTAAAATCACTGTCATGAAGAAATATCTGCCCTCTCATGTTCACTGAAGGATTCATGGAGGCCAAATGTGATACACACACTCACTCATTGGAATATCATTCAGCTTTTAGAAAAAAGGAAAATGCTGCCATTCACAACATGAGTTAACCTGGAAGTTATAAGTGAAACAAGCCAGGCACAGAAAGACAAATGCTGCATAACCTTATTAAAGATGGAATCTAAAAAAAGTTGATTTTATAGTAATAAAGAATAGAGTGGTAGTCACCAGGAGCTGGATATTGGGGGCAAGGGAGGGAATGGGGAGTTGTGGCCAAAGGGTACAAATTCTCAGATATAGGATCAATAAGTTCTAGAGATCGAATGTACAGCATGGTAACTGAAGTTAGTAACAACACACTGTAAACTTTTCTTTAAAAATGTAATTGTGGGGTGCCTGGGTGGCTCAGTCATTAAGCATTTGCCTTCCACTCAGGTCATGATCCCAGGGTCCCGGGATAGAGCCCTGCATCGGGATCCCTGCTTGGTAGGAAGCCTGCTTCTCCCTCTCCCACTCCCCCTGGTTGTGTTCCCTTTCTCACTGTGTCTCTCACTGTCAAATAAATAAATAAAATATTTTAAAAAATGTAATTGCACAGTAAAATAGAGGGAAAATAGTTTTCTAACAAGTAGTGCTGAGACAACTGGATATGTATATGCGGAAGAATAAAATTGGCTTTCTCCCTCACATCATACACAAAAATAAACTCAATGTGAGTGACATACCTAAATGTAAGATGTATCATTCTATAAGTATTAGAGGAAAACAGACATAAATCTCCAATACTTTAGATTAAGTGATTTTTTTTAGATAACATACCAAAGACAAAAGCAACAAAATAAAAATAACAGATGAATTGTCTTCATCAAAATTAAATCCTTGTATATTTCAAAAGGCACCATCAAGAAAGTGAAAAGATAACCTACATAAAGGGAAAAGAATATTTATAAACCATATAACTGATAAAGAGATTTAGGTAAGGATATCTAGAATATATAAAGAACATTTACAGTTCAATAATAGTCAAATGTCCAAAATAAAAGTTGGGCATTTCTCCAAATAGGATATACAAATAGCCAACAAACACAGGAAAAGATGCTTAACATTATTAGTGATTAGGGTAATGTAAACCAAAATAATGAGATACCAATTCGCAACTACTAGGACTGTTAACACAAAAAAGACAGACAAAGCTTGGTAATGACATGAAGAAACTGGGTTTTATGTATTTCTAGAGTGCTTGTAACGTGGTGAACCACTGAGAAAAATGATTTGTCAGTTCTTCAAAATATTAACGTAGAGTTATAGAGTTCAGCAATTTCATTAATAAGTATTTGCCCAAGAAAATTAAAACATAGGTCTGCACTAAAATTTGTACATGAATTCTCATAACAGCATTAGCCATTATGGTTAAAAAGGGAAACAGCCTAAATATCCATCAACTGAGAATGGGTAAACAAAATGTGGCACACGCATACAGTAGACTATCACTCAGAAATGAAAGGACTGATGTGCTGATACCTGCTACAATATGGATGAACTTTAAGACAGTACAGCACATGAAAGAAGCCAGTCACAAGAGCAAACATACTAGATGATTCAGTTTATACAAAATCTCCAGAATAGAAACTGACAGAAAGTAGGTTAGTGGTTGCCTCAGGCTGGGAGGATTGGGGAGGGGGGTGGTGCTATTGAAGCAAAAGTAACTAGGGAAGAGAATGGAGTTTCTTTTGAGGGTGATGAAATGTTCTAAAATAAGATTATGATGATGACTCTACATCTCTGTGAATATACCAAGAAACGCTAAAATGTATACTTTAAAACAGTGAATTTTAAAATTTTATATGTGAATTATATTTAATGAGTGTTATAAAAACACATTGCTGAAATTCAATCATATTGCTGCATGCAGATACATGGATTTACTTTGATATCTGTATTCCATTGTGTTTTTCACCAAACTTCTGTTGATGGGCTTTTAAACTGTTTATGGGTCTTTGCTAATATTAATAGTGCTGCTGCGAGCGTTCTTGGGCCTATCCTCGGCTACGCATATGCAAGACTCTCTTTTGGATACACACTTAGAGTCCAATTAGAACAGAAAACAGCTCCAGTTATTTCAAACAGAGAGGAATTTAATAATGAGAATTAAGTTCAAAAGTTGTATGGGTTTTTTGGTTTGTTTTTAAAGATTTTATTTATTTATTTGAGAGAGCAAGCAGGAGCAGGGGGTAGGAAAGAGGAAGAGGGAGAAGCAGGCTCCCTCCTGAGCAGGGATCCTGACAAGGGATCCCAGGGCCCTGGGACCATGACCTGAGCCACCAAAAGCAGATACTTAACCAACTGAGCCACTCAGGTGCCCCAAAAGTTTTTTTTTTTTTTAATTTAAATTTAAATTTTCTATTTATAAAGTCTTTGAAATGGCTGAGGAACAAAATGGGATTAGGTAGTGTCACACAAAAATTAGTAACTACAGAAGCTCTCATATCCCTGGGAAGAAACAAAAGGATGCTGCTACCTTGAGCCCATGCTCACTGCTCACTGTTATGGGGATAGAGATGCTAAGAAAGAATCTAGGAGCCGACACTGAAAGAATGCTACTGCTTTCTGAGGTCAGCAGGGTGCTGTCACCATTACTACTTCCACCACTGTTTCTATTACCATTGCTGTTAATAATGTCACTGTCATGTGCTTGGTAGCACACCCTGCCAGAGGGGAAGCAATCACACACACACACACACACACACACACACACAAAGAAGAAGAAGAAGAAGAAGAAGAAGAAGAAGAAGAAGAAGAAGAAGAAGAAGAAGAAGAAGAAGAAGAAGAAGAAGAAGAAAAGAAAGAAAGAAAGAAAAAAAAGTGGCATTTTTCTTCTGCCTGCCTTTGGTCAAACTGCTCGGGAAGTCAGCTGGTAAGGGCATCTGCGAAATGATAGTTTGCAAAATTCCTACCCGGCAGGAAAGAGGAAGATAAGGAAGGGCAGGCATGGAAATGGGAAGCAACAGATGTTTTCCAGCACAGAGAAAAGTCCTGAACACTTGGCATCCTTATACATCTTTCTATCCATGTCTAATACTGTGCATAACAATAATAAAACCACATCATGCTGCTTTTGAATGACAGAAAGCAACCAGTCTTCATGCAAAGATACACAGTCCCCAAATTGTCCTGAGTTCATGACTCATCTCTAGAAATGTTAATTCCTTTACTAATACAGTCATAATCACAACTAAGTAGTCTGAAACATCAAGACAAAAGTGTAAAGTTAACCACAACTTTTTTTTTTTTTGGTAAATATTAGGGGAAGAGAAATAAAATGCCTAATATACAAAAAATGTTATTATGTGCAAGGAAGAACATTATCTATAGCTGCTGTAGTCCTTGTTTCTGTAACTGGTCACAAGGCCACCCTTTTTATTGATCACTTTCATCTTTTATTCCATGTTCTATGCTTTCTTCTCCCTCAACCAGCGTTTCAGCTGGTCGAGGTTTTTTTTGTTGTTGTTTTTGTTTTGCTTTTAAGATTATTTCTTTATCTGAGAAAGAGAGAAAAAGAACAAGCAGGGGAGCTGCAGAGGAGGGGAAGGGGTAGAGGAACAGGGGGTAGGAACAGAGGGAGAGGGAGAAGCATCCCAGCCAGAGCAGGGAGCCAGGGAGCTGGATAGAGCGCTCCATCTCAGGACCCTGGTGGTATCATGACCTAAGCAGCAGGGAGCTGTTCAACCAACTGAGCCACCCAGGCGCCCCCAGCTGGGCAAGGTTCTTAATGAAATCAATCAAACTTGCCCTGCCAAAAGAGCTAAATCATTGGCACAACTGGGTTCTTGATGTGATTTTCCTCTCTCGGTTATATATAAATTGGGATGAAACTAGCCAAGCCAATACCCTCTTTGTATGAGTGCTTATTAAGTGGCAAGTGGAATCTCTACTTTTAGTTCTAAGGAACCATATATGTGGCCTCTAGGGAGAGTAAAACTTTGTGGGAATTAATACCTTGGAGACTCAAATTTTTGAGGAAGCAATAGCAAAATATTTGCAACTGCAAAATATTTGCAACTGGGTTGTGATATGTAAAAGTGAAAGTAGCCATTTCTGTATTCGGGCTTTAATTACCAGAACTGACGGAGTATTCATTCCCTCAGGAAGAAGTGGCATTTGGTAGGGGCATTCTTCGAAATATACACAGAAGCCCAGGGATTTGGAAGGGGAAGGGCTGGTAAGGCAACTGTCTGACATATTCCCACAAGTTTTACTTCTTTCTATAGTTCCTTCTCAGAACAGGGCTTCTTACTGCCGAGATTTTATTTGGGAGCACTCCTAAGTTGCTACTAATTGTCCCAAGGCAACAAAGGTGGAAGAATCAAGGGAAGATTTCAGTTTCTTTCCCATTTTATTATCTCACTCCTGCAACGGCCCTGCCCTGCTCCCAGCAAAAGCAAATCCCTACCCGACTTCACGATGCTTCATACCTACTCATTTAGAACAACTCTAGCATCCCAGTGGATTCTTGGGGTTTTTCCCACTCTTGATGTTTTCCCTCCTGTGTCCCTCTAGGGTTTATTTTGCTATAGCAGTCTGTGCCGGTAAAACATCTTGCTAGTAATTGGACATGACAACATGTAGGAATGTGTGATCAGTCTGTAGTGACCACTGAACCACCGGCTCATGGTTTCTCCTCCTGCTAATATGACGAATGAGGTATTTAAATTGCATTATTAAACATCCTTTAAGAAAATATTCCAGAAGGAAAGATTCTGGGAATCTGCAGACACACGCATCTTACATTACCACAGCTCAAAACATTTAAAATACCTTGTTGGAAACTGACAAGAGAGAGAGTTTTAATATCACAAACAAAATCAGTTCATTTTCTAATTATATCTTATTTTTAACCAAAAGAATTATTACCCTAGGTTGAGTGCTGCTCCATTCACTAGACTTGGGCTTTTAATTATTTAATAGTGTTTCCAAAAAACAAATTTAGTCTCAAAATATGAACACCTACAGTCACTGATGATAGGCCACAAGAAGGAAAAAACAAAACAAAAACAAAACATACTACCCAATAAATACCAGCAATGAATAAAACCAGAAAATTTGTAAAAAAAAAAAAAAAAAGAAAGAAAGAAAGAAAGAAAAAGAAAATCAATAAAAGTATGATTCAAGGAAATTTATACTAAGATTGGAATTTCCAGAAAATGTTTCCAAACATTTTATTACATAGTACATAGGATTCTAAAGTCACTTTGAAATACTTTCAGTGCTATTGTTTGTGACTTTAGGATTTTTAAATTATTTTATTTTTAAGTGACTATAGATCCACGAGCAATTGTAAGAAATAATACAGACTGGCTCTATATAGTCTTTACTCCATTTACTGTAATAGTAATAACTTTCAAAACAATAATACAATATAACAACCAGGATATTAATATTGGTACAGTCAAGATGCAGAACATTTCCATTACCACAAGGATCCATCATGTTGAGGGGTTAGAGCCACACCCACTTCCCTCCTTCCATAACCCAAGATGGCAAGTAAACAGAACCATGCAGTATCCAATCCTTTGTGATTGGGTATTTTTTTTTCCCAGTCAATTTTGGCAGTTCCTGTTAGTTGAGGACAGTTCTTTGGGGAAAGCTGATGTGAATGTTAGCAGCCCTCACTCCCAGCAGCTAGAAGAGAAATGTACTTGCTTTGTAAATAGACAGGCACAACAGCATCTCCCTCTGTCACGACTAGAACAACTCAGGAAATGGAAGACAGCAGGTTTAAGTCGCTTATCAAATTCCTACTACTGGTAAGTGGAGGACCTCCTCTTTGAAGGGAGCCTAACAGACTCTCATCTAGATCCAGAGTCCAGGGCCTGGATATCATAACCACCATGATATCCCGACTCATCACCGGCATACTGACATTGAGGTCTACCAATCCATCATCAACGGCAACAAAATAACACAAATGATTTCCAAAGAAAGTAAAACACATTTTTATAAGCTCAGAGTATTAGTTTTTTATCATTGCTTTAACAAATCACCAAAACCTTAATGTCTTGACAATACAAATTTATGGTCATGTAGTTGTGCAGGTCAGAAGGTTAGTGTGGATCTCACTGGGCTGAAATTAAGGTGTCAACAAAGTTACATTCCTTGCCAGGGGAGGAAGTTACATAAATACAGCCTGATTTGACAAAAAGCACAATTGTGGTTAAAGAACTGCATTTGGGCCTTACTCTTATGACTGTGAGATTGAATTGTTAATATTTCTAGTGCTATCTTCAAATAGAGGTCGGTAAGTAATCTCTACCAGGCTCACAAAAAACAAAACCAAACCATGCCTTACTGTTTGATAGAAAATTATGTTTTATAAATGTAAACACTTGACACAGAAGTATGCTCTGTGATTAACCAGGAATATCAAAAGACTTTGTAAAGCAGAATCCAGGGGCTCTGCAGGCAGTAATTTAAGTTACAATTCTTCACATCTCATTTTGTCAATATGATGTCAAGAGATTTTGACAGTTGTTTATACATAAGTATGGCATCCCTCTCTCTTCTGTTAGTCTAGAAAGTGTCAATAAAATAACATATAGATCCATGAAAGACCCATCAGCACATGAAATCCAACATTCAGTATATGATTTATTCAATTTTTCATTACAAACAATAGAAATTAGAGAATTGAGCATATGAGATATTTCTACTGAAATCATTTGAATCTAAAAGCCTCACAGATAAAGTATGAATAATGATCCTGTGTCTGTTTTCTCCTGCGAGCCATTATGATCACAGTGGAAGTGACATTAAGAGACATTTCCATTGAATCTTTGCCTATTGAGAAAAAGCCTTAATGGTACTAGGATGTTTCTACCTTTTAACAACTGAGTATATTATTAAGTCACTGAAATGCACCCTATTAGCATCTCCTTCTCTAAATTTTGCACTTTTCCCCTCTTCACAGTAAACTATTACTATTCATTCTTAGTATTCTTTTATACATGAGGCAGGGAGTCATAGAGCTGTCACTTAAAAAACATAGTGAAAGACTATTCAATGAAACAAGTTTGAAGGACAAAGTGCAAAACAGCTTGCTTCCTACAAAATGTCATGGACAAATAAAAATAATGACATAACATAAATTATATAATTATGCCAAAATAGGCATGATACAAATAGTAAATGATCAAGTATAAATTTTGTTATAGTGTAATTAAATGACTAGGCAGAAAGAGTGGGAAGAGATGTGGTCTGGCTCTGAAAAGAGAAAGCTAGTGTCCCGAATCAATCCCATGCTAGAATATGAATTTGGAAGGATCTTCACCTAATCTTCTCTTAAGATGTTTAAACAACACTTGGGGCGCCTGGGTGGCTCAGTGGGTTAAAGCCTCTGCTTTCAGCTCAGGTCATGATCCTAGGGTCCTGGGATCGAGCCCCGCATCGGGCTCTCTGCTCAGCAGGGAACCTGCTTCCTCCTCTCTCTCTGCCTGCCTCTCTGCCTGCTTGTGATCTCTGCCTGTCAAATAAATAAATAAAAATCTTTAAAAAAAAATAAATAAATAAAAATTAAAAAAAAAAAAAAAAGATGTTTAAACAACACTTAAAGGATATTTCAGAATTGAAAAGAAGAAAGGAAATGACAATAGACATGAGCAATTGTCAAAGAAAAAGTAAAAAACAATTTCAAGCAACAATAACAAGAAAAAACAGCATTTCCATGAATATGAGAGAGAATAAAACAAAAAATTAGTACACATTGTGGCATTTTGTCATAAAAATAACTAATTACCTGTAAAACAGTTTTAACACAGTATCTACTCTCGTAAGAAGCTAAAATTTTAGTAATTATTTAATGAAACCAACTGACTGGGTTTCTTAAAATTTCAACCCCTAGATCTATAAACCTAATGTGTCATTTTCCTTCCTTTTATTAAAAAAAAAAATACTAATAACACCAGTGGTTGCGCCCTCTTTCCTGCCTTGGAAAGGCATAGCTACTTTATTCCCTAGCCCTAACCCTCATCCCTAGCTCAAACCCTAGCTCTAACCATCTTTTTCCTGCATAATCAATCACTCATGTCCTACTGGATTCTTGGCATCATGAGAGACATGCTCTCCTAATCTGCCATCTAAAAATATATTCTATAAAACTCATACTTCTAGAGAGCAACAGTTTGGAATGACTTGTCCAATTACTTTATCACTACTCGATCTTATAGTAAATCAAAACATGCTACTAGCATGGTTCTCAATCAATTAGGTACGCTCTTCACACACAAGCCTTTCAACAAACTTCAGCCTTCTTGTCATAGAGTTTGATGTCATACTAGTTCTGCAGCACATTTTTTATCATTAATTCTGAAGTCTCCAGCCTACCTCTTCAGAACTCCCAATAATGCTCTTACAGGAGAAGTCTAAATTCAGAACAGGGAAAGAGGTCCCCAAATAGAATTTATAGCCCCTTTGGCTAGACTGGTAAAATCAGAAACAAAGGAAATCCTGAGGACTCTGGGAGCCTAGTACAGTCTAGAAGGCTGTCATTCTCTAGGCGTAAATAGGTAATAACCAAGGGTTTATGGTGTAGTAAGGTACCTGCTAAATTCTGGAACTCTCACCTACATAGTTTCCTCAGGTTCAGTGGGGTGGAAATCAGTACATCACAAGGAAAACACTTAAAGTTTTGTATTTTTAAAGTTAGTAACTCTGCTCCAACATGAGAAAATTAATCTTTGTTTTTATGAACCTCTCTTTAGAAAAGAAGCTGTTACCTTGGAGATTTATGATTTCTGCAAGATAATTGAGTGGGAAAAAAATGATGCTCAGAGGACAAGAGCTTAGAAATTACTTTTTTTTTACTTGGAATAATCACCCTGTAAGTATAAAAGGTAAAAATACTACAGTGAAATTATCAGTGGTAAAAATATTAAAAGGAATATTTCATTTTGAAACTTTTTTAAAGATTAAAGTATAATTTACATAATATAAAATGTAACTATTGTAAATGCACACAGTACAATGATTTTCAGGAGATTTATAGCATGTGCAATGAGCACCATTCTTCAGCTTCATTTTCATCACACCCAAACACTTCCAATGCCCAAGGTTAGTGGTCAGGCAATGAATGGGCAAAGATTATGCTCAATCACTTTAGCCCATAATGCTTGCCTCTGGAGACTGAGCTTTGTGTGTGTGTGTGTATTGGGAAGCACATTCAAAGTTTGGGAAATTTTAGTATCTGCCTCGGATTTTACTGTCAGTTTCTCTGGCTCCTCACCCCCCATTTACATAGTTCCCTGGTTAGCCACGGACCTACAGAAGGTTTATCTAGTCCTGATAAGAATCCTTGAGCTCCAGGAGCTCCTCAACTAAATTTATGTCTGGTCCTCTAGTTGCTTCAAATGATACAGCAATCTCAAACTAGTTAAGCTGTAGTTCTCCATTGTTTGCTACAGAATTTGGTACTTTAAATGAAATTTTCGCTAGACACAGATGTTCCTCCATTCCAAACCATGTCAGCTCCCACAAAAAGCAAATCTACTAGTACTCATGGTCAACCCTGCCCTGATAAGACTGCCTTATTCGCAGAGATGTGAAGCTGATCCAGGCAAGAGGACGGCAGCTCCCATTGCTCTTACCTGGAGTTTATGAATAAGTACTTCTCAATTTGTTCCTAGCCTTTGGTCAACTTGCAAAACCCTGAAATGGTTGTTTGTAACAATCTGTGCAGCTTTGCACTCGTTTTTGTGAGAGAGGTTTGTTTGCCAACTTCTTGTCTTTTAATTAATTAATTTATTTATTTATTTGACAGACAGAGATCACAAGTAGGCAGAGGGGTGGGGGGAAGCAGGCTCCCCACTGAGCAGAGAGCCCAAAGCGGGGCTCGATCCCAGGACCCTGAGACCATGACCTGATCCAGAGGCAGAGGCCTAACCCACTGAGCCACCCAGGCGCCCCTGTTTGCCAACTTCTTAAGTCCTTCATAAATCCCCCAAATTTCTTCTTTTAAGAAACTGAGATTATATATGTAATCTTATATAAAGAATGAATGTATAACCTAAAATATAAAAAGGCATAAATAACGAGTAACTCCAGGATAACTAATGGTGCTCATGCATTCTATATTACTATGGCCACATGAGTTTAAAAAAATATTTATCAATTTCTATACAGCAGATATGACTTTAAGGAAGAGACAGGACTGAAGCCAACTGAGATAAAAGGAAAAATTCACCTTATTTTTCCAAATATGAAAATCATCTGAAATAATGTATTTTCCTTATAGTGTTACTTTAGGAAATGGATGGTAAGACCTTACTGAATAGTGAGACTGAGCCCACGTCCCACAACTCAGTTCTTAAATAACTGTAACCAATCTTCTATTCCCTGGGCAAAAGTCTGGAGGATTACTCTTCTCTAGAGCAACTGAGCAGGCTCAAATAAATGTCATACAAATTCTGACATTTTAGCCTCTCCGTAAAGTGGTCAGATCACCTATAGAATGCAGTTATGCCAGGGGCCGGGGGGGGGGGGGAGTTCCCATCAGCATCTCAATACTTAAGTTTAAAATGTTCAGTTTTAAATGCTATATTAAATTAACAAATGGAGAAAAAGAATAATAGGTAATTTACGTCTCTAAGCAGACAACTGAAAAAACAAAATAAGAAACTAAAGGAAAACAACAACAACAACACACCAACCAACCAAAAAAACTAACTGAAAATATGTGAGTATAATATTAGGAACAGAAGAGAACTATAAAAATCAATAATCATAATTAATAACCTCACAGAACTAGAAGAATTCATTATACACATGCCAGTAGAACAGAAAGTTCCAACTACTCTCTAAGAGCCTACACAGGCCCTTTGAAGAGGGAGCATGACCAAACCAAGCTTATTCCTGCTAATCAGACTACTGTTAAAACAAGGTGTGCTGTTAGTCTTGGTAGTGGCTGACTCATCATGCTCCCTCCATCTCCCTCAGTTCCAGCTATTAGGAGGCCCTTTTTTTTCCTCATCATATACTGCATTCTATTTTCCCTCTTTTGTTTTTTTTTTCCTCTTCCTGTTTTCTGTAGTTATTTTAGCCAAGAGGAAAATGCAAGTTGATATTAATAGAATCAAAGGGACAGTCTTCTTTGTACTAATATACTTCTTACTGAACTACATGCCATCTGAGGTTTAGAGATCTTTTTGTCATTTTGTTGCAATCTTCACCACTCAGTACAAATCAAAATAGGTCAATATGATGTGCTGGTCTATTTGCTTGAGATGTCAACATTAATTTTTTGAGGTATATTTTGCCTTAGTAGAGTTGCCTATGCTTATTCATACTGTATCTTAGAAGTTTCACTATGGTAGTATAGAACATATTACTTGAGTTCTCTGTACACCAAAACACACTGTTGCAGCTACAACATTGTCAATCCCAGAATAGCTAATAAAATAGGAACAAGCAAGCATATTTCAGAGTTGATATAAAATAATTTAACTCATAAATTAAAACAGAATGTAGTAACCAAAAAGAAGATACTACTTTTAAGTTCAAAATTTATTTTCATACATATTAAGTGACACCACCAGTTAATGTCATCTCAGCAAATAAAAAACCCAATAACAAAGTTATTATTCTCATCTGAAAAATTAACAAAGCAGATGCAAAAAGTCTGAGTGTGCAGAGAGGTGCAAATAGCAGATACGGGACAAGCAGGTTTTCTGAAGTCAATTCCATATTCTTTCTACCACATGCTACTACTTCCCCCATTTAGATACAAACTATAAAATTATAATGATTCTTATTCATATAAACACACAGTGATACGTAAACAAAACACCAGCTCTACTGAGGAACGAATTTTCCTGTGTTCAGCAGTTCCATGTATTCATTAGAGATTAGTGTTGACTCTAAGCAATGGCAGAAAAGACTTTTCCCGGTCTCTTAGCTGGAAAAGTTCATTAATACTGAGATTTTTAACACCTCACACTTCATTTACCAATGCAGTGATTTATCTGCTTTCTATACCGGATACATAAAGCATGCTAAACGCTCTGGGTTTAAAATTTACATAAGGTTACATACATCAAAATGTTTTAAAATATAATTTAATTGTTGCTACAAATATGATTAATTAGTTCACTAATTAGTTTATGCTTTCCTTCCTTTCTACAATTTCTGATTAAGTCCTTCCCTGAATTGACAATTTTAGCTTTCCTTCTAATTAACTTTTGACATCCTTTCCTTACTCAGAACAATGCATTCCTCGAATATCTATACAGATATCTGTGTAGCAGGGAATAAGAAGGAAGATAAAAAGATCTGAGCTTTTCAGTCTATCTCTGACAGTGGCATCCCTGAGATCATGCTAACTTCAACCCAGATGTGTCCCTTAGGTTCCTCCACTTCTAGGTAACAGGAACAGCAAGGTCATGTGGCACCAACAATGCTCTAGTCCCACCCACCACTGAACTCTCCATTCACCGGGAGCCCCAAGACCACTGGTCTCAGCCCATACAACAAAGGGAAACTTTCTGATCCTTTTGTTGTTTTTAATTTACGTATTTTTTCTCTGTTGGGGTAAAGCTTCAGACCTATTTGATTATTACTCATTTTCACTTCTAAATATCATATTGTGGTCAAGGATTGGCATTTCTGAGATGGTCCATCTACGCCTTCTCTGGCTGACTTTCAAGAGCAGATCATACACAGTCTCGGGATAAATTTCTTCTGCTACTTCAAATAAACTGCCAACAAATGGCTACTTTGGGTCCTTAACTTTACCAATAACAACTTAGCAGAAAATTGCTTGCTGAAAGGAAAACACACTTGGACATTGCTTTTCAGTTGCATTAACATCGTTTAAACTCTTAAAATTTTTTCTTGCCAGCATCTTCTTGCCAACAAACAACTATAACTCTAAACGCCTTTTCCCTCCAGTTTATCTCTTTTTTTTTCTTTTATGGCAGTCCAATACCTTTTTATGGGTTTTTCTTTCTTTTTCAAGACTTTTCCAAATTCTTCAGAAGACTTTAGTTCAAATTGTCTGTTAGCATTGTTTTAGAAATCAAGATAAAGGAATCAGAAGGACCAAGACTCCAAACCCTTGTTAAGCAATCTTTTTCATGTACTTAAATTGGAAATCTCTTTGAACATTCATACAAATGTATTATTTATGTATACAAAATACACTAGGGAGCATAGAAAATATGCAGTAATAAAACTGTCTATCACTTTAGAATCAAATTAATAACACAGAATTTCTGAAACTCAATACTTTGATTTCTAGCTTCAACATGTCTGTCATTGAAACAAAATCTGTTGAGATTCAGAATATGAAATTCTAGATCTATATTTTAATGATAGATCTATATTGTATGACATACTATATTTGACTAGACAAGACTAATGCCTTCAGAATCAAACTCTTAAAAGAGAGCAAAGGGACTATAAATTCAGAATAAAAGCAAAGGTGGGTGACAATAAGTCAGATATTATAATGATATATTATTGAATGAAAACTTTTCACGGCTTCTTTCTAAATTCCTGAAAGTTTTAGACCTGAGAGAAATTTCAGGAAAAGGAATATTATTGTTTAGTTAAATCAGGAAGAGGTTTTTCTTTTCTTTGCATATGAAGTTATTTTTCAACATATCTTTTCTTTATTCAAAACATAAAGTTCATAAAAAGTGGTTATGAATCCATCCTCTTGAGTTCAGAATCTTTTGTACCTAAAAACAACAAAGTAGGAGTACTGTTTTAACAAGGTTTTCTCCCGGTTTGGTACCTGTCTTTTGAGAGGAAGGGATAGGTACCTTCTGGAGTCAAAGCAAGGCCATGTTGCCACACAGTCCCTTGATTAAAGATGAAGAGTGAGTAAATAAGTAAAACTGGATACAAGCACTGGATAATTGGATTTGGAGTCAAATACCCAGCTTCAAATCCTAACATCCTTAGTTATTGGTACTGGAAATGTTACTTACTCTTCTGAACTGATTCAGATTAAAGAGAGATAGTATGGACAGAATGTTATGACAAATAAAATAATGATATAAAATATTTTAACTTATATTTTTATTTTTGAATTTTGAATTTTTTAATTCAAGTGTAGCCTGTGAAGACCAGAAATCAGGTAGCAAATTCACCTACCATATTTCTCCTGGTATGTTAGTTTCTTTCACTATACTGAATATGGAAAAGCGGATGATCAGAAGAAGACTTAAGGCAGTTGCCACTCTGTTGTGGCTAACGCTACTGTAATCGCCCATCTCAGCTTTACCACACACTGTCTAAATTTAGACAGATGATATATTATCAAAGCTTTAGTTTCCCCATTTGTAAGATAAGCATAATAATAGCCCCTGCATCCTGGTGGTTAACAGATGAAGGATGACCTTTTTTTATCCAACACGCACTTGAGATTGCAAGGGCAGAGCATCCTGTTGGGTTCCAAAAAAGACAATGATGCCTGGCATCAAGGACCCTATATTTCCACATGGAAACAGCAGATCTACCTATAAATCAAGGTTTGTAAGAGGCAGTGGAGACGGCTAAGTGAAAGACAGGAAATGGAAGGTGTCAAATGGGTGCCCAAAGAAGGCTTCTAATAAGAGAACACAGAAATGGGTCACCTTGAGGAGAGAAGAGACTACTGGAGTCATAGACTCTCCTGTCTTGTGTCTTTAACCCAAAGGTCTCAATCTGGAAGACCTTGGGCCAATTCTAACTCCTAGATTTGGGTGTCCCCCCAATACTATTTCATAGTCATTTCACGTAAACATTCTGATTTGTGGCTTCTACTGAAAAATAGGAAGATTTGGCATCTCAGGGCACTTGGGTGGCTCCATCAGTCAGTGCCTGACTCTGGATTTCGGCTCAGTTCATGATCTCAGAGTCCTAAGACGGAGCCTTGCAGTTGGGCTGCATGTTCAGCAGGGAGCCTGCTTCTCTCCTTTTCCCTCTGCCCTCCCCCTGCTTGATCTCTCTCTCTCTCCCTCTCTTTCACAGAAATAAATCTTAAAAAAAAAAAAAAAAAAAGATTTGGCATCTCTGTCTTTCAACTTGGGGACATCATCTGACGTGGTATGATTATGACATTTTTAGACGTTCTTTTTGCACAGCGCTGTTTTACACACACAGACTTTATTAAATGCTGCTCAGACCCCACTGAAGATCTTTCATTACAAAACGTGTCCACACAACTGCAAGATATTAGAACGATACTCTGATAACAAAATACGTGAGAAATACCTGACCAAGGAAAAACATATGAGACTTCTCCAGAATCAACATTTGTTTTTAGAACTCCCCCAGAGGAAGCCTACTGCATTTCCTTTCAATAAAGCCAGGCAGTGACAGTGCTCTCCATGTCACCACATTGTGGGACTCCAAGTCTTCTCTGGGTCAACAGGGACAGAATGAAGATCAGGTTGGGAGGACTGGAAAGGCCCTGCTTTCAGCCTTTGGGGCGAAGAGGAGGAATGAAGAGAGAGGCAGGCTGAGTGTGCCTTCACCTGTGCTGCCTCGCCGCATCAGTGCTCATCCCTCTGGGGAGTGACAGATAAAGGGGGGATATATGTGAGGAATAATTTGAAGAATTTGGTTAACTTTCTCAGCTTTATTTATATGTTGTGCTTTATAAGGCCTAGAGATTTCAGTGTTTACTCAAATTCCAGAGTATGGTCATTTCTCTAATGAAGAAAGGCTTAGCACAGGCTATTCCCCCATCATATTTCTGGGAGACAGAACGGGAAGGGTAAGGCTACACCTTAGTTTTATTTTAGGAAACATTCTTTTCCTTAGGGTGTAAGTAAGTCTTGTAGCAATGTCAAAAGCACATTAAAAAAGGGGAAAATATACAGAGTGAACTACTCTATCTGTGTGTAACACAACCAAAAAAAAAAAAAAAAGAAAGAAAGAATCTAAATCATAATTCTTGTCACTCCCATAATAATCATCTCACTCTTATCAGAGATGATAAAGTTCATTCATTTCAGTGAAACTTCAGAAGTGATACAATAAAGCAATGATTAGACAAAGGTTACAATATACTGTGGTCTGCTTTCATAGCAGAAAGCTAAGTTTAGTCCATAGATTTTTTTTTCATTTATAGCTCAAAAAATGGCCTTTTAAATATATTATACTATAGAGATGCTTGTTTCATAATTTTTACATATTTCTAAAAAGCATACAAAGCTGCCTCTCCGACGTATATGGTAGGCTTTTTCTCATTTGTCACTTGTATTGGTAAGAATACTGCGCACACTCTGTTTTTCCAGAGCTTTCTTTAGCTTTAGTTCCTCTGCTTTTATTAGAACTTGTTTATGTTCTGCTTTCAGTAGCAATGCAAAGCCACTGATAACACTTCCTATCATTTCAAGGAGTTCAACACCATGGAAATGTCCTGTTTCATATATAAACCTGAGGAAAATATTGTTTGTTTTCCAATGAATGTTTTGGTTTTTTTTTTTAAGATTTTATGTATTTATTTGACAGACAGAGATCACAAGTAGGCAGAGAGGCAGGCAGAGAGAGAAAGGGGGAAGCAGGCTCCCTGCTAAGCAGAGAGCCCGATGCAGGGCTCAATCCCAGGACCCTGGGATCATGACCTGAGCCAAAGGCAGAGGCTTCAACCCACTGAGCCACCCCCCAATGAATGTTCTTAATCCAAGAAATTTCTCATACATCTGATGCAGAACATGTTTTTGTGCTGTTTTCGACCACCATCCCCCACCTGCCCACCCTAACACACAGAAGGAACCTGACAGGAGCTGACGTCGCTGAGGAACAGGGAGGGAATTGAATGGAGCAGGAGGAAGCTTGTGCTGCTCCCCTAATCTCAAGTATCACAATGTGTTGCTCCAGACACATCCAGGATCCTGCAGAAAAATTCGAAAAGCTCATTCAAAATGATCTAGGAAGGAAGGAGTAAATTTTACAAGGTTCATAATTTTCTAAGAACACGGGGTGGAGGGGCAATGTTTTTGTTTTAACGTAAGCTCATTTATGAGGACTTCATTAATTTTCACTCTGTAAAATTATCTGGAAAAAAGTATTTTCAGACTCTTGCAGGAGCTTGAGTAATTATCATAAAAGACAATCTGGCATCTCCTTTTTAATGCGTTTGCCAACTGCCATGCTCTAGATCTTCATTCTCACCTACTACCAAAACAGCCTCTTGTCTCTTTCCATGTTCTCCTCGCTCAATCTGTCCTACACACCAGTGCCAGAGTTCCATCCTCAAACAGATCAAAGTGAGACAGAAGCCAGGTGGGCCATTTCATTCCTCTGTATTTTGCCTGTTTTGGGAGACAGCAGGAGAGAGTTTAATATGGATTTGCATAGATCTTTGTTTCTGAATCCTTTAAATCAAGATGTTGTAAGTGATTTCAGGATAGGAGTTCCAAAATAAAAGTTCAAATGTCACATTTTATATATTGTATTGCTTTTGTTGCCAATGTCCTTTCAGCTCAGAGCAACGGGGTTCAAACCTGTCTGCATGATCATATCACTGGGGGAGCTCTACAAAAACACAATAGTGTGGGTCCTATCCTAGACAGATTAAGTCTTTTAGGGATTGAGGTCCTAAAAATTATTATTTTCCTAAGATGATACCATGGCTATTCTAACGTGAAGAGAAGCCGAAAACCACTGGTTTAGTATTCTATTATTATATTTGGGAGAAAATATTTTATTTACTTTAAAATGTGTTGTCAAAACAAGATAGAGTCACAGATATGCCTTAAAGGAGAAAGGGAGAGAGAGGCTTGGATGGCCAATCAGCTCAGAAAGTTATAAAGTAACCACTGCTTTCTGTCTTCCAAAAACAATCTTTTTTCCTACTCTTAGCTACTTATCTCCTACTCTTAGCTACTTCCTAATTTTGACTGCAGGAAGAAGGACGACTTAGCTAATTGTGAAATTTAGAAATGGTTTGCTGCATCCATGTGGCCTCAGCTCTTTGGGGCTCTTTCTTTCAGACATACTTGCCCTGAAACTGAGCGGCTTCTCTTCTCACTCCGGAGTCAATACAGTAAGAACACCTGACTTGAGGCCCAAGACAGGATCCGAGATTACCAAACAAGTCCCAGGGCCTCAGCAATGGCGGATCAAGATAGGGCATGAGTTTTCCTGGAAACTTCCTTGAAGCTAGGTGCAGACTATGCATAGTTAGCTCTCTCCTCTGCATCAGAGAATGTGACATGGGGGTGGAGGAGACAATTAGAAAAGCCTTAGGTTATTCTCTATTTCAATGCTAATGATTTTTAACTCTGTCTGAGTCCTGTGTAGGATTCATTATTAATAAATAGAGGGTTCTAACGCCTTTTGAAATCCCAGTAGAAATATTCTCTGAGGGAAAAGAATTGGAAGGAGGGAAGGAAAGAAAGAAGGAAAGGAGAGAGAAAGAGAGGGAGCGAGAAAAGGAAGAAGGGAAGGAGCAAAATAAGTTCGTGGGCTGTGGGGTCCATGTCGTTATCATTCCCCTCCTCCATATGATTCAATAATCTTTACAGAACTTTACACAACTGAGTTGTGAGTAAATCTGAAACATATGGCCCTTCAATTATCATCAAAACCTTCAACCACTTTAAAAATTAAATGTGGAAGGATCTATCATAATGCCTTTATTAGTCTTTCCATAAAGTTTAAACATAATGCATTTTTAAAAAATCAGATGAGTTCCCTATCTATAAATGGATTCTCTTTTCCAAAAGAAGTTCCTATGTAAAAACAAACTTAACTATTACAAACTTTTATCAAAGATCTCCAAAGCTTTTAACCAGGACCTAGGTTAAAATTTGGAAAAATCAACCTTTCTTCTGAATCTATAGTCCAAGTGAAGTTGGTGCCATGATAGATTTTTTTCTTGATTTGTTAAGCAGTTATTCCTCAAAAATGTGTATAATTAAAAATAAACCCTTGTAATAGTGAATATGGAGAATTGGTATGTGTGCACACCCACACACACACGTGCACGTGCGCGCGCACATGCGTGCACACATCATTGTGGAGATGAAATAGACAATACTTCAAATACTTTGTTAGGAACAACATGTTTGGATCTGAAAATTAATAAAGGGAAATTGCACTAAAATGGAATAGGGAGGCTAGAAGGGGGGCTAGAAGGGGGAGCAACATGAATTATAGGAAGAACTGTCCATTAGAGACCCCAATGGAAGAATCATCAGCAGGAAAGGATCAATTTCAGGCCCCAAAGGGGAAAGATATACATTGCATTTCCTACAAGGGACTACTCCTGCAACTCACCCAGTGAGTAATCCTCATGGACATGTGTTTTTCTCCACCAGACTTTTCTTCAAAACAACCACGCTCTTGGGGCGCCTGAGAGACTCAGTGGGTTAAGCCTCTGCCTTCAGCTCAGGTCATGATCCCAGGGTCCTGGGATCAAGCCCCGCATCGGGCTCTCTGCTTGGTGGGGAGCCTGCTTCCTCCTCTCTCTCTGCCTGCCTCTCTGCCTACTTGTGATCTCCATCTGTCAAATAAATAAAATCTTAAAAAAAAAAAAAAAACTCTCAATTTCCTCCTTCTTTCCCAGAATATAACATTCCTCTCCTTCGTTTGTTGGGCTGGACCATGGTTTTGCCATAACTTGCATGTCCCAAAATACAATCTTCTGTTATTTCCAAATAAATCCATTTTTGCTTGGAAAAGAACTTCCATTTTTAAAGTTCACAAATCCATTTCCTGAGTTTAATAAGTATAAGCTACCATTCACTCTTCTCTGTAATTCTGCCTGCCACTGACTTCATAGAAGACCCTGGAAGAAGCATTTAACTTTCTTTCATCTCAGTTTTCCTTATATTTAAAAATAAGACTTACAAACACTTCTGGCATCACAGAGGCATTTCTATTGCATTTAAGAGTAGTTTACTATCAATGAAAATGATCTCTACACTGAAATTTTATTTGTGGTAAAATGAAAATGTAGAGAGGACTTACTGTAATTCCCTATCAAAATTAATTTTAGAATAATAATTGGTGAAAATAGTTGAAAACACTCAGTATTATACAATTATACTATACCTTTATACATATGCTTTACCTTTTTTTTTTTTTAAGATTTTATTTATTTATTTGACAGAGATCACAAGTAGGCAGAGGCAGGCAGAGAGAGAGGAAGGGAAGCAGGCTCCCTGCTGAGCAGAGACCCCCCCCCCCCCCGATGCAGGGCTCGATTCCAGGA
This sequence comes from Martes martes, assembly GCF_963455335.1. Classification (NCBI taxonomy): domain Eukaryota; kingdom Metazoa; phylum Chordata; class Mammalia; order Carnivora; family Mustelidae; genus Martes; species Martes martes. Next base: position 70,021,490 of record NC_137888.1, on the reverse strand, counting down.
CCCTGAGATCATGACCCAAGCTGAAAGCAGAGGTTTTAACCCACTGAGCCACCCAGGCGCCCCCGTATGCTTTACTTTCGATGGAGAATTAAGCCCTTTTTTTCTTTGTGAAATATGTTTCTCTAGATCCTTCACATTACATTGGGGTATACTATACATTATGCTTGCTTGAAATTTTTACCAGTCAGCATTCTATTTTGACATAATGGACTAAAGCACAGATGAAATTTATTGTGCTCTTTGAGGCTGTCTGGTTGTGTACTGGTTCCTTAAAATTAGTCATATCCTTCAAAATTTCAAGTTCAAACATTAATGCAGAACCTGATTTATGATAATCATAATATGGTGAAGCCTATGGTCTCACAGGTTTACATTTACAGATTAAAATTACAAGAGAATTATCCCTCAGTCAAGGTATTTGGACCTATTACTTGGTGAATTACTTATTGTTTTTTCAATTACACATGGCCATGTTATACATACACAATTGAAGCTAGTGGTTCTTAAATATTACTGTGTAATAAAAAAAATTAGAAAGCTCTAAAACTGCAGATTTGTGAATACCAACTCTCTGCAATTTTACTTAACATGCATGGACTGGGCCCTAGCAATATGTGTTTTGGCAATCATACTTAGGTTTTTATTTTATTATTTTTTGTTTTTTTAAGATTTTATTTATTTATTTGACAGAGAACGACACAGAGAGAGAGGGGGAACACAAGCAGGGAGAATGGGAGAGGGAGAAGCAGTCTCCCTGCAGAAGAGAGAGACCAATGTGGGGCTTGATCCCAAGACCCCGGGGATCATGACCTGAGCTGAAGGCAGACGATTAACAAATGAGCCATCCAGGCACCCCCATCTTTAGATTTTTTTTTTTAATTTTTTTTTCATCAGTGTTCTAAGATTCATTGTTTATGCACCACACCCAGTGCTCCATGCAATACATGTCCTCCATAATACCCACCACCAGGCTCACCCAACCCCCTACCCCCTCCCCTCCAAAACCCTCAGTTTGTTTCTCAGAGTCCACAGTCTCTACTGCTTCGTCTCCTCCCCCTCCGATTTCCCCAACTCACTTCTCCTCTCCTTCTCCCAATGTCCTCCGTGTTATTCCTTAGATTTTTAAAGCAGTTATATCATATATCACAACCTGAGAAATATTGCTCTAAACTACACTCAAAATTACCAGTGAAATTTATTGGCCTGAGAAAAACATTTCCATTAAAATAACTTAAATGCCAATGATTAATTAGAAAATCAGTTATATTATCAAATAGTGATGTGCTTATGTGAAATCCACTAACTTTCTCATTCGTCTTTAATTGGGACCATCTGATCTTTCAGTTCATCATGTATTCACACCTGAAACTGGCCTCCATCTCCTAGTCGTGTTTAGAATGTTCCTCTATAAATGACCTTTCATTAGGGTAACCCATAACTCTGGGGCTTCATATCGACTTGTCAAATCCCTCAAACTTCTCAATGCTTCATTTACTTCATTTACTCAGGTAAAGGATTCTATCCTGTGATTTCCTTACTGCTGGTTCCTGGAATAATTCTCATAGGTGATCCTTTCATTAAAAATCAATAGGGTCTATGAGGCACCTGGGTGGCTCAGTGGTTTAAGCCTCTGCCTTCGGCTCAGGTCATGGTCTCTGGGTCCTGGGATTAAGCCCCGCTTTGGGCTCTCTGCTCAGCGGGGAGCCTGCTTCCCCCTCTCTCTCTGCCTGCCTCTCTGCCTACTTGTGATCTCTCTCTGTCAAGTAATTATAAATAGAATCTTTAAAAAAAAAATCAATAGGGTCTATGAGAAATAAAGTGAGGGTTTTGGAGGGGAGAGGGGTGGGGGGTTGGGAGGGCCTGGTGGTGGGTATTAAGGAGGGCATGTATCGCATAGAGCACTAGGTGTGGTGCATAAATGATGAATCTTGGAACACTGAAAAAATAAAATTAACTTTTTTAAAAAAAGGATAAATCTCCCAACTGGCCTAGCATGAGCAGATTGGGATTCCCAAAATTTGCTATGATTCCTCCAGGTTGTCTTCATTCAGCTAAATTCAGGGATTTTGTTAATAGTACTTTCTTTTTCATCTCAAAACGCTGGGAAAATGGAGACTTTTTCTACAAATCCAGCTTCCAGCTATTAAATATCCACCTGGTCAGTCTGGTAAACCTTTTACCCTTTTGTTGCTTTTTCTGCAAATGAAGGCCTATATTTTTCTACTCTGATCATAAATAAGTGAAATGCATTCCCAAATCTTACTCACACCATAGTTTCCCCCCTCAAAAGGAAGTTAGAGAATAATACTGCAGTAAACCTTAAAAGATCCAAACATGTTTTATAAATATTCCATTAAGCATATTTTTAGAATTTTTACAAATACTAGACTATGGCTGAACATACTTTTTTCTGTGAAACACTCATTTTTAGATATTTAAAATCATCTTATAGCATTAAGAATAATGGAGAACTTTGTCATTGAGACCTCTGAATATTCTAAACTATGTGGCTCTGGCACTGGAAATATGAATGAAAAGAATAACTTCTTAACTTCTTTACAATAAGGTAGATACACAGCACCTTTGTATGATTACAAATCTAATCTGGTTCAATTTTGAAAGTGAGGTCACAGTTTGCCATTGGCTTCAATGGAAAATGAGACTGATGATTTCAAATGTAGCCTTCATTTTCAACAAGAAGTATAAATTTGTTCAAGATTTTTAAGTCTAGACTCATGGTCAGATTATTCATTTTTAATCCGTTATAATAGCCTCTTTCTTTTTACAACTCTTTTACGTTATGGCTTGGACAGCTGTTCCAAAACATAAGTTAAATAAAATTGTGACTTTTCATAAAATATTCTTCAGATTAAATCTCTGACTTACATGAGGCTACTTATCATCTACATTAATTCTGGAGCAATGTGTTCATTTACGGAAAAGGAGAGAAACAGATTAAAAACTGCTAAGTACAAAAAGATGTCATAAACAACCAAACATAAATATATTGGAAGACAGTTAGAATAGCAAAACAGTTCTCACAATAGAAAATGGTATTTTGGGGGTGCCTGGGTGGCTCAGTGAGTTAAAGCCTCTGCCTTCTGCTCAGGTCATGATCCCACGGTCCTGGGATTGAGCCCCACATAGGGCTCCCCGCTCCGCAGGGAGCCTGCTTCCTCCTCTCTCTCTGCCTGCCTCTCTGCCTACTTGTGATCTCTGTCTGTCAAATAAATAAATAAAATCTTAAAAAAAAAAAAAAAGAAAATGGTATTTTGTACAAAACGAAGAAGGGTAACTATGGCTTTGCAAAATTCCCTTTCATGAGAAAAGTGGTAAAATCAGAAACCTCTATCCAAAAATTGCTTTCATTTATTGAATGAAAGAAGTATTAAAAGTGTTTCAAATCATATACACAAAAAATATCCTGAGAAGCTTAAAAACCCATGTGTAATGGGAAAAAATTGAGTTACCTTAACTGAATCCAGCCAAATGAAACCAAATTCTTAACTCCTATTCGAAAAATGTTGGTATATAAACCCTTTTTTCCCCTGTTTTATGAATCTTGAAAATCGTACTCAAAATCAATACTAAAATGTATGATGATGATCACTGTTTCATATTTACTTTTTACGCATGAAGTGGTTCAGTCCTACTGAGCCTAAAGATGACTGAATTTGATGATTTTAAATATGAAATTTGGTATTTTTAAAAGCAACAATTGGGGCGCCTGGGTGGCTCAGTGGGTTAAAGCCTCTGCCTTCAGCTCAGGTCATGATCCCAGGGTCCTGGGATCGAGCCCCACATGGGGCTCTCTGCTCGGCCGGGAGCCTGCTTCCCTTCCATTCTCTCTGCCTGCCTCTCTGCCTGCTTGTGATCTCTGTCAATAAAATCTTTATGGAAAAAAAAAAAAAAAGCACCAATCAACTTCATAATAGTGAAATACAAGACATTTGTAATTATATGATGGATCAAAGCACAAAACTAGCTTCAATAGGAAAAGATGGAGTACATTAAAAATAATTTAAACAAAAATAGCTAAATAATATTCAAAGTGACTTTAAACATGCATATTCTCCCTCTGCATAGCCATAGCCTAATTCTCTTGCTGACAGGGATCTGCTCCTGAGATCTGGAACCTGAACTGCTCTCAGGACATGGATGGTACTCCCCTCCCCCACCATCAGTACCTTCTCAGTACCGTGATAGAAAGTCACGTCATTGAGAATTGAGTCTGTGCCTGACACAGGAGGGATCATTCTTTATGCCGTGGTCAAAAAATGGAAGATACCCACTATTACAGATATTATCTCTGTTTTACAACTTCAGAAACTAAGGACATATGAGATGAAGTATGTTGTCTGAGGTCAGAAGCTGGCTGGGCGAACAACCAAATCTTGAACCCGACTGAGAGACCAAACCACGGCACCATTCCATTAAAGCAATGTATTATTAACACTGCCTCTTCTTATAACTATTCTTTTCCATTTACAAAATGCTCTCATGTACAAGTCTGTGAGTTAGCCATTATTTCACTGAAACAATGAGCTTCAGAAGCTCAGGCAGCTTGCCAAGGGTTGTCTGACTGGCAAGTACGGCCACCTGACTGTGGACCAGTACTCCTTCACTAGAGATTGACTGCTCAGACGCACACGACCTCCGATTCCAGACTGTCGTTCACATTCTGTCACAGCTAGCAAGTGCTCAGCCTGAGATGTCACCCAGTGTAATCTCCCTAAACCCCTAGCTTACTACTCAATGTGTTGCTTTCATAACAGTAAAGAACACCACACTGTATAATAGAATAATAAAAGGTACAGACACAGAATTTCTATGCGTATTACCTATTTTTGCTAAAGAAGGATATCACTACTTACCTAGAGAAGATAAAATCTTGAAGAAACATTTTTTCTTTTCAGAATGTTTATTTATTACGTCGTGTCTTCCTATGCTAAAATGAAATACTCTCCTTCAGACAGTAGTCCTTCCACAATAAGCACAATTATTCCTCTTTTTTGCCATTGACTTTGAAATACAGAGAGTCTATTTATATGAACACTCACTGTATGATGCAAAATTTAAAACTGCATGCAAACACTAAATGAATACATTATCAAACTCTATGTATTTGTTTAACAAAATTCCTTCTGTTAAAAAAGTTTGTATGTCAACTACATTTATTTGCTTTTTTAACTTATTCTCTTATTTACTTAACAAATGTCTCTTCTCTCCCTCTTGAAGAAATTTTTCTCTTTTTACTTGAATTTGCTCTCACGTGACTTCATATATGAGCAACATGAGAACTCAAACTATCTAGAGTGGCTCCAGCATTTTAATGGTGACTCATCAATTTTTAAACTTTCTTTTTAAATTATCTATTCATTGTCCTTTCTTCTGATTTTATTGTTAAGTGTATGTCACTGAAAAAGTCAAGACCCTAAGTCTATTTGCTTCTAAGTTATTAGCTTCCTATAAAAAAAATCAATTTTCTGACACACATTGCCCCACTAAGTCCACCCAACCAGTCATCTCTACAATTTTGCTGTCTCAAGAGGACATGACAAATATGTGACTGAATCAGCTAAACATATCAATAGCCTCAAAGGTTGTTGAATTACAGTACATTTCTGCATCCTACAAACAGATTTTTTTAACATATTTTTATATTACTCTCTCTTCCATCTGGTTCTCTGTACTTGTAATATAACATAGGCACATCATCCAAAAACAAAATGCTCAGAAAAAAAACTGTTTTTGTGACGTATGCCTCAAAATCATTTGACAGCAAAACCTAATTTGTTGAGATGCCATTTATCCCACCTAATTTTTTTTTTTTTTTTTTTTGCTATAGAAATTATGTATTTGATGGCAGGGTTCTACATTAGGCACTTCTGCAGGTGATACATAATATATAGTAAATGCAAAAATCACTTTTCTGAAGTATAAAGTAGTGTGAAATATCAAATTCGGGAGCTTTACATAAAAACTTCTAGACCCTGTATAAGATTTTTAAGAAGTCTAGCAAAGATCTGAAATGTGCAAGTAGATTTTCTTAGATTGATGAATATTTAAAATCTCTATGCACTTTGCATTCTCAGAGTTACCTTCTGTTTAAAATCAGTTCAGGGGTGCCTGGGTGGCTCAGATGGTTAATGTCTGCCTTCAGCTCAAGTCATGATCTCCGGGTCCTAGAACAGAGCCCCCTATTAGGCTCTTGGCTCAGCAAGGAATCTGCTTCTCCCTCTTCCTTAGCCTCTCCCCTTGCCTGTGCTTTCTCTCTCTCTCTCTGTCTCAGAGGAATAAATAAAATCTTTAAAAAAAATAAAATCAGTTCAGCAAACAATACATGCAAAGAGCTAAAGGTTATGATGGATATTGAACATACAAACATGATTTCCACTTGATTCTTGCCTTTGATTGAACTCATGTTAACATTTCTGAGTTGCCTTGATTCTCTGAAAATATGTTATCTGTAAATTAGAGGAATTTATTTCAAGGCTTCAATTATAAAACAAAATAAAGCATTTTGTACATACTTGACATTAAGTAGATTATCAAAAAATGATAACTATCACTGTATGATCTCCTAAATTTCAAATACGTATTTCTTTAGGAGGAAGAAAATCCAGTTCATGGAGTGGTTTTCCCCTCCTTTTCAGCAAATGAGTATACATTTGCCAACTTTCCTCTATACCCCCAAAATAGAAGACACTGAATGGAAGACCCCCCAAAAATATGAGGACATTATCACTCTGCTTATTAGACTTTTATGCACTCTTTTTTAATGTTCAAGGCTAAAATAAAAACTAAGCTGTGGATCAAAGTAATTTTCAAACTTGAAAACTGAAAACACAATACTGTACTTTTCAACTATCCAGATAAAATATTCTTCTCCAGAAAAAAAAAACAAAAACAAAAACTGAACTCTTTGGAAATTGAACTAGTGTTTGACTACAACTGTGTTCTTTTCTGTTATAATTTATTTTTCTACCTGTGCAATATCCCATTTTTTTTCCCTTTGTAAATCCAAATGCCTCATTTAGAATCTATTCTCTTTATAGCTCCACTTTCTATAAAAATTGCTTCTACTCTGATTAAAGCAGCTGGCAAACTTTAGATATCATTTCAGAAGCATAACATCAATTATAATGTCAGGATCATATATGAGAGATGACAAAGAATCTTAGAAGTTCTGTATCCCAACACTTTAATTTTACAAAGGACACATCAATTGTGCAGAGAACCTTTAGAGAAGGTTCCAAATCTTTTAACCTCTTTCACCTATTTACTGAAAAAGCCCAGAATAGAGCCCCATCTCCTAACTCAAAGCCTAATGTTCTCAATATTCCAAACTATCATCCCATTACTCTCAATCCAGTATAGAAATCCCACAGACCCTTATATAATATTTGCATAATACTCCAGTGATTATTACTTTCAGTAGTACCTTAAGTCAGATTTTAGTCAAATGTCTTCGCTTTGCTCTCTACATTCAAAATAAAGGTTCTGAGACACTATAATTCCAAATCTGTAAGAAATTAATTTTCTATTTTGAAAAATTTAACTTATAAAGCATTAGGACAGTTGAAGTTTTCCCAAAGTGATGCTACATAATAATGAGTACATGGAAAAGGATCCATTACATTAGCAACAGAAAGAGATAAAGGAAGTCCTATGGTGACTCAAAAGTACACATAAACAGTCACAAAGACTTCCAGTTAAAATGGTAAAATGAGCCCATGCTTTGATTCACCACTTTTACTGCAAAGACACATGAGGAGACAAGACCGAAAAATAGAAAACCAAAATAAAATTGCCACACATAAAAGTAAAACAAACATCCCCAGTACTCCAGACATGGAATATAAATGTTGAGCTCTGATCAGTACTATGACTTTGGAGACAACAGATGCAGAGGTCATTATGATATCTGATTCTGGACAAAGACCCTCAGTGGAAACAAATGGAGGCAACTCATAAGAGATGGGGAAACAAAGCAATGAGTCAGAGAGAAAATAAATGAATAAATTAATAAACAAATCAATTGCAATGAGCTAGCCAACACAAATTATAAATCACATGGAACAAAGTAAGGCTAAGAAGGATATCCAACCTATATGTAACATATTTATCCCAGATGCAATTAATTATATGGAGTAATGACAAGTATGTTACACAAATACTTGTAAAATGCTGAGGAATAATGAAAACTTAAAGCACAAAATGTGGTAACAAAATCAGCCGAAATAGAAAAAGAACAGGTGGTGTGGGAAATCTTGGAAATGAAAAATGTTATTTAATAAAATGTCACTAGAATAGCCACAGTTTCTTGGAAAATTGCTGAACTGGAAAATACTCGTCAATTTACTATACACTTAGAGTTTAAAGAGTTTCATCATATATCTTCAAATGGGCGTTTCAGAAGTCAACTAAGCAAGTGGCAAGTATATTCCTAGCAGAGAGCAGAATAAAGATAAGCTCATATCTTGACACAGCATAGTAAATTGCATCATTTCAGGAATAAAAAGAAAAAACATAAATCAACAAAAATAAAAATAGTCTACCAAAAAGTAATTATGAAGAGTGCATACGTCCATCAGCAAAACTGCTACATGGCGCATGCACAAGATAACAATGAAATGCTTTCCCACTGCTTCGGAAAAGTAACTGTCAACCCCAATATTATCACCTGCCAAACTATCATTCAATTGTGAAGACTTATGAAATAAGAAACCAGAAAGAATGTTGAGGACAAAAGAGAACAAAAATTAATACAAATATGTTGATAAAAATGCTTAATACAACTAATCTTTATGTTTAAAAAAACTCAAACTACATTTCAAAGCAATGATGACAATAATGCTATTACCTACTGTCAGAAATGCAATGGATGGTTAGAGGGCAATAAGAGCCTTATTGGATTTAGGCTAACATATGACATAGTTACACAGCAGAATAAATTGAGACTTACTGAAAAGTCAGCATTACTTATATGGAGTAGAATATACACATACTCTATAACTTAATAGCAGACCAAAAAGAGAAGAGAATAAGGGAAGAAGAAAGGAAAGAAAGAATGAAAATGAAAATGAGAGAAGTAATAGGAAACCTGATCAATCTCACAGAAGTTAGAAAGGGGACTAAAGGAGAAAAATAATGGTAATCAGTGAACAACAAAAATACATGATTTAGAAACAAGCCTAAATATTTCAGCAATAGAGACGCCACCCCTAAGAAATTACAACTATTTAGATTATATATTTTTAAATCAAGCTATATACTGCTTTAACAAAACACATCTAGGGGCACCTGGGTGGCCCAGTCAGTTAAGGCAACTGCCTTCAACTCAGGTAATGACCCCAATGTCCTGGGATCTAGCCCCATATCAGGCTCCCTGCCTGATATGAAGGGGAGAAGCAGGGGGACGCCTGTTTCTCCTTCTCCCTCTGCTGCTCCTGCCTGCTGGTGCACTCCTGTTCTCTGTCAAATAAATAAGTGAAATCTTAAAAACAAAAACAAAAAAAAAAAAACACACATCTAAAAGTGAAATTATGACTAATTTCCAAAACAAAGCAGTACAAACAGCTATAGCACAGATATGACAATATTATCAACCAAAATATAATTAAAGGAGAAAAGCAATAAAAATAAAGTAGGACACAACCATAATATTTGATATAAGTATAGTATTATGATGTAAATAAGTATTTATGATACAGATATTTAAAATATGAAACAATACATACCTATAATTTATACAAATTTAGAAAATATAAGTTATAAAAATTATGAAAAATAATATAATAATCCACCAAGAACACAAAATCATAACATATTATATATGATAAAAATGAACTCTAGAGATTTAAAATGATAACACAAATAACTGAAGAAAACTGTACAAAGAAATCAGCAAATCTTGATCTTTAGGACTTTAATATGCATACTTCTACCACACAAGGATAATTCAAGCAGGCCAAAATTTTTACTGAGAATAAGAAAACATTACATAAATATTTACACATATGTTTTACACACATACACATACTGTACCAATCATAGCAAGAATATATTTTTCAAGTACATATGTTTATTTACAAAAAAATTAAAAGTTTAACCATGTCAGAGACTCAGTCTCATCAAATTTCAAATAATTGCTATCCTACCAACAAAAAGTATCAACCAAAATAAAATTCAATAATGTATCAACAATTATAGCTAAAACTCACAGCATATTTACAAATACACTGTAGAAACCATACGTTTAGAAATTTGAAAATGCAATCCTAAATAATTTACAGCTTAATACCATAGTAATTACATAGTAAACAATGAGAGACTCATATAAAAACTGAAAGAATGCAGTGAAAAGAATAACTAGAGGTAAATTTATAACTGAGAGAAAAATTTAAAAGCAAGAAAGACTGAAAATAAGTAAAAAGGAGCTGTCAAAACAAAGTGGGAAGGAAGAGGGATTGGGAGGAGGGAAGGATTAGTTAAACATTGCTAAAATATGAAGAGGCAACCAAAATCTCTCCTTCAAAAGTTCACGAGTTCTGGTCAGGTTGTTGAGGGTTTTACCAAATGAAGGCGAGCATTTTTATAATTACTACAAATTATCTCAGGAAATAGAAGAGTAGATGAAGTTAACTAATAATAATTTTACATAAAAAATCAATGTATACAACTATTCTAAGTTTTTAAAAAAGAAAAAGAAACTGGTACATCAATTTCAGCCACAATTTTTTTTAATTAAAAAGCTAAATACAGTTTTTCAAAGCAAGTCAAAGATATTTCAATATTAGAAGATTTTATTGACAGAACACAGTGATAGATTAAAGGTGAAACTATGTGATCATCGCAACAGACTCAGAAAAAAATCAATCATTACAAAATAAATAGCACTAAGCAAATTTTCTGAACCTGACAACCAATTGTAAGATCATTTTAATAGGGAAACTTTAGACATGTGCCCTCAAATGTAATAATCAGATAATGATTTTCCAATCTCCATGGTAAATGTTATCATAGCAAAGGCAGTATGACAAATAAAACCTACCAAAAATTGAAGGAAAATGATAAAACTCTGATTTTAGACAGTATGAATATCTCCAAAGAAAACCTAAAACATTAAACAACTGTGGGGCACCCAGGCAGCTTAGTCAGTTAAGTACTTCAGCTCAGGTGGTCAGGCTCTCCCCTCAGCAGGGAGGCTGCTTTTCTCGCTCCCTCTGCCTGCTGTTCCCCCTACTTGTGCTCTCTCTCTCTCTCTCTTTGTCAAATAAATAAATAAACCCTTAAAAAAAAAAAGATTAAACAAATATAGAGGGCCTATAAAGATTTAAGCAAAAATCTTGGTTTTAAGATGTACATTTAAACTTGATGTAACTTCTGTAAATGCATAGTAATTAAAGAGAAATTGTTATCAAATTCAGAGAAACAAAGTAGAACAATATGTAAATTCTGATTAGCCCCATAAGATATATGGTAATTTTTTAAGAGATTTATTTATTTGAGAGACAGAGAGCAAAGGAAGGGAGGGAGAGAGAGAGAGAGAGAGAGAGAGACTCCCCGCTGAGCACATCGCCTGACACAGGGCTCAATCCCAAGACCCTGAGATCATGACCTGAGCTGAAATCAAGAGTACAGGAGGATTTAAATTTTAGAAGAAAATGTATTTTTATGTCAGAGTAGAAAAGATTTCTTTTTCTGGGATGCATGGGGTGCATATATGTATACACATACATACATACATTACATATTATATATTATATGTAAGTTCTATATTTATATATCAATGAGCAAAATACTATGCAGAATAATACATATGATATCATATTGATAATACAATTTAAATATATAAAAATGCTACCTGTTTATAAATACTATGGTAATATTGCAAATATTTACACAGAAATGATCATATAATTTAGGTTTCATTAGTTAAAGAGAATGGAAGATGGAATTTAAAAAGTATACATAAGGGGCTTCAGTGGCATCTGTACTGTAAAATTTATCTTGAAAATCTGAAAAGAATATGCCAAAATGAGAAGGTCTGCGGAGGCTGGATAATGAATGTGTGAACTTTGTTACATTATTCTCTCTATGCTATTTTGTATTTGAAATATTTCACAGAAAAAAAAAAAAACAATTGAACAGCAGTATCTGAAAGATCAGTCACTTGAGCACAATGAAAATAATGCCTTCCCATTATTGGAGTAAAAAGGGCCTGATGAAATTGGACAGCTGGCACAATTCCAGTCACTGTAGACAAAGGGATTTTTCATTGAAAAGAAGCGTTATTTCATTCAGTGTGCCCTGTGCACAGGTTAAATTGCACATTGTCTAAGACTGGCTATTTTCAGATAAAACAGTATTCCTGGCTGATAGTCATGTTTATGTTTGTCCAAAGCTTTAGACCTCTTTCATTATTTAATTTTCCATAGTACCAGAACGTTCACTGATAGAATGAATCTTGCCTTATTGAAATTTGTTTGGATTCTTTCCCTCCCACTAGACCGTTAGCTCCAAGAGTGAAAAGATGGTATCTCTATTTTCACTGTGTTTCCTTCAGAGCTTACTAGAGTTTCTGGACCATAGCAGGGTGTTTTGAAAAATAAATAAGAAGAAGGAAGGAAGGGAAGGATGGAGGGAGAAAAGAAAAGTTTGAGCAAGTTTATATTAGAGCAGTCAAAAACAATTATCCTCCTGATTTTATACACATGAACACTGACAGAAAATATAGACATTAAGCCCAGGGTTTTAACAAAGGTCCAGCGACTTGAGGGATATGTTCACTTTACTGCAACTTACCAAAGAGGCAAAAGTTTTATTCTCTTGGGGAAATTTTTACATGTCTTGTAAATTTTTCTGGAAGTTAGTATTAGAAAGAATTACCTCTTCTGCTTTTGTAAGCTCCCATATTAAACTTGGTTTTTACATGGCTTTTTTGTGAACTACTGCTAATCAAGTAGTTAATTATATTCCCAGATTGCTCTAGAGGCGCAAAGGGCTAGTTGAATCATAGCAAATTATATGCAGTATGTGACTACTTTTGCACAGTTTAGAATAAAGCTATTATTCTACAATAAATCACTAATTTAAGACAGGATGTGTTTTGCACACTATGTGAATTGTTTCATTTAGGATACAAAACCTCGAGGAGGGGGCTACTGTTTTGTCACTTTCTAAATAAAACTGAAACAAAAGCCGCCAAATAATTTGTCTAGTTAGAAAATTGCACAGGTTAAAAAAAAGAAAGAAAGAAAGAAAGAAAATTGCATAGTTAGTATCAACATACAAGTGATGTAATACTGGAGCCCACATTCCTAGTATATGCTTATTGCTTTCAATTAAACATTTTAAAGTAAAAGAATAAAAAACTTTTTCACATAGTTTGTTCTTGATGTATTATTTTTAATCACTTGGTAAAATTATAAATTTCACTAATTTATTATTGAGTTCTAGCCATTCATTCATTCATTCATTTATTCATGTGTTTAAAATATCCCTGCTCTATTCCAGGAACTATCATAGACACTGATAAACCAACCATATAAAGACACAGCCAACTAAGACAATCAAAGATAAGCATTCAAAAGAATTACAATAATGTTGCCCACTGAAAATACAATCATAGATAAATTTATTTTCAAAAAAGATAGTCTTCCTTTAAATATATATTGGAAATATATTGTAGTTATCTGCAAAATTTTTCTTCTCTATTTTAATGTTCTTGGCAGTTTTGGAAGGCCTGCTCCAGATGGGTAGGGGTACATGCTCATTTGCAAGTTCTACACCCTGAAACCAAGATTTGGTCTCTTCCATGAGGTCCACAGGAATTCCATATTTTTGATAAGTAGACCATGAAATCTGATGCATGGGATTCTCAATCACACTTTGAGAATCCACTGTGTGAAGAATAAGATTTAAATGTCTTATCCAGATCTTTAAGACCTCCCATAATTTGTCTATAGCATATTATTGCTGGAAATGTGTTTGATAAACAGGCACCTGGATGACCCAAATACTTTTCTCTGTACATATTTGTCTTTGTTCAGGACACCATCATCCCCCACTGGCATACATCCATTCAAGATCTGAATGAAAAAGCCATCTCGTCGCCCTCTTGATGCCTAAAGATGGATTTGGTTTCTCTTTCTAAATCCCTATGGTGCTCCTATGACCCTTCTCAGATACTGCCTTGTTTCTAGCCATTTGTGTTCAAGTTCTGTCTCCCTTATTTAATAATAAAGTTTTAAAAGAACCATATTTTCTTCATTGTTTTATTACAAAAAATGAAAGGCAGAGTGATTCACAGAGAGAAGGTTTTCACTAAACACTTGCAATGAAGCCCCCTTTTCATGCCTTGTGTTACTTGCTGATCCCATTCTGTATCATGTCTTTGTAATTTTAAAATGACTATAATCGCTCAGATTCTTCATTTTTGGTATCTACTGTGACTTTGGTGAGAGACTGGTTGTATCAGGAACATAATGAAAAAGACTGAGCTATGTTCAGCTACAGTCTTGGGTACTGTGCTGCTAACAGTGGTACAAGATGAAAGTATTATAGTGTCTGTAGAGGGCAATGGCACCAAAAACAATCGTGTTTTTACCTCCTTCCTTGGCTAAATATAAGCACAAAAACCCTGAAAATTCTAGAATAAGAAGGAAGAAAAATTCCTCTCTTCACTCCCAGAGGAGCCCATTGCCAATGCTGAAGAGAAATGGAGTTTGATCTACCTCCTGGTTTCTCTATCATGGTATCCTGGTATCTCCATCTGTCCTTTACCAAGGACAGAATGGCAACTTTAGAGTACCGTGGGCTCTAAAAGAAAGCAGGTTTCATGTATCAAAGTTAAGCGTACTCAAAAAAAAAAACAACAACCTTAAAATGACTTTACGACGAGAATATCAGGCTTCTGTTAGAAGAGAAAGCAGAAAAGCTATAAGTCAGAGATAGAGCACAGTTCCCCAAAACCTCTGGTAGCTACTCTAGCTCATGATGGGATAGTCTTACACATAGTTTTCCAGTCAGTCACATGCGGTTCAGTTGAAGATAAATATTCAGAACCCCAGTATCTAACAATGCAGAAATTTCTTGAGTACAAATAGCAGAAACAAATACAGTGTAAAGCAACAGAGTAATTCCTTGTTGTAATAAATATCATTTAAAAAAAAAAATCAAACAAACTTGACCTAACGAAAATATGTGCTTCCTAGCTTAAATACCAGAGTTCATAGCAAGTTTACTACAGTCAAAAATTGTAGCCACTACTTGAAGAACTTTTTAGTCCTTGAAAAATCACAGATCATTCAAGTATTTTACCTAAAAGGACTCAAGGATTTGAAATCCAGAATTTATTTAACTGATACAAAAGAAAAGGCTTTTTGCGCCAATATTTTCTTTTTCCTGATGAAACCTAGAGAAAAATGGTTTGATATGTAATTATTTCTCTTTACCTGAATTCACCCATTGTTCATATTTTGCCATGTTTGCTTCTTTCTACCCATACTTCCTTTATTTTCTCTGAATCATCTGAAAGTAAGTTTCAGGCATAATGACTCTTTTTCAGCATATGTCTACTAAAAATAAGGCCATTCTCGTTATACAAATTCAATCCTAAAAACATACTTAAGAAAATTACAATAATCCTATATGTTCCCTAATAGACTGTCCATATCCAGATTTCTAAAAATGCCCTAATGTCTCTTATACCTGTTTATTTTTCTATGCAATCCAAATATGTACATTATATTCAATTATTATGATTCTGTCTTTCTCTCTCTCTCTCTTTCTTTTTAATAAGCCAGGCCACTTCTTTTACAGAATTTCAAAATTCTAGATTTATCTAATTTTTGTGGCATTGTTTTTGTTTCTGTTTTCCAAATCCTGTAAATAAGGAGGAAGTTCTGAAAGGTTTACTAGATTCAGGTTACACATAATTGTAAATAATATTTCAAGACTGATTTTCTTTTCATATTTTTTATACTGTATCACATCAAAAGGCATTTAATAATCATGTTGCCCCAGTATAAGTGATGATACGTTTAGTGCTATAGTTAAAGTGGTTACAGTGATGACTGCCAATTTTCTCCATTATATTTCCCCTGTTGTAATTAGTAAATATACTTAGCTAAGCAATCCGTGGGGTTATATCTGGCACTATATGAATATCCTGTTCTGCAATAAACTTTCATGCAATGATTTTTATCATCCACTGATGATTCATGCCTGATTATATTACATTGTGGGTTGGAAAATAGTTATATTTGTATTTCTATCTTATCTTTAGATATATTAGCTAGCATTCTTCCATAAAGAAAAGTTTGTTTTGTTTTGTTTTTTTCCTCCCAACCTAGACAGGCTTGTTCTTCCTCACAGAAACTTTAAATTTTGGATGCCTTCTCCAATTAAATATTGTGATTAAATACGTGGCCCAGTGCAGAGGCAGGTGAATAGCTAAATGACCCTGACTATCACCCTATGATTTTATATCTAACGTGAGTCTGAAAAATCTGCCCTTCAGTAAAACCTTAAGTTTAACTGAACTGATGTTTAAACATTAAGTCAGCTATTAGTGATGTGTGATGCCATGCTTTTGTGTCATGGCCTATCAAAGAATATTCCTTGAGTTCTAAAACTCTTGTAACTCAAATTTATAATCACATTTTGAGGAATCTAGAAAACCTGGACATTTCTGGCTTTCTCCTCAGGCAGATTATGTCATTTCTTTATTTTGGGCATCAATATAAACAAATTCACTTTTTTTTTTTTTAAGATTTTATTTATTTATTTGGCAGACAGAGATCACAAGTAGGCAAGTAGGCAGAGAGGCAGGCAGAGAGAGGAGAAAGCAGGCTCTCCACAGAGCATAGAGCCCGATGCGGGGCTCAATCCCAGGAGCCCTGGGATCTACTTTGAAATCCAAATAAAATATTTAAATGTATTGTTAAATTGTGCTATAATTATCAGTATACCTTTTATTGTTAATTAAGATTGCATAATGCTTTCAAGTACATATGAACCACATAACAAAAATGAAGCATTATCATAATATTTGGAAGAGAATATGGGGCTTCCCATTTCTCTCACAGAAGTTCTAACTTCTCAGTCTATAACCAAAATAGTTCAGCTGGAGTAGAAAATTGAAATAATAATAATTAATGTATTATAATAATCTTATTACTCAAGGGCAACTAATCAAAATGTTATCTTTGTTGTAGTTTTACCAAATGCATTTCTTAAATTACTTATTTTTAATAACTAAAATAAGAAATTAAACTTTTTGAGGTTTGGAAATAAGTCCCTATAGACTTCCTATTATACTGAAGGGGCTCTGATTTTGCTCAAGGCTTCATAAAGGACCTCTTAAAAATACACAAAGGATTTACTGAGAAGAACATTGCATTATTTATGTCCTTACTAGTAAAAATAATAGGTGGGGTTTGGTAATTTAGAAGGAAAATTCATAATAGAGTTATTCCTTTATTCATTTATTCAAAAAATGTTTGTCTGAATGTGAAGGCTATGTCTTCTGTGCCATTAGATTGGCTATCTTTCTACCTTTTTACCTGGCTGTTCAATCATCAATCCAGTTTCTCTACAAGGCAAAATCTCTACTCTCCAAATTATATCTTTCTGCTCTATTGTACATTTCTTAGTAAATGTACTAACATCCTTTTTTTCTTTTTGATAAATAAATGTGTTTGTAATTATGACCACCGTATTTCTCTTAAACATTTTTTTCAGTTGCTAATTTTTTTTTGAATTTATATCTCTACTCTACATTTCTTACTTTCAAGCAATTTCCTTATGATTTACTCTGTCCTTCATTCACATTCAAGCCTCAAGCAAACCAAATCAGTAAAACAGTATTTATGGAGTGTTATATGTTAATAAACAGTCTGCTCAAATTATATGACACCCATTTCTTCTACTCTGGGCTGCTTTGTCCTCAAATTCACAAATAGGTTTCATACCACTGTAGTATTTAAAACTTAAGTCACTGATCCCCTAATTTTGGTCAGGAAAGCACTCTGCTGCTACGAGAAAGTGAAGAAATCCAAAGGTATTATTCTTATGCCTTTATTATATAATAAAAGGCAGAGGGAAAAATATATTTCTATTTTCCTTTCACTTTGTAGTTTTTAACCTATGTACCAGAGTTCCTATCCTTATACTCCAAGAGCAAAATCAATCAATCAATCATGGAAGTTGGAGTCACACAAAATTAGTTTGGAATTTCTGTTTTTGCCAAGCAAAGGAATGTTGTAGGTTGAATTATTTCCCCCCCAATATATTAAAATTCTGTTGTGCAGAGTATGACTTTATTTGGAAACAGGATCATTGTAGACACAATTCATCAAGATGAGGTCATACTCAAGAATGGTGTCCTTGTAAGAGGATGGCCATGTGAAGACAAGGAGCCAGGGTGAGGATGGCCATGTGAAAATGGAGGTAGACACTGGAAGGAAGTATCTGCAACCATTGGTAACTGTCACCAGATACTGGAAGAAAATAATGGAATAGATTTTCCCTTAGAGCTTTCGAAGGAACTAACTCTGCCAACACCTTAGTTTTGGACTTGGCCTCCAGAGCCAATGAGAGAACATATTTCTGTTGTTTTATGCCACTTAGTTTGTGGTACTTTGCTTTGGCAGCCCTGGGAAGTTAATACACGGCACAAGTTTTTAATTTTATCAGTTACTAAAATCCTCCATCTGTAAACTCAAGATAAGAGAACCAATCTGCCTGTATTAAAATATTGTAATTATTAACAGTACTCAGTGCATGCTATCTGTATACACAGCACACGCATAAACACACACACACACACACACAGAGTACTTACAATTAGTAATAATCCAAAAAGTTGCCAAATATTTGATTTTAAGCAAGATATAGATGGTCAGAGCTATAAACTTGTTATAATAGGACAAAAAGGGTATTTCTTAACTGCCATTTAATGTTCAGAGGCAAAGAAATGGTAATCCAAAGACACCCTTTGATTTTCTTGGGCAAAAGGGTCATATCGCCTGCCCTAAGAGAAACTATTTCCTGAACAGGAAAGAACTGTGGGAAAAGATCAGGCTTGGGCAAACAACTTCTCTATTGTTGGATTTCCATCCTAACAAGCCCATCTGCAGAATGGGCTATATTTTGTTATCGGCCAGCAGCTATTTATTGGTCTAGCAGCTTAAACAATGGCTAAAGTAAATAGATTACAGTCTGTAACAAGAATCAACAGCTAAGAATGAAATAGAAACTAGGGTTATAAGGATATAGAATAATCAACTCCTACTTTCTTGGGACCTCAAGCAAATAGAGAACCTTGTCTAAAACCAATCATTAACTGGGAAACAGAGAATAATCGGATGGCTTTAATGTGAACACTGCTAGCACTGCTTTGTAAATATTTGTAGGATATTTGTAAAGTGTAAATATTTGCAGAATATCTGTAAAGTGGAATACCCCCCATCCCATCTTAATACACGAAGAAGAGTTCGGAGTGTTATTTTCAACGTGGCATATTTGTGTTCACTAATAGGTGAAGGGTTGGGCCCATTAATAAGGAACTTATCAAAAGAAATAGGACAGTACTTTGATGTCTACATCTAAACAAGCATTTTCTTTGAATCATTACTGATGCTGCTATATTCCCGTTATTTTAAATCTTTAAGTTGTTCTTGTCTTTTGTAAGAAAAAAAAAAACTTTCAGAAATGAATTTGATAAATAATGTGAGGAAGAAATAAATGGGTCAGAAGATCATGAACCAATGAACTAAGATCCGCCCCTTGGATTTTTTTTAGCATTTCTTTGAACCCATCCTCCTGTTTTATGTAATTTGCTTCCGAGTTTGACACCTGCCTGTGACTGTGGGAGCGTAGGTCTCTCAGGGTGGCCCTTTACAGGTAAATACAGGAGTACGAAAACGCTACTCACCTTGGAATACGCTTGAAAGTGTATTTCATAATCTGGGGTTAACTTGCAAGATCAAGCTGAGGCTGGGACTGGCTGTATTCACATCCATGCTTAGGATCCGAGTATGTCCATTTCCCTATTCTACTTCTCTCTGAGCAGCTTTCCCTGCATAAAACTGAGTCAGTTTTATGGGTTGCATTAAAAAGATCACCCTTGTTCTTTAGATCCTAAGCTGGCCCTCAACACAGTTCCCTGATAGGAGTTCTAGCAATGTCTGAGCAGGAATAATAGTGTCTGGCTTCCTATATCGCAGTAGAGCACTCATTTCAATAGGAAAGAGCCAAAAGTGGTTGGGGGTTAGGCTCTGAAGTCAGATAGCTGAGTTCAATTTCAGTTTGTCAACTAACTAATGTTAAGACTTTGGATAAGTATCTTATTCCCTTGAGGCTTTAGTTTCTTCATCTGTAACGGAGAGATAATAAGAATATTCACTTTCAGAGTTCACCTAAGGAGTAATAAGATTATCACAGCAAGAGTTTACCACAGGGTTCAGCACATAGTAAACATTCAACAAATGTATCCATTATTAACACTGTAAGTTTAGGATCATAAAAGGAGAACCAGCAAAATATTTTATAATCATGTTACAAACACACATTTGAATCTGAGATCAAACAAATTTTATAGGCTGAGATTTTACAAGTTGTATATTTCCAACAGTAATCTATCTTCTCTACATTGTCTTTAATTCTGAAGTTGAAAACTTTCAACTTAGGAATGTTATCTCATGCTCATTAGCACTATATAATTTGCAAAGTACAATCATGTATTTCTTCATCCTATTATTTCCATGAAACTTCAATTCTGTTTTATATATTAAATTGATCCACACAAAGCCAAACTGTTACATAAGGAAATTTTCATGTAGAAATTTTATGTGAATTTCAATGAAGTACTTTAAATTTCTCAAACCTAAAAAGCCCTTGCAGTATCTGGTGACTCCCAGCTGTGCCATGTTAACAGTTCTTTACAATTCAGAATATTTCCAAATGTACAAAATAGACCAAAATGTATTTTGCCAAGATTATTTTCCTTTGATTTTTAAAACAATGTGCATATGTTTGCAGAAGGAATTCTATCCATAGTAATGGACATTCAAGATACACTATGTTTATGTGAATAGCATTTCATGTAAGTAACATTTAGTAGTGAAAACCTTATACAGTTGTAAGATAAAATTAATGTAATAAACTCATTATCCCAGGTGGCCCACACCAATAGATAATTTAAGTGGGATACTCTTTTACCTAGCTTTTTAAAAATAAAATGCATGGTAACATATTTTAAAAAATGACAATACATCACACAAAAACCAAAAATCTGAGTACTTTAATAAAGCCTCAAATCCTAAAATGAACGATCACATACATATGATAAAATGCAATCTTAAGTACTCTTTACAGAAGTATAGTGACCACAAGAAATCTTTTTAAACTCATTTCTACACAGAGCAATATATATAATTTTTTCTCACTACTGAGGTTTTATTATACTAGAAAACTGAATTTATTATATACAAACTGGCTTAGAGTAGTTGCTTCAGATGACACTTGATTTGATCATTGAATCCTCCAGGGAGCTATTCGTTTTTCCCTTTGCCCATCGTCTTCCTCTGACTTCTGGGTTCATCAAGGACTTTGCTCGAGAGGAGGCAGTGTATGAGAAACAGCATACCCTGGTGGACTCAGGAGGTAGATTCCCTGTATTAAAAACCTTTTCTCATATATGAATGGTAATAATAATAGTACCCAAATTATATGTCTGATAAGAGGATTGAATGTGTTAATATTTGTAAGGCTCTACAGCACAGAAAGTACTACGCAAATTTTTGTTACATAAAAATAAATGTTTTCCAGAAGCTAACCCAGTATCAGACACAAAGCAGGTACCAAATAAATGGATGATAATGGAATAAAAAGAGAGACTCCTAGCAAAATTGAGCATAACCATAGGATGATTACCATGACTATGCCACATTGAGAAGGTTTGAATGAGGATATTCAGACTGGCAAGAAATTACCCACTGTATTCACAGCAGCAAATCTCTTCCACAGACAAGAAGGAGTAAACTTGTTCCATCTCCCTAGAGGTCAAAACTGGGACCAATGGACAGAAGATAATCGAGTAATTCTGGTAATCGTGTCTACTAATAGTGCAGAATAAGCTGATGCTAAGCAGCAATTCCAGTCACTAGAGATGTCTACATAGAACAGAATAGAAATGATCCCTGAAATTTGAAGTATTTTAGGAAAAAAATGACTAGAAAAATATATTAATCCCTAAATAGAATTTATCTACATATTCAGTGCATAGACCAAAACACAGATGATTTTGAAAAATCCTGCTTCTCCTTTATCTCTACCTAGACTCCTAAATGATGTGATTTTTTCATTCTTGTTTTTGTTATATAAAAATTAATGAAAGGAGTGCCTGGGTGGCTCGGTCAGTTGAGTGTCCAAATCTTGACTTGGGCTCAGGTCATGATCTCGGGGTCCTGAGATGCAGGGGCATCAGGCTCTGTGCTCAGCAGGGAGTCTGCTTGAGATTCTTTCCTCCACTCCCTCTCCCTACTTGAACTCTCTCTCTTTCTCTCTCTAAAAATAAATAAATCTTTAAAAGTTAATCAAGAAAATTACTAGATAAGGAGAATGACAAATAGACCAATGTAAATGTCAGTACAATGCAATTATAGTTAAGAAGGCATAAATGGGTTTTAAGAACAGAACAGTGGGAGAAGATCCTGGCAAACTGATTTATTCCAACCAAAAAATAAAATTAAAGAACAAGAAAGAAGTTTTGACAACATAATAATTATAGCATACATAGGGTTATATGGCCAGGGGGCCAGGCATATCTGAAATCTACATCAGCAAACTTTCCTCCAACAGAAGGAGTGAACTCTTGACCCTTGCAGGAAAACTAGTAATGGAATACATGGAGGTCAGCCTGGAGTAGAAAGGGGGACAGAAGTGCTACTCTACAATTTTTTACAAACACTTCAATGAAATTCAATGAGTCATAGGATATAGAGGCTATACAGTCTCCTTTGGGACCTAATTCTATTCTCCCACACTATTCTCAGATATAGTCATCTCCAATACTTGTTTAGTCATGACATACACATTCACAATTCAGATACAGAAAAATAAAAAACAAAAACAAAAAAACTACACCATTAAGGCAATGTAAAAAAAAAAAAAGAAAAAAAAAATTCCAAGACCCTTGTCCCATGACTACTCCCTACTGTCTGCAAAACTCTACATAGAAAGTCTTATTTTTAATTTGACTTCCAAAAACTGTCATTGAAAATATGCTATACACAAACCAATTCATCATTTCATATTCAACTTTGGGAAGAAAAGGAAGAACTCAGAAAAATAGCCTTGAATTCAACTCTCAAGTAAAAGCACCAAAAGGATGATTTTCATTTGTTAACATGTGCTCGTTTGCTCTCACTTTTGTGTACTTCCTTCAGGAGACTGCTAATCATTTATAAATTGCCTTTTATAAAATGTTTTTCTATATTTAAATCTTGATATTTTTCATAAATGTGCAGGTATTGAGCACATTGCAAAGCAGCACAAAATGATGCTGAATTGATCAACTAAAAAAATTTTAATGATTAGTACAATGTAACAAAATATCCCACTAATTCCAAGTTGACATATTTGTTGGATATACTTAATTTCCTTTTATATGTTTTAGATACATCTACTCAGAAAATTATAAAAAGAATTTAAGTATTATTCAATTACTCCAGAAATATGATTTAGAAAACAAAACCAAAGCCAAAATATTTTTTTCACCATTTTTCTATTCTGCAAGTGAAATCCAGATACTTGCTTAACTGTCTATGTACAGCAATGGCTATTTTTCTTTAAAAGAGTTGTTTTATTTAGCATGGATTTTCTACTTCAAAGCACTATAGAAAGATAAACTTCCTAAAGGATACATTTGTCAATGGGCCTGAGAAATGGCAATGATAATAAGAAGCAAATTTATTAAGTAAATATTATCTACTAGGCAACTGGGGTTTGAAAATACCATGTCCAAAAACAACATGCCGGGGTGCCTTGGTGGCTCAGTTGGTTAAGCGACCGCCTTCAGCTCAGGTCATGATCCCAGAGTCCCAGGATCCCACATCAGGCTCCCTGCTTGGCAGGGAGTCTGCTTCTCCCGCTGACCTCTCTCTCATGCTCTCTCTCTCTCTCTCTCAAATAAATAAATAAAATCTTAAAAAAAAATGCCTACTGTGAGATTTATTCCTCAAGTTCAAATACAGACAAGCTTCTTTCTAAAAGTTTCGTTATAAACAAGTCATTCAAAATAAAAACATATTTTCTCAGAATTATATTGGAAATATCATTTTTAAAAAAAAAGGTTGCCAGGTATATTTTCAGGCACAATGTCATCAAGAAACACACAAAATTAATTGCATTTCTACTTACTAACAATGATTATGCAGAAACCAAAACTAAACAAAATACCATTTCTAACAGTTTCAAAGAAAATAAGATACTTAGGCATGCAGTTAATAAATAACATACACAAAGAATCTGTGTTCAGAAAATTACAAAACACTGAAACAAATAAAAAATGACCTAAATCAGCATAACATGTTGAGGTACTGAAAAAGCTCAACATAATTAAAATGTCAATTCTCCCATACTGATCTATAGTTTTAACGTAAGTCCTATAAAAATTATGGCAAAATTTACTTTGAAGATATAGGCAAAATTATTCTGAAGTTTATATGAAAAGGCAAAGGAACAATTAAAGCTTTAATCATTTAGGGTAGCTAAATAATTTGGGTGGAGGGGGAAGAATGAGGGTAGGAATCAGTTTACCTGATTTCAAGACTATTTACCTATAGTAATCAGGATTACGTGAAAGAATAGAAAGATAGATCAAAGAAACAGAACAGAGAACACAAGAATAGACTTACATGAATACGTTTTACTGATTTTTAACAAACATGCAAAAACAATTCAGTGGAAGCAGGACTCCCTTTTCAACAAATGGTGCTGGACCATCGGACATCCACAGGCAAAGAAAGTGAACTTTAGCCTAAGTCTCATATCTTATATGAAGTTTACCTGAAAATAGGTAATGACTTAAATGTGAAATGTGGAACTATAAAAATACTGTGGTCGGGGAGCATAGAAAATTGCTAGGATCCAGAAGTAGGCAAAAATTCTTGGATACTCGGGGCGCCTGGGTGGCTTAGTGGGTTAAAGCCTCTGCCTTCGGCTCAGGTCATGATCCCAGGGTCCTGGGATCGAGCCCCGCATCGGGCTCTCTGCTCCGTGGAGAGCCTGCTTCCTCCTCTCTCTCTGCCTGCCTCTCTGCCTACTTGTGATCTCTGTCTGTCAAATAAATAAATAAAATCTTTAAAAAAAAAATTCTTGGATACTATCAAAAACAAAACAAAACAAAACACAAACAAACAAAAAAAAACAAGTATGGCTCATAAAATAATAATTTGACAAATTGGATTTCATCAAAATTTAAAATGTCTGGTCTGTGAAAGACTCTGTTAAGAGGCTATAAAGACAAGCTCCCTACCCGCCACATGTGATGCACTGAAGGTTATAACCCCTCAAAGTTGTGTGTTGAAGCCCTAACCCCCCATGTAGTATGTTTGGAGATGCAGCCTGTAAAAAATACTTTAGGTTAAATGAGGTCATCAAGATAGAACCCTCATCCAATGGATTTGTGTCCTTACAAAGAGAAATATCAGAGAGCTCACTGTCTCTCTGCCACGTGAGGACAGTGGGAAGATGGCAATCTGCAACCCCAGGGAAGAGTTCTCATCAGACATCAGCCCTACCAGCACCTTGATATTGGACTTTCCTTGGATAACTGTGAGAAAATAAGTTTGTCTTGTTTAAGCCACCCAGTCTGCAGTATTCTGTTTTAGCAGCATGAATTGACTAATAGACCACATTTGGGACAAAGGACTAGTATCTAGAATACAGAGAGAACTCTCAAAGCTTGACATAAAAGAATATCCAGTTAGAAAATGAGCCAAAGGTATTGTTTATTTCATGGAATATAAAGATGGCAAATAAACACACGAGAAAATGTTCCACACCTTTAGTCACTAGAAAAAAATGCATAATAAAACCACAGGAACATAACATTACATACCTATCAGAATAGTTAAAATAAAAAACAGCAAAAACGCTCAATGCCAGTGACCATGCAAATAAACTAGAACACTCATACAATGTTGGTGGGAATGTAAAATGATACAGTAACTCCAGAAAACATTTTGGCACCTTCTTATAAAGCTAAACACACAATTACTAAATGACCCAGAGAAATGAAAACTCATTCTACCAAAAACCTGAACATGAATATTTATATTAGCTTTATCTTCAATGGCCAAAAACTAGCCTCAGCCCAGCTGTCCTTCAACAGAGGAATGGCTAAACAGACTGCACCATACGTACCATGAGCTACTTCTCCATAATGAAAAGGAGTGGAAATGTTGTTGCATACAATCACAGGGGTGAAATTCAGAGAATTTTGCTGAGGGGAAATAGTTAACCCTAAAAAGTTACATATTGTATGACTCCATTCATGTAACAGTTTCCAAAGGACAGAACTTTAGAAATAGAGACAGACTGGTGGTCTTCAAGTTTTAGGTGGGTGTGGCTATAAAAGACAAAAGGGAGAACTGTTCTGTATATTGACTGTGGTGCTGTTGAATGCACAAACCCACCTCATGTGATAAAATTCTCTGAAATGAAACACAAACACAAAAATGAATCTAAGTGGACCACCTGGGTGGCCCAGTCAGTTAAGCATCCAACTCTTGATTACAGCTCAGGTCCATCACCTCACCATCCTGGGACTGGGCCCGGTGTTCCAGCTCTGAGTTCAGTGAGGAGTCTGCTTGAGATTCTCTCTTTCCCTCTCCCTCCTCACCATGCTCTTTCTCTCTCTCTTTCTCCCGAAAATAATTAAATCTTTTTTTTTTTAATGAGTACTTAGTAAAACCAGATAAATCTGAATAAGATCAATGGATTATATCAATAGCAATACCCTGACTTCAATAGTAGCTTTATAAAATATTATCACTGAGGACACTGGATAAAATGTACATGAGATCACTCTGTATGATTCTGTAGAACCATATATGAATCTATAATTAGCTTCATAAAAATTTTATTTTAAAATATCAAGGGAAAAGAAAACTCCGAACCAGCTGAATGTCCTCCAGGAATAGAAAAACGATGTATTATCTGACATCTATCCATACCACGGATCATTACGTTGCACTTAGTAAGTGAGTTAGAGGTTTTTCTCCAACTGATTTGGTGAAATTTCATGATACATTGCTAAGTATAAAAAGTATAAATTAATAGGTATAACAATTTCATATTCATAAAACAATGTATATAAATATATAACTGACTATACGAGAATAAGAGACCTTCAGAATAATACATCAGGTGATAGACGTTAGTTTCCTAAAGGAGATGGACAGGAAAGCAAAAAACATATCCAACACTCCACTCCAGGTACCATGTCTTCTTTCCAGGCAAGAACGCAAAAGCTAGGAAGTGTGCATAAACTGATTTTGTTTCTTCCTACCTCCCACCGTAAAATATAACATATCTCCCAGAAACTCCCCCAGAAGAGTATCTTATGATCTCACTTGTCAGAATGAGGTCATTTGGCTACCCTTATGTTCTGGAAAGATAGGTAACTTTAAATGGACACGTTGCTATCCCATCCAAAATTAGGCTTATACTAGTTTTTTAAAATGGAATACAAATTAACTAAACACCTAGCAATACCTAGCACTATAAGTAAACATATATACTGAATTAAATAACAAATATCACACGTTCATAAATGCATACAATATTTATAAAGTAAATGCCCAACCAGCACTTCAATGTCTTCATTTGTAAAGTAATTGGTATGGTTTTCCATGATCACATATTTTCAAGTTATTGACAAAGGTAATCATGTTGATTATTCATGTTAGTTCGCTTTAATTTGTGGAAAACACATGTAACTAGTATCTATGCAAAAAGACTCACCAAACATACAAATATATACACACACACACACACACACACACACACACACTCGTAGTGTCTGAATAAAACAGAAATAACTTAATGGAATTTCAAAAATTAAAGATATATAACCAATATCTCTGCTCTCTAGCATCACGTATGTGTCTCTTAAAAATATCTGCATTAATATATGTATTATTAAATTCTGAGATAAGTAAAATCACACTTATTGGGAAAGCAATAACTAAAATGCAAAACATTTTTGGTCTCCTAGAATTAACATTACAGTGTAGGGAGAGTGGGGGAAAATGCAGCATAAGCATAGACAAGCTGTTAAAAGCCAGAAGGAAGAGATAAAGCAGAGTCAGACTTCTGAAGGAGGGTGAACATCTCTGCTGCAGTTCTTGAGCAAAGGCCTAAAGCACCTGAGGGAATTGGAATGCAGGCATCTGGGGACTATGCTCCAGGGATGGAAAACCTGCCAGAGCCTGCTGTGGTTGAGTGCTCAGGATGTGAGCAACAGCAGGAGGTCATTGAGGCTGGAATGCAATGGGGGGTTAGTGGGAGAAGGTGTTATAGAGCCATTAGACCCTGGTAAGGAACTTTGATTTTGTTCTAGTGCGGTATGTAGTCACTGAAGGACCCTGAGTGAACACAGGAAAGATCTGCCATGTTTTCAAAGGATGATTCTGGATGTTGTGTTGAAAATAGATTGCAACGGAGCAAAAGCAGACTCAGAGTCTGTTAGGAGGAACCGTAGTCATCAGAGCAGGAAATACCAGCTTGCCCTAGAATGGCAGCCATAGATATAGCAAGAAATCCTGAGAGTTTCTATATATTTCATGGTAACAGGAGATAGCGTTCATGGGTCTTTATGAGAGAAAAAATTCAAAGATGACCGTGTAGATAGATGCAGTGACAACCGTTTATGCAACCCAATCTAGGGAGCACAAAAAAAGGGAGTGTATTGGTCAAGGTGCTCTCAAGGAGTATCAGTCTACTCTGAAAGTTTAACAGAAAGATTTTAACGACAAGAATTCATCCCTTAAGGAACTGATAAAGGCTACCAAAGAACCAGAAACTAGCAAGGGTACCAAGCTGTTACCAGACCTGGGATCTCTGAGTCTGAGGAAGAGGAAGAAAGAGTGTTACCAAAGAAAGCTGCAGTGAGAGTAGCAGCCATGGAAAAGGGTCCCCATTCTCCCATCCCTCCTCCTACGGCAGCTGCAATCATAGCGGTGGTACAGGACCATCATGGGAAACATAGCTGAAGGAGAGGTTAAGGGAAGAAACACCACAACTTACTTCCTTTCTGCCTTCTAATCTACCTGTAGTTCCTGGTTGCCAAATCCAATGAGAAGTTAATTAGCCAGGGAACCTGGGTGAGCAGCAGAGGAACAGGTTAGAGTGGGTCTGACTGAGGCAGGGGAGAGGGGGAGGGATGGTAGATAACCAGCAGGAGGGTGCAATGAGTTTTATCTTGAGCCTTATCTTCACCAAGTAAAGGGTCACAAAAGTAGGAATATTGGTAATTTCTTAATGAGTAAATATTTATAAGGTAATATCAGAAGGAAGGTAGGAATATAGTCATTGTCAGCCCATCCCACCCACTTTGAAGAGAACAGATAATAATCTTTTCCACTGACATCTGGCAACTTCCTTTTTCATCAGAGCCTGACCCAACTATGTGGCTGACTTAGCACATTTTCTTCTTTCCTAAAAATATTATTAATTTTTAATATTGCACAGCATTCATTAATATGTTCTCAGCTGAAAAGATTCAAACATTATAAAAAAGCTACAGCCCCTGTTGACCGAGCCCCAGATTCAAATCCTCTGGAGGCAACTATTTTTATAAGCATGAGAATGTATACTCTTGGCCTTGTGCTAATATATTTAAATAAATATATGCATAGTCAAAAGAAAATATATCTGCATTGATATATTTAATAAGCCAGCCAGCCCTGACTTCTCCCCTAAATCCAGACATCTGGATCTCACTAACTAGTAAGCATCTCCGCTGGGGTAACTAATAGGACCCCAATCTTCTGACCATCCTTGATTCCTTTTTTTGTTGTTGTGGTTCCTTCATTTAAATCACTAGGAAAGTGAGCAAAAAGTTCAAGTCTTTAAAAGATTAGCATTCATCAGAAATGTTTTTCATTAAAGTCCTTTTATTTTCTGCTCAAGGGAGCATTGTAGGTATTACTCCCCTCCCCCCTGGTTCCTCAGCCCCCTGCTGGTGAAGCGTCCTCAGCAATCACCAGGGTCCAAGCAGAGACTTGAGAGATCCCTCCTCCAGCCTCCAGCATGAAACAGATGAGAGAGGCCTGTCCCAAGAGAGCTCTAACACTACTAAACATGGAAAAATGAATAGTTGAAAAAAAAAAAAAAACTAACAAACCCTCCACCCTCTTCATTCCATGCTCTTGTTTTATTTCCTTATCAAAACTCAAATAAATAATCTTAGAAGGATGAAGTAGCCTGACGAATGCAGAAATGGACAGAGCCTGTAGGCACACCCCTGCCCATCCGTGCTGGAATGTTTCAGGCACACTCAGAGGTGTGCCTAATATATACAGAAATAAAGTATTGTCCCATAGAAAAAAATACAGATCTCTGTCTCCACAAATTGGCCTAAATATCCCTGACATATTACTAGAGTAGAAAAGACAGATTCAGGAACAAAAGACTCACAGCAAACCCTACATTATGTAGGAGTTTTAGACATGATACCATACAAACTGTATTCTGGGAAATCTAAGGCAATGCTTTGTATTTTGCATTCTTTTAAACCATTTAATTCCCTTGTAAGATTGTTGACACATTTTAATGAGATAATACAAGTAAACCACTTATTATTCTGAGTGGCATATGAATAGAGCCTACTTAGTCCGATCATTAATATGAAAATTAATTAATTTAGGTAATTACCTTACATCTCACACTTTTTGCCTAAAAATAGAATTCCAAGCATATAATTAATAATTATCTTTGTCCTTTTAAAAAATTAGATGTCATCTTCAGCATAATAATGAACAAGCTTTGCCTTTTTTCAAAACTAATTAAGAGTCACATTACAAGTATTCAGATTATACTTGAATTTTATTTGAGGTGACATTGCATGTCCTCAAAGTGCATTTTTAAAGACGCAATAATAAAATGCCAACAAATTAAGAGTAATGGCTAATTGCTATTGACTGGCCTAGGAAATGTTCCCATTAAGAATATTTTCCAAGTCTACACTGAAGATACAAAAATATAAAGAACTAAGCGTTGCTTTAGTTATCTCAGAATACAAACAGTTTTTATAGATAGAAAGAACACAAATTGTATTTTTAAGCTGAAGTCAAGGGATAAGTGTTAAGATTTTTAAAAGAAACTGTGCAACAAGCCAAGCCATAAAAATGTGGGGTTGGCAGCCTGCTGTAAATTTTTCTGGCAGTTATGCCTGTAATCCTAAATCCAAGTTACTGAATCCCTGTAATACAATAATAATAAAAGCAATGCAGCATGAGCACAAGGCCTGTCAGATTTATGATGAGATGGTGTCTTCTATGAAAGGAACACACCAAATCAAATTAGTGGAGGGGAGATTAATAGAATTTCATCAGTTTCTAGCATGGAGACTATAAGCTGCCTCATAAATTTCCTGTGTCCTGAAAGGCAATGGCTTGAGCCCTTTTGAAGCTGAGCACATAAAAGACCACCACAAGTGGCCTTAGCTGTTGTGAGCTAAAGTTATTCTGTGAGGCCTCAGTTGAGCAAGGATAGAGGGGCAAGCTTCTGGGACAGCATTACTACCCTTCCTCAGAGGGCCAGTGTATCACAGTGGATACAAAGTTGCAACTCCAGAGTCATATTGCTGGGGTGGAACTCTGGTTCCATCACCTGAAGTGTGGTGATTGAAGTGTGGCTTTAGGAAGCTCTCACTCAAGGACCTGGGGCAAGTTTTTTGGCACCTCTGAGCATAGTAATAGAGCAGGTAGAGTGATAGTATAATCGGTGGTGTCATAAGGATTAATATAGTAAATAAATTAGAAAAGGCCATAGAAGTTAGCTAATGCTACCAACGTTACTCTCCCACACCCTCTAATCCCTATCTGAATGGATGTGCTGATGAATTAAAGACAAAAGGAAAAATAAAACACATAGTGGAGTTCTACAGTCCAGACTCCACTAAAGAAGGTGGGACAAAGGAAGGAAGACTTAGGTGTCTCCTGTAAGAAAGGATTTTCTATCACTGACAAGGGAAGTGTGACTTGAGTTAAGTTTCCTATAGTTAGCATTCAAGCAAAAGTTAGTTGCCTCTGTAGGAAGATGAAATGAGCCTTAGAGGTTGGCCCAGAGACTTTGTCTCCTTCAAAGCCAAGAGTTATAATAATAAAGACTTATTTTAAAAAGTGGGAGGATTACAGGCTACTTAAGAGTTAATCTCTCCAACAGAAATATCCCAACTCTATTGGGCTTTTAACTGCCTGTTTATTTTATTTAGTAAACAATACCCTGCCTTCAAAGGCTTGGGATCTGCTTGCTTGGGTTTTGTTTGTTTTATTCAGAATTGTTCAAATTCATTTTGCATGAGAATTTTATAACTGACTTGGTATTCGAGAACCCAAGGGACTTTCAAAGACATCATAGCACCATATATTTATATCTTTGGCCTAAAATTACCTATTGCTAAATTGGTGTGATTTTTCTGATATTTCTGTATTTAGGGGAGAAGAAAATGATGCTGAGTATACCTTTTCCCATGAAAAGGGGCAGAAAGCAGAGATGTAAAAATGAATCATGACAGAAGATAAAACAACCAAACATAGTAGCGGCACTCTAAAGATCTACCACAGATGTTATTCCTTGAGAGCCATGCTATCTTGACCTACTCTTATTTTTCAGATAAGATTAAGACTCCTCCAGGGCATGGATGGACTGCCAGACTTCCTTACTCAGTAAGCTAGCACCGCACTGCACCTCTCTTCTCCAACCACATTCATTCCCTACAAGACCACAGCTAGTCTAGTCTTTAAAATGCCTTCTATTTGACTCAGACCCTCTATCTTCATTCCTGACCTCTCTCCTAACTTGAGTCTTATAAATATCCAGCTGCCTACTCATTTGATGTGATGATCTAATATGCTTCAGGGCAGGCTCCAGTGAACTCTTGACTTTAAGCCCTGTAGTGGACAGAACAGTCCACTGTACCTGGTGCTCTATCCAGTGCCCCTGAAATTCCTCTTCCTGTTTTCTGTGCCTATCCTGCAGCTTCCACATGCTTTGAGTCTAATGGACTGTATCTGTAACTTTATGTCTTCGTCTACTAAGGCTGCTATATCAAAATACTAGTAATTGGGTGGCTTAAAGAACATAAATTTATTTTCTCACTTCTAGTGGTTGGAAAGTTTAAGATCAAGATGCCATCTGATTTGGTTCCTCGTGAAGACCCTCTTTTGGTTTACAGAGAGCTGCCTTTTCTCTGTGTCCTCTGAGAGCCAAGAGAGTAATCTCCTTCTCTTACTCCTGTAAAGCCACTAATCCCATTATGATGGCTCTATTCTAAAGAACTCATCTAACACTATTTATCTCCCCAAGGCCTCATCTACAAATGCCATCACATTAGGGGTTAGGGTTACAACACAGGGTTTTGGGTTGGGGAAGCAAAATCCAGTTCATAGCACGCTCAGGTCATAATCTCAGGGTCCTCGGATCAAGCCCCGCGTTGGGCTTTCTGCTCAGCAGGGAGCCTGCTTCTCCCTCTCTCTCTGCCTGCTGCTCTGCCTACTTATGATCTGTCAAATAAATAAGTAAAATCTTAAAAAAAAAAAAAAAAGGATAACCCTTGGGCTACTGGAGTGGCCTAGAAGTCATAAGGAAATTGTAGTGCCTGGGAACTTCTGTTCCTCTCCCCGACTCCAGCAGTTCATACCCAAACAGTCTTAAAACAGGAAAATCCCTGAGATGTAATGTGTGCTCCAGAGCTCCTACCAGATCAGACATAGTTTGGGACATAAACCGCCATGTCATCCTTACTTGGTTTTCTCTCTGTCCCTTTCCTACTTCTCCCACTCTCTCATCAGTCTCTCTTGGAAGCACTTTCTTAGCAAATCACTTGCACACAAATCCTAATTTCAGGAATGGCTTCAAAGCTAAGATACACACAAAACTCCTTCACTTCTCCTAAGGGCTCCTTCCCCAACCCTTCTCCCTCAATAGGACCACCATTACATCTCGTTCCTCAACCCTCCAACCTTGCCATCATGCTTGATTTCTTTTTCTCTCCACCTTACGCATAATCCATCAGTCTTCTTGGCTCTACCTTCAGAATATACTCAAACACTGGCCACTTCACAGGACCTTCACTGGTACTCT
>NC_137888.1:69249604-69264604 GCF_963455335.1 Martes martes | reverse complement strand
ATTCTGCATTTATCATCTCATTTAGTCTTCACAACAAAGAAATAGATACATCTATTGTTCGATTTTTTTAAGTAAGAAGTCTGAAACTCAGATTGCCTAAGTAACGTCCAAGTTGTGACTGACTCCAGAGCTTGTGTGCTACACTCACCATTGCAACTTAAAATATATCCTTCAGGGGCACCTGGGTGGCTCAGTGGGTTGAGCCTCTGCCTTCAGCTCAGGTCATGATCCCAGGGTCCTGAGATCGAGCCCCGCATCGGGCTCTCTGCTCAGCCAGGAGCCTGCTTCCTCCTCTCTCTCTGCCTGCCTCTCTGCCTACTTGTGGTCTCTGTCTGTCAAATAAATAAATAAAATCTTTAAAAAAAAATGTATCCTTCAACCGGCAGGAGCATCAGGAACACCTGGAGCTTATTAATGTGGTCTTAGGTCTCAACCCAGACTTCCTGAATCCTAATCTGTATATTACCAAAAGCCCTAGGTGAATTTGCTATGTTGTACTCCTGAACTGGTAGGGAGATTTAATACCTTACTTGGGATTTAATAAGGACAGACTTATAAGAATCAAGATAATTTTAACTTACATTTCATCCATGTTATTCAGGCATCTTTGAAACTAAACCAAATAAATTAATTTTATAATTTATATCTATAAGGTTTATATGGCAATCTGTCTGTGCACATGTCTGGGTCAAATATTGTATGTGTATTCTGTAGAAGGTAATTAGTTGAATATTGTTAGGCACACAGAACCATCACAGTGAGAAATGCCCAATGTTCTGGTCTAAGGGTTTTAGCACTACCAGTGTGGGAGGTGCTCAACCTGATTTAGCAATTACATTCTGATGTCATTAAAATGAAATGGTCCCAATAAAAGGAATAGAAGTCAATCTTAACTACAGTTCTGAGATACTTTATTGCTCTATTTCACCCTTACTTACTAAGTCCCACTGCATGTTAGGTAGCTATAAAGGTTTCCAATTGGCAAGCTACATTATCAACAGGATCATGAATATGAATGATGACATCATTGTTTTAGCTTCAACGAGCAAATATAATCTTGAAGGTCATTGCTACTAGATTACAGGTACCTACAATCTTTATTTTCATATGATTCTTGACTCTTTTTCCTCTCGTTGCATTTTCTTCCACCAGTATGTGAGAGTGATTTTAACATCTGTATGAATTTGACCTAATTTTGACTGGATTTTTCTTTTTTTTTGGAACATCTGTTCCAGTACTTTGGAACTCAGACTTTTTCCTCAGCTTCTCAAAGATACCATATATCACTTGGTCCCCCTCTTTAAATAAGTTCTATAGCTATGAGAAGTATACTATAATGATGACAATTGCTTGCATATATTGAGATTTTGCTTTGTGCCAAGCACTCCTCTGTGCTTTATATTGCATTAAGCTCATTCATTAGCCCAATTTCCCATTAAAGTTTTTTCTCTTCATAAGAATATATGTTTATAACTATAATAAAAATTTCCCCACTTTCTTTATTAAAAAAATTTTTTTTAAGATTTTATTTATTTATTTGACAGAGAGAGATCGCAAGTAGGCAGAGAGGCAGGCAGAGAGAGTAAGAGGGAAGCAGGCTCCCTGCCTAGCAGAAAGCCCGATGCAGGGCTCCATCCCAGGACCCTGAGATCATGACCTGAGCCGAAGGCAGTGGGTTAAACCACTGAGCCACCCAGGCGCCCTATTAAAACAGTTTTTAATTTTTCTTTAGAATGCTGAAGAATTTAGCAAGACATTTTCGTAAATATTCTTATTTATAGCATAGATTCCTAATGAATATTTTGTTAACTTATAGTAGAAGCTTAGCATTCTTAAGAAAGAATGTCCACAAAGGCAAAGAATGAATCCTAATGTAAACTACGGACTTAAATTAAAAATGATGTATCAATATGAGCTTATATTAACGGATACTGAGGGTGGGAGTAAGAGATTATATGGGTACATATTTTGAGAATTTGAGTACTTTCCACACAATCTTTATGTGAATCTGAACCTGCTCAAAAATAAATAAATAAATAAAGTCTGTTAATTAAAAATGAATGTTCACATTATAAATCTTTAATACAACCCCTTTCTTTGATAGCAAATGGAACATGTTAGATATTTTCTATGTCCCCTGTAGTCCAAAACTGTATAAACTGGAGATTTCTAGTTTTTTAAATCTAGGACTCTAATTCTTATAGGCTCATGAATGCCCAAAGTGCACCTGGCCTGTTTTAGTGGTAGTACCTTGGTTGACCAGTTTTGCAGTGCCCTTACTACACTTCATCTCTACTGTCGTATCAAGGGTCTGAAGAATAGCGCTGAAGATGGATTCTCGTGGCTAGTGGGAAACTTTTCCTCTGATTAGCCTTACCTGTCCAGTGGTCTCCTTCCCAATCCCTTAGAATAGGTTTTGTGAGACCAAAGGTCTTAACTGCCCAAGTTAAACTTTAATTCTTCTATTTATAGAGTGGATATTAGCCCTCTTAATGGTCTTACCTCTTCTCTTTAAGTGTCCAAACTACCCTATTGATAATTCATGATTGGATAAGAGATTTCATGAACTGATCATAATATATTGTCAGTGTTTTGTCAGATTAATCGACTGTGATTCAATAATCACATTTCTGAAGATTATTTTCTCCACTGCTATGGTACTAATGGCTTCTAACATATGTAGATAAGTTGCTGACATGATTGTCAAGGTGTTGCTTTTAATTTGCAGCAAAAAAAGGTATCCTAGGTTACAAATTTAAGGCCTCTACAGACATCAATAATCTGATTATTTGATAAGTTGCCCACTGTGCTTCATAGGGCTAAATGCAATTACAACTTTATCCCAGCAGAGAAAAATTAAGAATGTAGGAAAAGTAAGCATTATCCTCTGAGAGTAGAAAGTAAGTGGAGACTCATTTGGAAAGTGGTTATTGTAGATGTCATAAGCTTTAGGAAATAATTTCAAAAATGGCCTGCTTATAAAGGAAGGATACTCTGTTAGAAATATAGGCAAAATATGGGACGCCTGGGTGGCTCAGTTGGTTAAGCAGCTGCCTTCGGCTCAGGTCATGATCCCAGGGTCTTGGGATCGAGTCCCACATCGGGCTCCTTGCTCAGCGGGGAGCCTGCTTCTCCCTCTGCCTCTGCCTGCCTCTCTGTGTGCCTGTGCTCACTCTCTCTGACAAATGAATAAATAAAAATCTTTAAAAAAAATTAAAAAAAAAAAAAAAAAGAAATATAGGCAAAATGTACCATTGTCATAGTTTTTCTCCTCTTCACATAGTGTTTTCATTTGCATTTCACACCATACAACATAGGTAAGGACAGAAATTATCCTACTTTATGGATGAGAAAACTGAGTGTTAGAGAAGTTAAATTACTTTCTCCAATACTGTTCATTTTTATTTGTCAAAACTGGACATGGTATCTATTTTTTTCAAATTCTTAGATCTCTGCAAATGCTTTTCATAATGTGTTAATGACCTGCTTCATCCTTGAAACCACTCTCCAGTTAATCACTCAATACAACAAGTTAAAGTTTGAAACTTATGATAGGTGAGATAAATAATTATAGTACATTACATATACTGTATCTATATACATAAACATACCTATACACACATATACACCACTTTCCATTTTTAATGAAGCGTTTTTTATATCTATTATTTCAATTGCACATTGAGTCAGCTGAGATATGAGATTTCCCCAGAAACCTCCCCGAGTCAGATCTAGAAATGAATATAAATCCAGTGAAATTGTTTAGAACACTGGAAGTATAACTTCATGTCACTGTAAGAGTCCCACCCTGGTAATAGTGTTCACAGAAGTTCGGAAAACTGTATTTAGGTAATCTCTAGAGGAAATTACATATATAGAACCTGCAAGTCAACCAGCATTAACTCATTCAATTGCAGCCCAAAATTATACTTTTTGGGAGTTGTGTCTCTAATCTTTTCTTAGACTCAGCTGATCCATTACTTCAACTGATGTGCAGTTTAGCTTGGCTACTTTTTTTTTTTTTTTTTTTTTTTTTAGCTTGGCTACTTCTAATGAATAATTTTTTCTAAGGAAATTGGTTTTCCTGTTGGAAAAAAAAGATCTCCCCAACAATTTTTCTCTTTTTCCTTCTAAATTTAACTAATTTTCCATATATCCGATTAGCAAAATACAGATATTTTTAAAGGTATTTTCTGACATAGATTTCTAACCTTCCTTTTTCTCTTCCTCCCTGCCTCCCAGATGGATAAGGTTACAAGGGACATACTTAGGCATTGATAAATAGTTCCAAAAGCCTTCTCTTGCTCCATTTCTCCCATGTTGAAGAATTTTAGCATTTAATAATTGTTATGAGACTTTTGTTTTAAAGTTTCACAAAGTGAAAGGGACTTCACTTAAACCTTGAATTGTTCATAGCTATTTGGATACTTTGAAATATATTTTGAATAGTGTTAGTACTCTTTGGACAATGTAGTCAGGAGAACACATCAAGTTTTTTACAACTTGGCTATAAGAGGAAAGACCATTACATATGCTGTTGGAAGTGCTGTCTGCAGATCTGAGCTGGTCTGTGAACTAGGCACTACTAGAGTGAGAGGAATAAGTATAAACACTGAGAATATGCATTTAGGAATGTTCTCAGAGATTTTAAATAATCGTTTTATATCCGCTTAATTTAATAATGAAGTATCTGGGCTTATATTTTATATAATGTGAAAATACCAGCATTTCATTTTTATTGTATTTTATAAAAGTATCAGTGGCAATAGTTTTGAATAATAGTAATACTAATTAACTAGTTAATTATTTCTCCTTCACCACAGAGAGTTTGAGAAGCAGTACTCAAGGAAGTCAATTTGAAACCTTTTTCTTGGTAGGGGCATTTCAGAGAGAAAAAGAAAATAGTTAGAAAATCATTTTTAGGTTACGGTTTGAAAAAATAATTTGGTTAAAGTTCACCAGGTAGATAACTAATTTCTCAGAACAAATCTTAATTTTATTAAAGTTCATCAGAAAATTACTCAAGCATTTTTTAAGGGATGGCATTTCTTTTCCAGAAGAATATTCTTGATAAAAAAATGATTCTCACTCAATTAACTTTGCTTCAGATTTTCTTTTATTAGAGTCAGGGAGAAGAGGGAAGCTGTTCATTCAGTTGGATAGTTGCAGCCTGAGTTAACTGCATTCCTTCCTTGCCTCAAGTTTTCCATATTGAGTAAATTTGTTAGAGGCAAATGAGCTTCAAGTAACCCTGGTTGTCTAGTTTTCAATGAAAATAGCTGTTTTCCAGGAAGGGCCCAGTAGAACTGAGCTTTAGGCATGATCTCCGTGACGGGTACACCAACACCGGCTTGGTAGGTCTGAGAGTGAGAGAGAAAGGAAAAGAATGAAGCCAGAAGGAGGTGAGAAAAATGCCCTTTAGTGGCATCTTTCGTACCTCCAAAGAACTAAATTAATTTATCTTTCACCAGGTAGATATTTAGTTCCTGAATGTTGTAAGTTGCTTCCCCAAAAGATAATTTTTATACCAAGGACAGATTTTAATGCTCCTTAACTGAGTTTGCAAAAATCTTATGATGGGAGGTGTTTGAAGTTTGCAGTCTTTCTAAAATAACAAACATATGTAGGGATAGATGTTCCTCAGTTGAAGAATTCCTACCATGGTGTGAAATCCATTCATGTTGAAAGGGAAATAAAATACTGCTTTTGATGATTACTTATGATTGTGAAGAATTCTAATCTAGAAAAATACTCTCCACTTTGTAGATTCTCTCAGACTTTTTTAACATCCAAAATATTTGAGATTTTTTGTTTTATTGATTTTAATTTTAGTCTTTTTTGCTCTGTTTATATAGTTTATAAAAAATCTATGAGACTATAGAAGTTACAGCTATGAGAAATAGCTTTTATATTATAAATAAACAATACAGAAATAATATATATATTTTAAATGACATCTTACCTGTTCTCTCCTTTTAAAAAGGGAGAGTGGAGAAAATACAACAAATTATATTCCTGAGAATACAAGAGTTCACCTTATAATGCTTTGGAGTTTTTTTTCATTAGCTGCCTTGCTGTTCAGATTTCATGATATCTCACTAGTCTAAAACTGCACTAAGTCCATTAAATCACAATGAAAGGCATCTCATTAGAGGGAGAAATGCCCCTAACAAAATTTGGTATAAATAGAGACAAGGAAAATTCCTGGCATAAAGATTGAAAGGACTTTTAATAATGATCGTTATACCTATTTCCTTCAAAGGATAGGGATAATAAATAGTTTGCTATTATATATATTAAAATCATTTCAAACTGGCAGTATTTTCAATAAACACATTTTGAGAAAGCAGAAAAGAATAGTAAATTAGTTTTAAAATGTGGTCTTTAAGATTTAAAGAACATACATTAAAATTTTTGAAGGTGATAGATTTTCTTTAGAGCATGTAAGGACATGCACATTTCTTCAATGTCCCAATGATTTGCATATAAACTAGATTTAGAACACAAAACACTAACACCCATTCAAAGTTGAAGTCAGATTTTAGTGGTATTTAAAAGCACCATCATGTGTTATTGTTAAGTTTACATTTCAAGATCATTTCAAAGTTACAGTCTCTTGCCTATTGGAAAGAAAAGTTGGAAGTTTTAAAAGATCTGTTTCAATAAGCAAATGTGAATAGCCATTTTGGTAAAATTACTTGCAGATTTCAGACTCATGCAAATCCTAAACATGTGAAGAATGGTTTGTGGATTATATTAAAATGGATGTTAAACAGGAGGGGGCAGCTCTCACCACCTAGGAAGCTGAAACTCTATTCCAAAATCAACAGAATGAAATAATTATACACAGTAAAACGCTGCACCAGCTGTAACTCAGCAGCCATTGGCTTTTATATTGTGCCCTCTGGTGGGAAAATTTATAAATCACAATTTTACCAGTTTTGAACTGACTCAACAAAGCTGCTTGTTTCTTATTCCTGGGCTTTGTGTATAATCTAACTTTAGCCTGAGGGAAAATACATGATGACTTTTTGATGCAAAGTTGCTTTAGGTATCAACTAATCTAACCTCCCAATTTTACCTGGAGGTGATAAATGATTTAGTCAGGTTTGAACGCAGTGAACTATTTATTATTCAGTTCTCCTGTGTCCCAGAGAAGTATTAATTATTGAACACCACTTAAGTGCCAGACACTGTATAAGCATCATTTCACTTGACCTCATTAACTCTGAATTTAGTCCAAAGCTTTTCCTCTTCATTTCCCTGTTACCTTCAGGTCTTCCCAGAGCTAAAATTACAACTCCTGTCTATTCATACTTGCATATACGGGCTTTAAACGTTATTTGATTCCTACGCCCTCCAGGCAGGAGCCTGTGAGGATCAAGACTGGTAGGGGTGGGTCCCAGGAGGTGCTGCTATCTTTCAGGCTAATGAGACCAGAGGCCTGAGACCTGGGGTCCTTCTCATAAGTTAGTAGTGGGACTGAGAAATTTAACTCCAGGTTACCTATTCTAGGCCAGGTGGGGATAAAGGTCCGTGGTGAAGAGTTACAATGGGGTTTGTGAAGCCAGGAAAGCTGAGGAGAAAATGGACCAAGAAAGTGACTGAGTGGGTCTGAGAAGGGAATGGGAACACACTGGAGCATTTTCCTTCAGCCTTGGGGTGAACTTATCCACATGTACTAGATCAATTTGAAAGGCTCAGAATGGGCAAATGTGGGTAGAATTTTTTTGAATTAGAAAATGTTGCGGGGCGCCTGGGTGGCTCAGTGGATTAAAACCTCTGCCTTCAGCTCAGGTCATGATCCCAGGGTCCTGGGATCAAGCCCCACATCGCATCAGGTTCTCTGCTCAGCAGGGAGCCTGTTTCCCTTCCTCTTTCTCCCTGCCTGCCTCTCTGACTGCTTGTGATCTCTGTCAAATAAATAAATAAATAAATAAATAAATAAATAAATGTATGTTGCAACAATATGTAGTTCAACTTTTGATTTTTTAAAAATTATTTCTTTCTTCTTATAATATGATACATGATTCACATAATAACATAATAGCTAGCGCTTGTAGGCTATCTTTTATGTACTTTGTTCCAAGCACATCATGTATCTTAACATACTCAGTCCTCACACATATCCCATGAAGAAGGTGTTTTGTTGTCTTCAACTTGCTGGTAAGGAGACTGCAGACCAGTACCATGGCAGATGTCACATGGACAGTAAGTATAAAGAACTGAGATTCGAACCCAAGCCATCTGGCTTCAGTCTGTGCTCCTAACCAATACTCTATGCCTACCTGAAGTTATGAAAACATAATAAAACACCAAACACCTATAACCCTTAGTTCAATTGAAGAAATAAAAGACATCCCTTGTACCAGTTGAAGACCCCCAAGCAACACGCTTTTCCCACAAAAGTCAAATAACTAGGCCACAGTTGGTTAGTATATCTCATTGAGTTTAAAATCCCATTCTTAGGGGCACCTGGGTGACTCAGTTGGTTAAGCATCTAATGCCTGGTTTCAGCTCCTCAGGGTCGTGAGATTGAACCCCGTGTCAGGCTCCACACTCAGCATGGAGTCTGCTTGAGATTCTCTCCCTCTGACCCTCCCACCACTTACATGGGTACATGCACACTCTCTCTCTCAGATAAATAAATAAAATCTTTTAAAAAATCCAACTGTTAAGTTATATGGATGTTACATAGTAGCAAAGGTAAAAGTTTACAAGTTGATTTGTTATTTATTGAGACCAACAAGATAAAATTTTTGCCTTATGTGACTTTTTGCCTTACTTGGAAGGATTACCCCTTATATATCCTTTATGTGATTTTAAACAAAACTGAGTCTTTTACTGCATTTGCATTTGGAAAACTTCTGGGCTCTGATAGTTGCTCATTAACTAATGAACCAATTCACTCACCAAACATAAAATACCAACTGAGTGGCAATCACCATGCTAGGGAC
Organism: Martes martes; assembly: GCF_963455335.1. NCBI lineage: Eukaryota > Metazoa > Chordata > Mammalia > Carnivora > Mustelidae > Martes > Martes martes. The sequence continues at coordinate 69,255,647 of NC_137888.1, read as the reverse complement.
AGGGTGAGAATTAGTGACAAATTGGTGCAGCTTACACTGCCTCACAAGAACCGACAGTTAATGTTTTAGGATTTTTGTGTCAGTTGTCAAATACATTATTAAAAATTAAATTTTAGAAATATACAAATTTTAATTAAAACAAAGTTGGTAAAGACCACTTGGAGACCACAGCAATGCCACTAATGGTTCCAGTCACAACTTGGTGATCTGGCAGTTTTTCACAAACCAGCCTCTGAAACAACCAATCAGCATGCTGATTAGCACTTCACAATAAGGGTCACTACTCTTATGTTGTTGTGAAAAGGCATTTTGAAGTATTTAGCTAGTAGGGTTTAAAGTGCTGCAGTTCCTTGCAGGACCTGTTTTCACTTCATATATCAAATAGGCAGAGAAAATGCTCAGAAACAATGAAAGAGCCTCTGGGCTTATAGAATATACCACATATGACTTAACCTGGGATTTGAGGCCCTAGGACCTTTCTTCTCAAATATCTGTACTGAATTGTACTATTTTTTAATCTACAAGCTTTAATGTGCCAGAAATAAAATTTTCTTTACTTTTTTCCTATAACTAAAATTATTTTCTATTTTGAGGCTCTAGTATTCTGGGTGGCTGAAACTAAATTTGTCTCCCTGGGATTGTGTCCAATGCTAGAAGACTTGGGTGTCAGGGGCGGGGCCCTGCTGGATTTTATCTGGGTATACTGACATTCACAGAGATAACCATAGTCTGGACTTCAGGCATTGGTCCACATGCTTCACTTCTTTTATACCCTTCCTTGTCCTGGCAGCAAAATCGCACCAGGGCTGCTGGCAGTATAAGTCATGTGGGTGCCATTCTGGGGCCCATGGGAAACATTATTCGGTCCCCCACCATCCTACGCATGAGTGCGTGCCCAAGCGCGTGCACGCACGCACACACACACACACACACACACACACACACACACACACTCATTCCCAGGGTCCTTTGAAGCTGCCTTGGACCCATCTGCCTAGGCCTAAGGCCCAGCTGTGGCTCAGCAGACCATCTGGCCATCCTTGAGCATTTCTTCTTCCATTTCTGCTGCCCAGCCTGGAGGGCAGTCTGGAAGGAAAGCTCTCTATCAATTCGGGAATGGGGTGTAGTCACTTCTTTGCTCCTGGTAAATGAAAAGAGGAAGTGAAGTCCTTTACTGTTGGCCTTCAAGTGATGCAAGAGGAGAAAAAAGTTTGAGTCATTTCTTTCATAGCAAAAAATATGACAAGGAATGGCAACAGTAGTAGAAAGGAAATCATAATGTTTTAACTGCATCCACCCCAATGTCAATAAAATTCCTGGCTGTAATTAAGGAGTTTCCTGGAGTTTCAATTACAAGTTAGGCTTAACTGGGACAGTTCAATGTAAACAATAACTTCTGATTCAGTATCTTTAGCTATCCTTGAACTTGAGATCTCAGCCTTCCCCCCACAGCATCTATTCTCTGCAAGCTCAGGGTGTCTCTGTGTATGTGTGTATGACTAATAAGGATATTACTAATCTGGAAAGGCAAACTTCACTCAATCTAGTCTCTCCATCGCTGGCCTTCTTTTGTACATACCATGCACTATATGCAATTGAATCAGAATCCTACTCAAAATGTCACAAAACCAAAATATCACAAAGAACACCATCTTCACATGGTTGGCATTCAGCAAATATTGGTTCTATTTAGAGAACATTTCTTTCCCTATTCCCTATAGTTGCTCTTAGCAGCCACAATTCAGACCTGTTATGAGATTCCCTTGTTTCTTTGCATTGTTGTATTGTTATGGACTGAATATTTGTATACCCCCACCCCCCACGCCCTGTTAATAACTTTGAAGCCCTAACCCCTGATATGATGGCATTTGGAGATGGGACCTTTGGGAAATAATTAAATTTAAATGAGGTCATGAAGGTGAGGTCCTATGATGCGATTAGTGTCTTTATAAGAAGAAGAAGAGAGATCAGAGCTCTCTCTCTACTTTGTGAGGACACAGTGAGAAAGCAGCTATCCGCAAGCCAGGAAGCAGGCTCTCAACCAGGAACCGAATCTGCTGGCACCTTGATCTTAGACTTTCCAGCCTCCAGAACTCTGAGAAACAAATATCTGTTGTTGAAGTCCCCAGGCTGTGCTATTTTGTCATAGCAGCCTGGAATATAATACAATGTGTACTTGCAATCAAGGATCCAAGTAGAACATTACAGGGGAGGCATTTTTCCTTCTACAAACCCTTTGATCTGATCTTTGTCATTTTGATAGGTGCAAAATAATAGCTCGTCATTTTCATTTCCATTTCTCTTATTGTAAGGCTGAGCATCTTTAAATTTGTGTAAGAGCCATTTATATTTTCTTTGGGTGAATGACCTCCGTATCTTTTGTGTATTTTATTTTGTCTTTTTCTTATTGAGTTGTAGAATTCTTTACACTTCAATGAGATTAGTTCATTGTGATGTGAGTTGCAAATATTTTTTCCCAGTTTGTCATTTGTTTATGATGAAGGCTTTTTTTGCCCCCAGGAAAATCTTTTTTTATAAAACTGATGTTAGGTGCCAATACCACATTTTGTAGGGTTTAGGTCATTCTTACAAAGGTATTTTCCAGTCTAAATTTTATTAGAACTTTTTTCCTTGTTTTGTTTAAGTGTTTTCATGTCTGTTTGTGTTTGGATTAATTATTTCATCTAACTCCAATTTCTGGTACAAAAAGTTATGATGTAAGTCTCCTAATTTTATCCACCTCCCTTCCAACCTCACACAGATAGCTATCTATTTATTCCTATAACATTTGTTGAACAGCGCAGCTATTCCCTGTCTATTTGAGATATGATTTTTGTCATATACCATGCTCAGATATGTATTGGGTCTATTCCTAAACATATATTTATTGATTGTCTTTCCTTTTTAAGCCCCGGTACCTCACCATCTTAATTGTTATGGCTATAGAATATCTTTTAACATATGATAAGCCTAGTGTCTCTTCCTTTTTTTCCCCAGAATTTTTCTGACTATTCTTGCTTGTTTATTTTCAATATTAACTTATGAATCACTTGTGTAATCTCATATCAAAGTCATCTAGAACTAGATGCTTTTACTGGGATAACAGTAAATTTGTAGAATAATGTGAAGAATTCATGTACCTATGAGATCGAATCCTTCTCTTTAAGACATGTGACATGTTGCTAGTAGTGTATGATGGATGATAAAGTATCAGTGAAAGATAAAAATTTATATTCTTTATCTAGTTAAAATGAATTCCACACTACCACAAGCACTCATACTTACTTGCATTCACATATACCTTTCCTTGAATCAGAGAAAAAGGGACCACAATTGCAGCTAGCTCTCTAGGAATTCCACATAACTCTTGGCATATCTTATCTCTGCACGCAAATGAATATATTCTACATGTAAACACCATCCATTTCTATATCATATTTGGGGGTGGGGAGGTTTTGAATTGCAGCCAGAGCATATGCTCTTATTTATCTAACACAGATTGCTGTGCTTTATTGGCCTTTTCCTGGAGTACTATCACCTCATATCACTATTGGCCTAACTTGCTACTATATTTTTTATATTTTTATATGCTTGTATATACTTTTTATTCATTAGCTGACATGGAATTACAAGTTAGCCTAGCTTCCTGGAGATTTGGGGGCCACAGGGCTACTCTTGGAAAATAACAAAAGAGAGATCATTTGTTGTATAGTGTAGAAAAGAAACAGTTATCACATTTTCTGATGTTTTCTCTTGGTTTTGCCTTTGTTTCAGAAGAATACCTTAGGGACTGAAGAATAAAACATTAAATAGATTGGGCTGGTATCAGCAACTGAATTCAACATAGGCTTGTTTTCAATAATGTTAACATGGATAAGGATTGTATAAATCCATGGAAGGGAATAAAGAGATGTTTGGGTCTCTCAGTATAGAAAAAGCATGATGATGTACAGAGTCCAAAGTAAGTTCAGGCTGTAAGAGTTGAAGATATCTCTCCTGTGTTTTGAAGGTTATAAAACACAATTTTGCTTTCATTTACTTTGCCAACTCCTTGTTTCATCTTAATTGCCAGTAATAACAATATTTAATATCCACTATGTGTGAGTTGCTAAGAATTTTACATATATTTTCTCCTTTAATCTGATAACTCTGTGTTGTTGTATGAAAGCAATGTATAAAAGTTGTATGAAGAGGAGTTGGTATGCAGAATAGGAGGGGAATGGAAATGAAGATGGAAACATCCAGTGGGAGGGATAACTGGGATGGTTATGGAGCATATCTCTGTACCTATTATCTATTTATCTTTAATCACCTGGCACAAACTTTGCAACAAATAGAGCAAACATTAGAATCCATACCAGCTCTTTTGAAGAGAATATATTTTGATCATTAAAAAATTTCTGAAGAAGTGAAAGACTGGAAATATATACTTACTGTTGGTCTCTATAGTTAATTCTGAATCATTAGGTTTCCCCTTTAATACCTTATCATCTTTAGGTTATAAGATGAAGAGGTGTCATAGAAACACATGAAATAATAAAGATAATTGGGAAACTGTATATCTATCTAAATGGCCATTTCATTAAGGAAATAGGTTGTTATTTCTTAACCTTCAATGAATTTTTTAAACATCATACTATAAAGGGTGGAGGACAATTCATACTTACTCTTGAAGAAATTCTAAACCTTTTCACCCCTATGAAAGAAAGGCTTCACTAAAAGTTCTTTATCATGAAAGAAGAGAAGAATAGAACATATTTGTTGAAGGTCTATGTGTTCATTCCAATGGGCTTTGATGATGCAGGTATATAAAAATGAGATGGGTCCTTGGCCACAGAGAGCTTTCTAGTTGAGATTAATGAGACATTTGCCTATGAAACTATCCTTCTTCTCCCAAAACTCAATAGTGTTTGTGCATAATAAGTGCAGCCCTTAAAATTAGTTTGTTTTTCCACTTTACACATACCTACACATGTACACACACATACACACACTTTTTATTTCATTAACAAAATCACCTTAATGGCAGCACCATTTCATATGTGTATATGATAGGAAAGGAGTAAATAAATTTATTCAGTATGGAAAATCACATGTAGATGAGAGATCAATCTGCATTTTAAAGTTCCTGTTATCCAGTCCCGTCTGAAGATACATGGGAGTAAATCTTGCCCCTGTTATTCTAGTCAAACCCTCAGTTCTTTGATTCTGTCCCCTGCAGAAATATCTTGAGATCCATTCAAGGAACATGCCTTCTAAATGAGACATGTGTCTTAAGCTCCCTAAACATGCTATTAGCATAATTATCATGAGGTATTCTTCAGCTCAGCACACCCAGATCATAGTGGTCTTAATGCTATCAATACTGCTTTCTGATTGCATACAGCAATTGTGGGATGATTCCAATGCCTTATTTAAAGGATTGTTTCAGAAAACAATAAATTGGTATACTAAGATAATAGAATTATGGGACATGTGGAAGGAGTTTTAGAACTCTTCTAGTATAACCCTTCATTTACAGCTTAAAAAAAAAACCAAAAAACCAAAACCAAAACCCAAACCTAGTTGTAGAAATGATCAATTTGCAAGTTTTAAACTTATTATTTTTAAATCTGTGATGGGGGCAAATCTTGGGTGGTAGCTACCTTCCTCCTTCAGAATCCCTTTCTTCCATACATTTTAGGTAAACATGGTTATATTGATTCTGGCCTGGTTCTCTGATATATCCTTTTCAACTTTCTTAAGATGTCTTAAAATGTCAAATTATCCTCCAGATGAATAACTTTCATACCTTTTTCCCCCTCTGGCTCTTATCTTTCAATGTCCCAAACTACAGCTCTTTTCTGCTCATGGATTATTATTTTCCAATAAGAACTTCCTTTGGAATAAACCCTAAGCTATTCCAAAACTGAGTGTGCATCCTCTATCAGTTATCTATTTTCTCAATAATGTTGCATGCATAACAAACCATGTATCCTGCCTACAATATGACAAAACCATCACAAAGCTCACTGGCTTAAGGTATTAATAGCTTGAGGGTGCC